>NC_133128.1:51404305-51713055 GCF_048418815.1 Hemitrygon akajei | reverse complement strand
ATCAAAAAAGTCAGTGAAAATGTAAATTTCTAAAATTCTAGGAAAAAAACTGAAAACCAACACAATTGGAATGTGTTCTTTCTTGAAGAGTATTCCTTCATTGAGTAATACATACAATAGTTTGTTAAAATATCTTTTTGTTATATGGTGGCTATTTTCTGCAGCTCTGATGAAATTAGATGGTCATGAATGATCTTGATAGTTTTTCCATTGTGATGGTGGGAAGAAGGGCATACAGGTTGGAAGTAAAATCACGGAGGATTAGATTTTGAATGCTTTGACTGAACCTGGATTACTGCAGATTATAGTGGAAATTGATTATACCTGATGTTCCGTGTAACCAAAATAAAACATGTTGCAAAGAATTTCAGCTAAATGTATTAGGAACACAAAAATTTAGCATACAAAACTTGATTTAAAAATCAGCCTATAACTTGTATGATTCTGCACTTTTATGATTTTATCACAATTTAGTCAGTACTTAACCATTTAATGAGCTAGTTAAATTTTACCTTTACAGTTAATGTTACTCTGCTCAAATACAGATTCTACAGTTGTGAGCCAAGAGATAAACTTGTTCTTCAGTTCTAATACATAAAAGTATTTAATTTCCATTGTTTTTGTCTTTGTAAATGGCCTTTGCATTTGATTTGTTTTGTCATTTTCACTGTTTAATTGTAATGGATGGATTTGCAAGTTTCAGCCACAAATGCACTGCAAGACTTCACTTTCATAGTTCGTGAATGTGGTATGATGTAAATGATTGTATTTTTGAATGGTGTATTATTTTTGTGGTCTGTGATCATTGCAGCATTTTGTATTCCACTAATTCAAAGCTACATAATGTAAAAGTGATTAATTGCTATTTATGAATGTCTGTTACATAATGTTAATAAAGAAATTTCTGTGTGAACTTACTGGCTAAACCATATAATCTAGTTTATACAAGTTTCTAAGTTAACAAATTTCACTTTTTATTGTATAGAAATTGTTGGTGCACCATAATCTGGTTATTTTAGTCAAAGCTGTACATGGACAGCTATAATGAAAAACTTACAACATCACAGGCACATATTATCATATAAGCAGTAATCACCAGAAACATAAATTTTTACAAGAAAACACAGCAAAAAAAAGTCTGTTTTAGTGCATATGGTCATAGTGCTACTCAACTGTAGCAGTGCTGCTTTTGCCAGTTGGTCCATTAACTGAGTGGTTGAAGGGATGTAGTTGCTCTTAAATCTGACTGTGTGGTATGTAAGGTTTCTGTACCTTCTGCTTTCTGGTAGCTGTGAAGAGATGGTATACCTAAGAACATGGGGATCTTTGATTATATGTTGGCTTCTTGAGGCCCAATTGTGGGAAGGGGTCTGCCTATGATGTATTGGGCAACATCCACTACACTTTGCAGCTTCTTGTATATCTGTACAATTGACTCACCTTGCAGACTATGCAATCAGTCAATGCTTTCAAAAGTACATACATCTGTGTAAATTTGAGTGTTTTCTGACAAACTTAATCTCCTAAGGAAAGTGTGCCATCATCACTTATTGCATTTGTGCTGGCCCAGGACATGTCTTCCACTATGTCAACACCCAGGAATTTGAAGCTGCTGATTCTCTACATTGCTGATTTCACCCCCCCCCCCCCCCAAAATAAGACTGCTTGACATTCTTCCCCTTCCTAATGTCAAAAAATGTCTTTAGTTTTGTTGATGTCGAGCAAGAAGTTTTTTTTTCCAACCAGGTGACCTAGTTTGTACCTGTGATTTGTCCAACAGAGGTGTCACCTGCAAATTTAAAATGGCATTGGAGCTGTGCTTAACCACACAGTCGTGCATATAGGAAACAGAATAGGGGTTAAGTATGCATCCTTGGGCACACCTGTGTTGATGGTCAGTGAGATGTCATTAGCAAGCCTCAATGAGGTCTACCAATTAAAATCAAATGTCCCATTGCAGATAGAGGTACAGAAGTCTAGGTCTGAAGCTTGAAGGATTGATTGTGCTGAATGACAAATTGTAGATGATGAACCTGACATACAAGTTTCTGTTGTCCAGATGATGCAGACAAATGAAAAGCCAGAGAAATCACATCAGCTGTTGATGTGGAGCAGTTCCAGCTCATCTCTAAAGCAGGAGTTGATTCATGCCATAGTCAACCTCTTAAGAATGTAATTACAGTTGATATGTCACCAGACAGTCCTCATTGAGGCAGGCTCTTCTTGGATGCAGACACATGTCTTTTTGAAGCAGGGCATAGAAGTGATAAGTTGAATGTGTCCATAAATATTCTAGCCAGTTAGTCCATGTGGATCTGTAGCATTTGGCCAGGTACACTGTATGGACCAGACTTCTTGTGGATTCATCCTCTTGCATATGTGTGAGATCACAGGGTCTTCTGGAGACAATGGGGCTTGTGTATGTCCAATAGTTCTATCAAAATATGCATAAAAGCATAAGCTCATAATTAATCCCACATTTACTCTATAGAACACAGTTCAATAACATTGACTTTTTTTTGCTTTCTGTCCAACCTAACCTTGAATGTCCTTTAACATTTTGTGAATCCCCATAATTGATTAATTTCTTTTGATCAAGTATCTAATCCCCCTAGGCTACACCAACCAAAAATATTAAATCTACCTTGTTCCCATTTCTTCAATCCTGTACTTCCATAGGTGCTTTAGGCAGGATAAAGGTGGATGAAAGATAAGTTGAAGAATTACATTATTAAAGGGAATGTCAAAACGGTTGACAAAAATGAAATTACTGAAGGATCATCCAGTGAGGTTTTATGGGTGGAGCTGAGAAATTAAGAAGGGGATGGTCACATTGTTGTGACTGTGCTATAGGTATCCAAATAATCAACAGAAATTATACTTGCTTGTTGCTGCCAGGGTCCAGGATGTCACAGAGTGATAATGAAACATTCTCAAGGGGGAGGTTGAGCAGGCAGTTGTTTTGTATGTTAGCATAAATAACAGAAAAAGGGATGAGGTCCTGTGGTGTGAATAGGAAGCCTGGGAATAAGGTTCTGCTTTTTAACTTAAGGGTCATAATCCCTCAATTACTTCCACTGCCACATTCTAAAAAAGGTTAAGAATAGGAGGATAAGTTAAATGAATATGTGGCTGAAAAATTGTGTGGGCCGCAAGGATTCAGGTTTTTTGGACCATTGGGATCTACTTCTGGGGCTAATACCTGCACTGGATGGAGACCAATATTCTCGCAGGCAGAGCTGATAATGCTACTAGGGTGTGTTTAAACTGGATTAGCAGGGAGTGGGATCACAAACATCAGAGAAGCAAGGGAAATCCTGGAAAGTGATGCAGAAGTCAGGCAAGAGACTGACCAAGAGTAAGATAAATCCATTAGATTAATTTGCATTTATTTCAATGCAAGAGGTCTGACAGGTAAGGCAAATCAACATATATGGCTTGGATAGCTATGTGGGCAGAGGAGAGGGGGGAGAAACATGTTTAAGGTGAAGTTACAGAAAGATTATCTAGTGAGGCTTTACAAGTGGAAATGAAGGAGGATGATCACATTGGTGGGATTAAAATAAATATGATTGGAGATTGTGCAGGATTTAAGAATAATAGGGGTATTTTACATGTTATAATATAAATTGAGATACACATTGCTTTACATTATCCGTGACCTGAGTTCAATTCCCGCTGCTACCTGTAAGGAGTTTGTGCATTTCCTCCTGGTGCTCCAGTTTTCTCACACAGTCCAAAGATGTACCAATTCGTAGGTTAATTGGTCACATGAGGGCCTATTATGCACTGTACCTCAATAAATAAATGAAATTTAAAAAACAAAATAGTATACTGGACAATGTAGAAAGTTATCAAAAATTGAGTAAGTGAGCTGAAGAATGGCAAATGGAATTTAATTCAGATAAGCGCAAGGTGTTGCATTTTGGAAAATCAAGGGTAGGACTTTAGCAAGGCCCTGGGGAGTATTGTCAAACAGAAGGGCTTTGGAGTACAAGTACTGTACATGGTTCAATGTAAGTTTAGTCACATGTAGAGAGGGTGGTCTGATAGAATCGTACAGTACAGCAACAGGCCTTTTGGTCCACAATGTTCATGCTAACCATCAGAAGCCAATCTACACTAACCCCAGTCATTTCGCCTTTGTGAATAGCGCATTAACCTTCAGAAGTCAGGGTATTGATGACAAAAGCTGAGAGGATATGGTGCAGCTGTAGAGGATACTGGTAAGGCAGTATAGTAGACAATGAGTAAAGTTATCAAAATTTGATCAGATGAGTAAATGGGGGTGAAGAATGGCAGATGGAGTTTAATTCAGATAAGTGCAAGGTGACGCATTTTGTTAAGTACTGTGCTCAGTTTTGGTCGCCTTTTTAAGGGAAAGACATTATTAAACTGGAAAGAGTACAAAAAGGAAATTAAAGATGCTGCCAGGACTTGAGGGACTTGAGTTACTGAAAGAGGCTGGACAGACTAGGACTTTATTCTTCAGAGTGTAGAGAACTGAGAGGTGATCTTATAGAGGTATATAAAATTGTGTGGGGTATCGATAGGGTGAATGCATTCGGTTATTCCGAGTTGGGGTATCAAGAACTAGAGGGCATAAGTTTCAGGTGAGTGGTGAAATATTTAAGAGAAACTTAAGGGAAAACTATTGTTCTGCATAAAACGTGGCAGCTATGTGGAATGAGTTTCCAGAGGAAGTGATTGAGGCAGATACAATAACAACTTTTAAAAGATAGTTGGACAGGTATATGAGAATTGGAAAGATTTAGACGTGTATAGGCCAAATGATGGGAAACATGACCAGCTTGGAGGGGTATCTTGGTTGACATGGACCAGTTGAGCCAAAAGGCATGTTTCCCTGCTATATGACTATGATTCTACCATAGTTCAATTTCTTCCAACGAAAGTAGCCCCAATACTGTTGTGAAAGGCATTTTCTTTTATGAGACATTATTCTACTTTTGTACCTAATTTTAAACTATCAATATTCTTCTTACAGCATGCAGCATGAAGCCATAGGATTTCATTATCTCATTACTAAGTCTAGAGATAACTAAATTTTATTACCCAATATATCAACTCTGCTATGTTGATTATTCGGTGAACATGTGTGTACAGACTCACATAGATGACACTAATAATTTTTAAAATCTGAATTTATCTACCAACAGCATCACTTTCATATCCCAACACAATTAAACATGCGTCACTAGAATGGTTGGACACCTAACCATTTTCAACTCCTATCTTAAATTTTGCTTTAACTGCTATGCTTCTCCCATATAATCATTTTTTAATCGAGATCATGAAATAGTTTTTGCACTTTAATCATTTTCAACCTGTCTACTCTTGCAATTTTATAGCTAACCATGGTCAAACTGATATTTAAATATTTTATTGTAGATTCAAAACAATTGATAACATCTCTTGCAGTGATAGTAAATCTCTTGCATTTCCATCCCACAACTCATTCATTCTTCAGTACTGTTATTGTAATGGTTCCATTTAATCTGAGTTCCTTTAACACACATACAATACTCATTTCTCTGATATCAACTCACTCATTGTTTTTCTATCTTTGCTAAATACTGAATTCTTTATTTTTCATTTCTTTCTACAAATATTTTCAATTAGCCCTAGTTGATGGACCCTAGTTCCCTTACAATTTGTCTTCTCTGTTTCAGTAAAGTTGATCCTAATGATCACCCTTTGCTGTTTCAGATCTTGTACCAAATACTGTGTTTCGTGCATTCCCACAGTTCAGCGGGGTTGTTATACCTCCTCATGGAGGTTTTGCAAAGGTTCTTAAATTTTATTTTTGCCACTGTGTACCATGTAATATTGCCTTGTCAGAATACAGAATGGTGCCTTTTTCAAGTGTTAAATTGTGAAAGATGTGACCTCCCTATTTAAGCTGATAGACTAATTAGGACCAACTGGTATGAAGAATTCATGGATTTAAAAGTTTGACTATTCAATCAATTCCCTTTGACAATCCACAGCTAAACATCACATATCCTTTTGTTTCTCCTTATCTTGTTTCTTGGATTTGTTTTCACTAATTTAATCTCTCCCACCAAACTGCTCCCCAAGTTCTCCACTTGGATCCTATCTTTACTGATACTGCAAAGTGTTCCACATGCTGAAATGTCATCATGTCTTTGCTATCTATTACCCTTCTCAAAAAAAAATTACAATCCTTAGCCCCTCAAATTTTGCATTCTTCAATTTCCCTTTTGTCTCTTAATCAAGCTGTCGCTTCCCAAAACGTGCTTACTTTTCCAAAAGTTTCAGTTCCTCTTGTCAGTTAGGTATAGATGTCACATCATCAAATATCCTATTGGACAATAACTAAATTGTATCCTGAGAAAGCAACAAGGATAATCTAAATCAATGCATCTTTCAGACTGCTTGAATCGAATCCTTTAACAGCACTGACCTCCATACCAGCTACTAAATAATCAGCCACACAGAGCTGTAAGAAAATTGCCCACAAGTCGACAGTGGTACCTTTGGTATCTCCCAAGCTTATCTTTGATAGATAGATAGATAGATACTTTATTCATCCCCATGGGGAAATTCAACTTTTTTTCCAATGTCCCATACACTTGTTGTAGCAAAACTAATTACATACAATACTTAACTCAGTAAAAAATATGATATGCATCTAAATCACTATCTCAAAAAGCATTAATAATAGCTTTTAAAAAGTTCTTAAGTCCTGGCGGTAGAATTGTAAAGCCTAATGGCATTGGGGAGTATTGACCTCTTCATCCTGTCTGAGGAGCATTGCATCGATAGTAACCTGTCGCTGAAACTGCTTCTCTGTCTCTGGATGGTGCTATGTAGAGGATGTTCAGAGTTATCCATAATTGACCGTAGCCTACTCAGCGCCCTTCGCTCAGCTACCGATGTTAAACCCTCCAGTACTTTGCCCACGACAGAGCCCGCCTTCCTTACCAGCTTATTAAGACGTGAGGCGTCCCTCTTCTTAATGCTTCCTCCCCAACACGCCACCACAAAGAAGAGGGCGCTCTCCACAACTGACCTATAGAACATCTTCAGCATCTCACTACAGACATTGAATGACGCCAACCTTCTTAGGAAGTACAGTCGACTCTGTGCCTTCCTGCACAAGGCATCTGTGTTGGCAGTCCAGTCAAGCTTCTCGTCTAACTGTACTCCCAGATACTTGTAGGTCTTAACCTGCTCCACACATTCTCCATTAATGATCACTGGCTCCATATGAGGCCTAGATCTCCTAAAGTCCACCACCATCTCCTTGGTCTTGGTGATATTGAGACGCAGGTAGTTTGAGTTGCACCATATCACAAAGTCCTGTATCAGTTTCCTATACTCCTCCTCCTGTCCATTCCTGACACACCCCACTATGGCCGTGTCATCAGCGAACTTCTGCACATGGCAGGACTCCGAGTTATATTGGAAGTCTGATGTGTACAGGGTGAACAGGACCGGAGAGAGAACGGTTCCCTGCGGCGCCCCTGTGCTGCTGACCACCGTGTCAGACCTACAGTCTCCCAACCGCACATACTGAGGTCTATCTGTCAAGTAGTCCACTATCCAATCCACCATGTGAGAGTCTACTCCCATCTCCGTTAGTTTGTGCCTTAAGATCTTGGGCTGGATGGTGTTAAAGGCACTAGAGAAGTCAAGGAATGTAATCCTCACAGCACATCTTCCTATTGGAATCTTCCTATTTCTATTCTTCATATCGGGCTCCTCCTTGTCAGATAATCTGTGACTGACATTGAGCACTGGATGAACAAAAGCTTTACCCAATGTTGGGATGACAACAATTTGCCAACTCTTTCCAATCACAAGATCATTTCCCCAGCTATTTAGTTCATTCCTCTTCCTGGCATCTGAACATGAACAGAACTGTTGGCTACCTCATTGTTTCAGCTGACCCGAAGAGAAGCTGAGGATCGACCAGCTCTGTCATCACCAAGACCACGTATTTACAGAACAACAGAAAAATAGAAAAACTAAAAAAAAAATGATACCAGTCCAATGAGCCAAATGACCACTTCCTCGTGTTATTCTAAGATTCTATGAACTGCAAGGACAGGGAACTGTAATTACATATAATAGGACAGGTTATACTCTGTCTGATGAATCAGTTAGGTTTCTATAACTATCTCAATATTTCATAATGAAATCCACTTTTTCTTTATTTCCAGGTGTTATTTTTTAAAAACAGTCCAAAATTCTGTGGTGTGATTTTAAAATTCCTAGATTGATACTCCAACCACTACAGGCCTATAATCCTTATCTGGTCCTTTGTTGAAAACACAATTGGAAGGGATATTGTAAAGTGTCACTCAGCTTTCCTGAAATCCAAGCTTATATGGCAAAGTCTATTTTGTGCTTATAAGGTTGATTAATAAGAATGGGACACTTTGACGTGTCAAGAGATTCAGCCTTTTTAAAAATCTGTTAACATTAATAATGCTAGCTTCACTCAGTTCTTTAGTCAAGATTCAGTAACCTGCACTAACAAAAAGTGGGGAAGAGATTAATAAGAACATTAACTTTACTGTAAATGTTTGAAAGGTGAGGATCTAGCCAACTCACTTTAATATGATCAATTACGTAGAAGACAAGTGTAGCTGAAATGCAAGAATTAGTAGGAATAAATAACCATGAACCATGAAATATAGGAGCCGAAATGGCCATTTGGCCCATTGAGTCTGCTCCGCCATTTTATCATGGTTGGTTTATTATCTCTCTCAACCCCATTCTCCTGCCTTATCCCTGTAAACTTTGATTCCCATACTAATCAGGAACCTATCTACCTGTGCTTTAAATATATATCCAATTTCCCTCGGGATCAATAAAGTACGTCTGTCTGTCTGTCTGTCAATAATTTGCCTCCACAACCAAATCTGGCAATAAATTCCACTGGTTCATTACCCTTTGACTAAAGAAATTCCTTCTCATCTCTGATCTAAAGGGATGTCATTCTGTTCTGAGGATCTGCCTTCTGGTCCTAGATTCTCCCACTAAAGGAAACATCCTCTCCACATCCACTCTATCTAGGCCTTTCAATACTTGATAGGTTTCAAATGATAGAGATCCCCTCCACATTCTTCTAAACTCCAGTGAGTACGTGCATAGAGCAATCAAATACTCCACAAACGGTTAATCCTTTCATTCCTGGGATCATTCTCATGAACCTCTTCTAGACCCTCTCCAATGCCAGAATATTTTTTCTTAGATATGGAGCCCAAAATTGCTTACAATATTCCAAATGCAGTTGAACCAATGCCTTATAAAGCCTCAGAATTATATCCTTGCTTTTATATTCTAGTCCTCTCAAAATGAATACAAACATTGCATCTGCCATCCTTACCACTGACTCAACCTGCAAGTTACCTTTAGATCTGCTGAGTTCCTCTAACATTTTGTATGTGAACCTTTGGAGAACCCTGCATGAGGATTCCCAAGACACTTTACACCTCTGATTTCTGTAGTTCAAGTTTAATTGTCATTCAACCATACACATGAATACAGCCAAATGAAACAACATTCCACCAGGGCCAAGGTGCAAAATACAGTACCCACAGTCACACACAACACTTAGCAAGTGTAGTTACAATAGCAGCAAAACAGTCATAAAGTTTGATGTGAATTTATTATCAAAGTACATATATGTCACCATATACAACCCTGAGATTCATTTTCTTGCAGAGTAAATCAGTCTTCACTGTGAAAGACACACTCGCAGTGTGCCAGATGTTGAAGGGTGTGAGGGAAGAGAAGGGAGTGCAGTTACTATTATAAAGTAATAGTAAGGTGCTCAAAAAGTTGAAAGACCTCAGGGTACATAAGTCACCTGGAACAGATGAACTGCACCCGAGGGGTAGTGTTAGAGACTGTGGAGGCATTTAGTAATGATCTTTCAAAAATCATTGGTCTCTGGCATTGGAGCCAGAGCACTGGAAAATTGCAGATGTCACTCCACTCTTTAAGAAAGGAGGAAGGCAGCAGAAAGGAAATTATAGACCAGTTTGCCTGACCTCAGTAGTTGGGAAGAGGTTGGAGTCAATTGTTAAGGATGAGGTTACGGAGTATTTGGTGACACAGAACAAGATGGTACAAAGTCAGCATGGTTTCCTTAAAGGAATATCTTGCCTGACGAACCTGTAGGAATTCTTTGAGGAGATTACAAGTAGGATAGATAAAGGGGATGTAGTGGATGCTGTATATTTGGACTTTCAGAAGGCCTTTGACAAGATGCCACACATGAGGCCACTTAGCAAGTTAAGTGTCTATGGTATTACAAGAAAGTTACTGGCATGGTTAGAACATTGGTAGATTGGTAGGAGGCAGCAAGTGGGAATAAAAGGATCCTTTTCTGGTTGGCTGCCAGTGACTAGTGGTGTTTTGCAAGGGTCGGTGTTGGGACCACTTCTTTTTATGCTGTATATTAATGATTTAGATGATGGTATAGATTGCTTTGTTGCCAAGTTTGCAGATTATACGAAGATTGGAGGGGCAGGTAGTGTTGAGGAAACAGCTAGGCTGCAGAAGGACAGATTAGGAGAATGGGCAAGAGAGTGGCAAATGAAATACAATGTTGGAAAATGCATGGTAATGCACTTTGGTAGTAGAAATGTGCAGACTATTTTCTAAACGAGGAGAAAATCCAAAAATCTGAGATGCAAAGGGATCTTGTGCAGAACACCCTAAAGGTTAACTTACAGGTAGAGTCGATGATTGCCAAATCTTTGCAAACTTCTGAGAAAGTATAGATACTGCTGTGCTTTCGTCGTAATGGCACTTGCACGCTGGATCCAGGACAGATCCTCCAAAATGATAACACTGAGGAATTTAAGGTTGCTGACCCTCCCTACCTCTGATCCCCCAATGAGGTCTGGCTCATGCACTTACAGTTTCCTGAAGTCAATAATCATCTCTTTGATGACATTGAATGAGATGTTGTTAGTGTGGCATCACTCAGCCAGCTTTTCAATCTGCCTCCTATGCTGATTTGTCACTACCTTTGATTTGGCCAATGGCAGTGGTGTATTCAGCAAAATGGCATTGTAGCTGTGCTTAGCCTCAGTCATAAGCAAGTTGAACAATAGACTAAGCACACAGCCTGTGGTGCACTTGGAGACTGTGGAAGGTATGTTGTTGCCAATCCAAACTGACTGGGGTCTGCAAGTGAGGAAATCGAGCATCCAGTTGCACAATGAAGTATTAAGGCTTAGGACTTGAAGCTTATTAGTTTTGAGGGGATTATAGCATTGAATGCTCAGCTGTAGTCAATGAAGAACATCCAGATGTTTGCATCTTCACTGTCCAAATGTTCCAATGGTTGAGTGAAGAACCAGTGAAATGGCATCTGCTGTTGACCTATTGTAATGGCAGGCAAATTAGAGTGGACCTAACTCACTTCTCAGGCAACAATTGATATGTTTCATCACCTATCTTTCAAAGCACTTCATCACCGTGGATGTAAGTACTACTGGATGATAGTCATTGAGACAGATTACCACATTCTTCCAAGGCACCAATTGAAGCTTGCTTGAAGCAGGCGAGTATCTCAGACTGCTAAGCACGAGGTTAAAGATATAGATAAACACTCCAGCCAGTTGATCAGCACAGGTCTTCAGTACTTGGCCAGGTAACCTGTCTGGGCTGAATGCTTTCCGTGGTTCACCTTCCTGAAGAATGGCTCTCATATCAGCCTCAGAGACTGAAATCATAGGGTCTTTTGGCTGTGCTAACATACCTTTGTCTGCTTAAAGATGCCATACTTGCATGCTTGACAGTTAAATCTGGCAAGTCGTACAGAAGATTGTGAAATCACTAGTTTATTAAGACGGTTCTTAAAGGGAAATTACAGACTGCAGATTGCAGTAATAATATATTAGAAATAGATAGATAGATAGATAAATAAAGTTTTTGTCAGCAGCCTGCAACACATCACAGTGGTTCACCAGCACCATACTGACCAATCACAACAAAATAATATAGCCCACGTGCCTGAGTGGAATGGCCTGTGTATTAATGGTACATGGGATGTTACCCTGGAGCCATGTTTCTACAAGAACAATCACACAACAATTCCTCATCACATGCTAGTACAGCCATAGATGAACATAATTCAGCTCATCTTCCACTGAGCAAACACTGGAGAACAGCATCAATGGGAGGAGCCAGCACCCAACCCAGCAACAACTCTAATGCACCCACCCTACCTCTGCTCTCTCCCACATCACCTCAACCACCTCCTCCCCAAGCGGCTGTAGCAGGTGATGCCGCGGCACGAGGGCCTGGTCCACGCAATAACCAAGGCCTCGCATTACCTCTGCCGTTGGTCTTGCCAATCAACCAATGAACTGGACTTGCAGTATTCTACATTACCAATGCTGACAGGGTGCTGCGATCACAAGAAAACTGTCAAGGACAATCACTTGCACAATTTGTTAGACTGCCTCTGATGCCCTCTTCCCTAGGTGGCTGTAGCAAGCAATGACCCACTTAGCAAGTCTTCCCAACTTGCTAGTGGGGAAAGACTTGCAATATTTGGTGTTCTTAATATCCAAGTGTCTTGCAATCATAAAAAAAGACAAGAATTACACCACTAGCTGGACCTGCAAAGGTCACTGTGATTGAACATGCCACCATCTTACTAGAAATATATACAGTACCAGAAATATTTTCTCACCATTTAGAATAGTCTATGCCTTTATTCCTTCTACCAAAGTGTATAACCACACACTTCCCTACACCGTATTCCAACTGCCACTTCTTTGCCCATTCTCCGAATTTCTTTAAGTCCTTCTGCAACCTCCCTGCTTCTTTAACACTACCTGCCCCTCCAGCTATCTATGTATCATCCACAAACCTGGCCACAAAGCCAACAATTCCGTCATTCAAATCATTAACATATAACATAAAAAGCAGTCCCAACACTATGACTCCTGCAGCACACCACTAATCACTGGTAGCCAACCAGAAAGGCTTTATTCCCACTCTTTGCCTCCTTTCAGTCTGCCAATTTTCTCTCCATGCTAGTATCTTTCCTGTAATTCCATCTTGTTTAGCAGCCTCAAGTGCGTCACCTTCTCAAACTCCAAGTAAACAACATCCACTGACTCTCCTTTGTCTATCCTGCCTGTTATTTCCTCAAAGGATTCCAACAGATTTGTTGAGCAATATTTCCCCTCAAGGAGACCATACTGACTATGGCCTGTTTTATCATGTGCCTCCAAGTACCCTGAAACCTCATCAATAATGGGACTCCAACATCTTACCAACCACTGAAGTCAAACTATATGGCCTATAATTTCCTGACTCCCACACCCACAACCAAATCTTCCAAACACCTTGTAACATTTAATAATAAAAAAACGCACAAGTACCAAATATTAAGATACTCAGTGTCAGATCAAGTGCTGTACATACCATAAGCTATCACCAGAGGGCAACAAATTACTTACTTTCCAAAAGTGCAATGAAAGTGTCCTTGTTCACTGGTGATGAAGGAATTAGATTTAATATCACTAGCATATGTAGTGAAATTTGCTGTTTTTCAGCAGCAGTACAATAATTCACAATAATAGCAAAATCTTTGAATTACAGCGAGTATATATATAATAATAAATAGTGCAAACAAAAGGAACTGAGGGGGTGTTCATGTGTTCAAAGTCCATTTAGAAATCGGATGACAGAAGGGAAGAAGCTGTTCCTGAATCATTAAGTGTGTGCCTTCAGGCTCCTGTCCCTCCTTCCTAATGGTTGCAATGAGAAGAAGACCTGTCCTGATGTCTTGGCTGACGGGGGCCCTTAACGATGGACGATGCCTTTATGAGGCATCACTCCTTGAAGATGTCCAGGATGCTATGGAGCATTTGATGCCTTTGCCTTTGATGGAACTGAGTTCACAACTTTTACTGCTTCTTTTGACCCCCAGCTCCACCCCCGCACCAGATGGTGATGCAGCTAGTCAGAATGCTCTCCACAGTACATCTGTAGAAATATGCGAGTATCTTTGGTGACATACCAAATTTCCTCAAACTTCTAATGAAATATAACCACTGTTATGCTTTCTTTGCAGTTACATGAATATTTTAGGCCCAGGAGAGATCCTCAGAAATGTTAACACCCAGCAGCTTGAAACTGCTCACTCTTCCCACTTCTGATCCTTCATCTTACCCTTCCTTAAGTCCACAATCAGTTCTTTGGTCTTAGCAACAGTTAAGACCAAGTGCAAGGTTGTTGCTAAAACACCACTCAACCAACAGATATATTTCACTCCTAAACACCTTCTTAACACCACCTGAAATTCAGCAAACAATAGTTGTGTTTTCAGCAACTTTATACATGCCATTTGAGCTGTGCCAACCACACAGAGAGAGTAGAACAGCAGGCTAAGCACACATCCTTGAAGTGCGCCAGTGTTGATTGTCAGTGAGGTGGAGATGTAATTTCCAATCCACACAAACTGTGGTCTTCTGGTGAGGAAATCGAGGATCCAGTTGCAGATGGAGGTACAAAAGCCCAGGTTTTGGAGCTTTCCAATCAGAACTGTAGGAATGATTGTGTTAAAAGCTGGTTTTGCAGTCGAAGAGCAGAACTTTGCAAAGTAACAGATTTTCTGTACATGGAGAAAAGTCCATAAAAGGATGCACTCATCCTTTTATTGCCAATCGTTCTCCTGTGAAATGAAGCAAATGTAATCATTATGGATGTGATGAGGACATATCCAAAGACTCTAGTAACATCTCTTTTGGACTTCTAGTTTTGAGATAATGAGGGAGAGAAGTGATTAACAGGTCAAACCCACATAAAAGCAAAACAGACAGATGACACAAGGTGTAAACAGCCTTACGTTATAAACATGCTTTGAAAATGTAAAAAACATCAGTAAGGTAAATGAACATGCATATGGCTATTACTAAATTTTATTTTACCCCAGGCATGGAACTGATGTAAATTTACAAGAAATACAGCTGTCTAAGTATGAAACAAGAAAAAAAAAAGTATAGGGAAGAATAACAGGCTGATGAATATAAAGGAAAGTAATAGAAGTGTAAGATGTTTAACCATAAATTGAGAGGAAATCCTATTAAAATAAGTTAAATGATCTGTGAACAGTATCACTAATAAAATAAAGGAGCTAGAGGCAATCATGTACCGAGAGGAACCAGACCACAATATGGCTACAGAAATTTAGAAATGGGCACATTAAGTATTGGCAAGGCATAGCACACATTGAAAAATAAAACTTCAACTACCCAGATTTTAATTGGACTAATGAAGTAGCTGCTTTAATCATTTTCAGGATGTGGGTATAGCTGGCAAGGGGAGTATTTACTGCTCATGCCCAATTGTTCTTGAGAAGGTGATTGAGAAAAGCTATTGCCTTAATGAAGGATTACCACAGTGCTACTGAGGAGGGACCAAAATGAACAATGACAGCTGTGGTGAGAAAGAAGAGAATCTACACTGATGAGGTTCTCATGAACTCCCTACACCTCTCAGTGTAGCTGAAAGCTTGGCATTGTTGTTGTGTAGCTTGGGAGAAAATTGCAGTACGTTTTGTAGATGGTGTACACACCGCAGGCACTGTCATTGACCATGGAAGAACTAAACACCGAGGGCAGATTAATGGAGGGTCTGTTAAAGGAGCTGCTTCATCCCAGAAGATGATCAGATGTTGATGAGATGACGGATTGGCCTGAACTGACCAAGAACACAATTTTTTGATACCTCATCCAAATCTACAGTAGTGCTAGAGTTTGTGAACCCTGTAGAATTTCCTTTCATTCTGCATAAATCTGACCTAAAATGAGATCAGCGGTTCACACAAGTCCTAAAACTAGATAAAGAGAATCCATTAAATAAATAACACAAAAAGCTTTGTACTTTTTCATTTATTTATTCAGAAAAGTGATCAAATATTACATGTATTTGTTGGGAAAAGTATGTGAACCTTTGTTTTCAGTAACTGTTGTGACCCCCTTGTACAGCAATAACTTCAACCAAACATTTCTGGTTACTGTTAAATCAGTCCTGCACATTGGCTTGGAGGAACTTTAGGTCAAAACTCCTTACAAAACTGCTTCAACTCTGGGATGTTAGTGGGCTCTCTTGCATGAATTGCTTGCTTCAGGTCCTTCCACAATATTTCCATAGGATTAAGATCAGGACTTTGACTTGGCCATTTCAAAACACAAATTTTCTTCTTATTAAACCATTCTGTTGTTGATTTATTCTTGTCTTTCAGATCATTGCCCTGTTGCATTATCCAACTTCTATTAAGCTTCAGGTGATGGACTGCTACCCTGACGTTCTCCTGTAAAATGTCTTGATACAATTTTGAATTCATTGTTCCCTCAACACTTGCAAGCTGTCCATGCCCTGAGGCAGCAAAGCAGCCCCAGACCATGATGTTCCTTTCACCATGCTTCACAGTTAAAATGAGATTTTGGTGTTGGTGTGCAGTGCTCTATTTCCTCCAAACATAGCGTGCATTTCTGCCCAAAACTTCAACTTCTGTCTCATCTGTCCACAGAACATTGTCCCAGAAGCATTGTAGGACATCCTGGTGGTCATTTGCAAACTTGAGATGTCTTTTAGGAGTGCAGTGGCATCCTCCATGGTGTCTTCCAAGAACACCATTCTTGTTCAGTGTTTTTTTTTATATAGTGTACATATGAACAGAGACTTTAGCAAGTTTAGAGATTTCTGCAGGTCTTTTGCTGTTACCTTTGTGTTCTTTTTCATTTCTTTCAGATTGCACGTTGTGCTCTTGGTGTGATCTTTGCAGGATGCCCACTCCTAGGGAAAGTAGCAACAGTACTGAATTTCCTCCATTTGTAGAGCATTTCTCCTACTGTGGACTGAGGGACACTCAGGTCTGTAGAAATGCTTTTGTAGCCTTTTCCAAGTTTACGCATCTCACAGTTCTTCTTCTAAGGCCCTCTGAAAGTTGTTTCGATTGCACATTAACAAATCTTTGAGAAGAGCAGGCTCTGTCAGTAACCTGAATGTGTGTGTCTGTTTTATAGGACAGGTCACCTTTACAACCCACACCTCCAAACTTATCTCATTGATTGGAACACCTGACTCCAAATAGCTTTTGTAGAAGGCATTACCCTAGAGGTTCAAATATATTTTCCAACAAATACATATAATATTGGATCATTTTTCTCAATAAGTAAATGAACAAGTATAATATCTTTTGTGTTATTTATTTAACTGAGTTCTCTTTATCTAGTTTTAGGACTTACATGAAGATCTAATCACATTTTAGGTTACATTTATGCAGAGATAGAGAAAATTCTACAGGATTCACAAACTTTCTAGCACCACTGTAAGTTATGTGGCCAAATATCACCGGGCTTAAGTCAGGATTATATACAGTATACTCAAAGCAAAACTTGCTTAACTTCAAAGCAACACACACAAAATGCTGGAGGAACTCAGCAGGCTAGGCAGCAGCTATGGAAAAGAGTAAACAATCAACTTTTCGGGCTGAGACCCTTCATCAGGACTGAAAAGGAAGAGGAAAGGAGTCAAGACTTTCCATAGTCAGAGTCAGCTGGTTCAGTAATCAGCTTATTATATTCTTGGCACCCAATGCCTGAACATTTGAAAAGCAAGTGTACTAAAACTCCCAATTCACATACATTGTCATTGGCATTTCTGGGATACTCATAATGTTCATTTCTCACACAATGAACCTGACAGTTAACTACAAAAATACATTTAATCTTAATCCTAATCATTTTGCCTTTCTCCATCTGCTCTCTTTGGTTTCTGCTGTAATCTGCACATATGCTTACACTTGAATATTTCAATTTACAGTGGTGAACAATAATCATTTTACTGTCATTCTCACTGGAAAATCCAGGTCAATATATAATAAAGCAGGACATCTATTTTTGGTCCTTTAATATTGTCAGCAGGCATTCAGCTGTAATATTTCTATACTCCTTAGAAAAGACATAAATGTAAGTATTTTTTTAAAAATCAGCATCTTCAAGATGATGTTCAACCTTAATGTTTTGTAATGCTTTAGAATCTTCTGGTTAAGTTGGTGCCAGTGAACAACGGTTCCTCGGGCAACATCTTCCAGATAGTCAATGATTTCAGTTTTTCTACGTCTTCTACTTATTCCTTTTGTCTTGGTTTTCTTTTTGAAGCTGTTAGAGCCCATGACTTACAATCTGTAGTTCAATCGAGTGAGCTAGCAGTTTGCTGTCCCTGAGAAAACTCTAGGAGAGAAATGCGAACATGAGCTACCACAAGGAAATGCTTGGAGACAAGAAGAGGAGCCATGATCAACTACATTTCTTACCAATTAAAGCACTGAGGAAGATTGAAACATCAAGGCAAATATGGAGGAGAGCAAGCGGTTCTCTGAAAGGCCCACTTGAAAGTACTGGAACGTGTCGCTGCCCTCGGAGGGGCCGCTGGTTTGAGTCGCTGCCCTTGGAGGAGCTGCTGGTTTGAGTTGCTGCCCTGGGACTGGTATGTTCATGGCTCCACTAGGTTCTCAGGAATGAACCAGGCCAAGTGAAACTCAGACTAGTTGGGAATCATCAAGAAACCAGCAATCATATCATAAAATCCAGAGTAACTACAATTAATAGATCACTCCCATGAAAAAAAGAGTCAACTAAAGAAGCCCCAATTTCAATGGGGCAAGAACAAATCTAGCCCTGGTAAATTGGAACCAAAGATAAAAGGCAGATATTTCATGTTCAGTCTATATATTCCCTTGTGGAAGAAAGGTAGGGAAATGAAACCCAGGGCTCTCTGAATAAAACAGAGAATAAAAGCAAAAAGCATGACAATGATTTCCAGGGCTGTCAGCAAACATATTCTATGGGCATGAAGGCAGGAAAAATGCAAAGAGAAGAGGTGGGCCATTCGGAAGCAAACTTACAAATTTATTCACAAAGACAGATGTATGTTTTACAGTCCAATTGAGAATTTTACATCAGTCTTAACCAAGAAATAAGATACTGTTGGGGTCTCAAAAAGGAAGTATAGTTAAGATTCAGAATAGGCTAAAAGTTGATGAGGAGGTACTAGAAAGATCAGCCTCATGTAAAGTGGCTAAATTAACTGGTTTGTATGGGATGTATCCAAGGTTGCTGAGGGCCAAGCACAAGAAGTGAAGTGCAGAAACCATAGCCATAATCTTCCCAACACCTGTAGATTTAAGTGTTAAATGAGGACAGGAAAATCTCAAATATTACATCTTCATCAAGAAAGGATGAAGGAATAAATCTCGTAATTACTGGCCATTACTTATAGACCATAGAATACAAATACTGGATCATCTTGAAAAGAACATTGGCTGAATAACATGAATGAGCAAGTAACTGCAAAATATTGTTTCTCATACTGGATAGAAGTGCAAAGTGAAATTCCCAACTTGCACTTGAAAGACAAAGAAAAATTTTCAGATGTGTAAAGACACAAAAATTGGAAGAGTAATGAACTATGAGAATACAAATAGACTTCCAGGAGACAAAGGCAGAAAGGTGGAGTGGGCAAAAGGTGGGTGGAAATTTAATGCTGAGAAATGTGAAAAGTTACTTTTTGACAGAAAAAATGAGATGAACTAAGAGAACAAATTCTAAAAGAGTATGAGAGCAGGGAGTATATTTGCCCAAAATGTTGAAAGTGGCAGGACAGATTAAGAAAATGGTTAGAAAAACATTTGGGATCTAGAATTTTATAAGCAGTATGGAGCAAATAAAGCATCAGGAACCTTTCTAAAATATTGTTTGGCCACAACTGGAGAAATGTGTCCAATTCTGTGGGTGACACTTCAGTAAAGATGTCAAAGCTTTGAAGGTGGTAAGAAGAAATTTATCAAAATGATTCTAGGCAAAAGTTTAATTAAATGGATAGGGTGAAAAATCTGGGATTTTTCTCCATGAAATGGAGGAGAGTGCAAGGAGATCTGATAGGGGTATTTACAATTATGAAGGATATGTACAGAACAGACAGGAAGATGGAATAAAAACTAGGGGACAAAGAATAACAATATTTGGAAGGGACCAAAAGTGACATGACGACAATAACAAATGGTTTTGTGAAATGTCATGAGTAATCCTGGAAGGAAATTCAATTAGCATTCACACAGGTAAGTACCTGAAACCAAAAAAAATACAGAGGTTAGGGAGCATGATTAGCTGAAATACTCTTACACAGAATCAGTATGGACTTGACAGAACAAATGACCTCTTCCTGGGCTGTAACTGTTCTCTGATTCTATAGCATAGGTTTGTTGAGATTACCAGTTGCACCAAGTGTACACTTAGCTGGTGGTTTTATATGTACCAATGGCAGAAATAAAAGTAAATCCAATCTTTGGACCAAAAGAACGTCATATGTTTTATTAGTCTGCATAATTCCTTATCTAACTTTCAATCATAAACCTTTTAGTAATTCACAAGCTCTCTATTTCACTATATTGATTGTTCACGTAACAATTCATATTATCTAATATCAAGATAATAACTGTCATCTAACCACCATGTGTTTTATACTTATGCATTTTACAGATCACGTTTCCTGTCGATAATTAAAATTCCCTTTTTTCCCTTCCCCTGGTTTTGTTCCTTTTTTCAGTACAATTGTAGTTAGTGCCACTCTGATAAACAGTTGATATCAAAGTATCCTTTCCATGCGTAGATGATGCCTGACAGTTAGTGCTTATACCGTTTTCTCTTTCTGTACTGAGAATATACAAACTACAGTAGAGTGTCAAGCTTTAGAGGACACTCGATCAGTAAAGGACAGGGTGAACAAGATACATGATGTTGGTTCAGGAAACACAAGGTCATATTGAGTCTCACAAGCTGCCACTAAATCAATGTAATGGTCTTTGACTTTAAAGTTACTTCATAATAGAAATCTTACAAGCATATTATTAACTTTTAGGCCATTCGTTCTGTAAAAGAGAAATATTTTTTATTTCCTGAGCAAACTTTTCAAGAGGATCTTCACAATTTTTATTGTAAAACCATTTAATGAACAGCCATTGTCAATAAGAGTATCTCCCAATGTATTATAATACGAGATAAGATCAAGTTACGGTGTCCTTTTCTCATTGTTGCTGATTTTAATAAATTTACTTGTCAGATAATTGATTTCAGTCAGCACTGACTACATTGTTAACAAATAAACTGTGCTGGATTAAGTCATGATCACAGTCATAATTTTTAAAAAGTAACTGTAGAGAAAAGAAACCTTTCATCAAAAGTGAGGGGGAAAAATTATCAGGCACACAATGTAAAAGAGTCAAAAAGCCTTCTTCAAAATTACCGTAGATTCCGGACTACAGAGCGCACCTGATTAAAAGCCGCTGGCTCTAATTTTAGAAATAAAATCAATTTTTTAATTGTAAAGGCCGCACCGGATTTTAGGCCGCACCGGATTTTCGGCCGCAGGTGTCCCACGTTGTAATATGAGATATTTACACAGAAAGATATTACACGTGAGGATTTTTTTAACTTTTAATTAAATCCATATGGTAACAAAAACAAATACATATTGCAAATGCTTTTTTTTGAACCGTGCCCGTACGCGGCTACTTTTAAATATACGTTGCGTATACTTCTTTACTGAACAACATTCCAATATCTCCTAACGACTGGTAAAAAATATATATATTGCAGCCTACCAGGAAAAGTTATTGATCACCTTTAACTTAAAAGCAGCGTTCGCTCAGATCCAAAGCCGCTCGCGTAATGCGCTCCCTCCCTCCGTCCCGTTTCATCGCAAACCGGCATTTTCCCACAAGACACCGCGAAACCGCGTGTGACGTCATAGCATCCCGCGATGTAGTACAGAAAACAAATATAGTTAAAACTCTTCTAACTTTAACTAGAAAATGAATTACTAAGCGAAAATATTATAAACTAAGTAACTGCCATAAGGCAGCACAATGCTTCGAGTGTTTTCCATGTTGATGAGGGTGAGTACAAATGACTGATTTACAATAATTTAATTGTGAAAGTGCGCTTGATTTATCGTACAATTTCATTGGACCTCTGTGAACTACTCATCAATTTTATTGGTCTACTGTTATGAGGCAAAATGTTTACGAGGCGGCATGAAAAAAAACCATGTATTAGCCGCTCTGGATTATAGGCCGCAAAGTTCAAAGCTGTTCAAAATGTGGGAAAAAAGTAGCGGCTTAAAATCCGGAATCTACGGTACATCATCCCTATTGATTCATGTGACTGCCTTTCCCAGAGCCAGTTGAAGCGAAGAACACTCAGGATGATATTTAGAACCTCATGTTCATGCATTGGGAGCATGAAGGAGCCCTGTACAAACAACAGAAGGAACGCACCACTCACAAACCATTTCCTGCCACCCAGTCAAAGACCCCTGCCCCTTTTGTGAAAGAGTCTACAATTCTCAATTTGGCACTTCAGCCACCCAAGAGCCCACAAAATCAAATGTGCTCAATCCTGACAGACTGCGTAAGAAAACAAAGAATGTTATCATTTGAATTCAAAACATCAAGCATTCTAATTGTCAGAAATTACACTAACAGGCCTGACAATCATAAACCTATCTCAATTGATTATTATTTTTATGTAGTTGCTACAGCTGTTGGGAAGAAATCCCTCATTAGTTTAGTGAGTAATAATATCCATAAGTTTGTGAATTTTGGAAACATAATTTTTGTTCTGTATGCAGATAAGGTCATCGTAACGTGAGTGAAAGGTACATTAGAAAATACATACTTGTGGTGGATTCTGTAAAAGAGAGTAAACAACTGCTGTTAAGGCCTCCATAACAACATAGATAATTACACATCCTGAGATTATATTTGAGAATGTAGATATCTGTATATTCTGATATGTATTAAATTTAACTGAACTGCAAAAGTATTAAGGAAATTAGCATGTTGTCTTTACCATTGTCGTGTCTTCACTCCCTATCATCTTGAATCTTCACAAATCCTTGCCATTATTCAATCTCTTCTCAAGAATGAATAACTGCTGCAGCTCTTCATGAAGCTCACTTTCAAGCTCTTTATTTTGTTTCAAAAATTCCTTGAATCTATTCAAACTGTTCAAGTGCTTTAAAAGAACAAACCAATTGTACAATCAGACACACTGACATACAGTAATGAGAGAGAAAAATGTAAATTATTAATTTTATTTTTGAAACTAATGTAATTTTCCAAAATTGAAATAGGTTTGCAAAATTAAAAATAAATAAAAATAGTATTTCTGGTAATAGCATTATTGTGAACATATAAAAGGTCTGTACAAATGTAAACAAATTGATCTCTGGTAACAACAAATATTTTAAAATTGTAAATGCATAATTACTCTACCTGCTGTAAAGGCTCTTGCTCTTCTAGTGCAAAGCTCAGCTCCTCTGCCCATTCTTTAATCAAGTCTAATTCAATATTACAAATCTCTCCAACACCAATCTCTTCATCTGTAAACCTCACTGTAGCATCCACTGCATCAGTCACTGTCATTTTAACTTTCCAGTCAGATGATGTGACCTATTAGCCCAACAAGAGAATAAATTATACACAATACTTTCTTCAAACGGATGTCAGGCAATGACCATCTCCACCACCAGAAAAAATCTGAACAGCTCCACTTGACAAAGAATGTCAATAAAATTGCCCAATCTCCCACCAACATCATGCTGAGATCACACCTGACCAGAAATTTAGCTGGACCAGTAACATGATTAGGCCTCCAAAAACTGAGTATACTGCAACATCTTGCATCCCTTTACAGTCCAATATTCAAGTCAGAAGTACAATGAATGGATATCCACCACTTAACGGGATAGCTGCAGCTGTAGTAATACAAGAAACCAAAATATATCCAGAACAAAACAGACCATTTGATTTATACCTTTCCATCACCTTAAGCACCTTCACACTCCACCATTGTTACACATGGCTGCAAGATGCACCATCTACAAAATGCACTGCAGATATGTGCTTAGGTTACTCCCACAGAATCTTTAAATTAATATTATTTCCTAATAATTTCCTGGGGATCTTATTGAAATTCTAAAGGGATTGGACAGGCTAGATGCAGGAAGATTGTTTCCGATGTTGGGGAAGTCCAGAACGAGGGGTCACAGTTTAAGGATAAAGGGGAAGCCTTTTAGGACCGAGATGAGGGAAAACTTCTTCATACAGAGAGTGGTGAATCTGTGGAATTCTCTGCCACAGGAAACAGTTGAGGCCGGTTCATTGGCTATATTTAAGAGGAAGTTAGATATGGCCCTTGTGGCTAAAGGGATCAGGGGGTATGGAGAGAAAGCAGGTACAGGGTTCTGAGTTCGATGATCAGCCATGATCATACTGAATGGCGATGCAGGCTCAAAGGGCCGAATGGCCTACTCTTGTACCTATTTTCTATGTTTCTATTAGAATTCCAGAAAGAAGCTCATATTGTAGTTACCTCACTTATCATTTTGTTTGCTGCTGTTGCTTCAGGGATGCTTTCAAATTCCTTTAGAAGTACGAGGATCTTCCGTTTATAGTTTTCAAACCATTCTGCCGAAACACTCATTTCGATGGAATGCATCAGGTCATTACGGCATTTAATCACCTGAACATGAACGTCAGAAAAATATATTGGTATACATGTAATCAACATCTGAGGCATCATATTTCTCTAAACAATGTGCCTCTCTATCCATGATACTGCCAATGAAGAAAGAGAAAGGAATCAATTATTGAGTCAATTTACTTGAGGTCAAAATTGGAAGGAGCAAGACTTACGATTTAAAATAAAGAATATAATAAAAAATGCAATGACCTATTTTTAGTCATTCAAATTTAGTCATTCAGTGCTGTCCTAACACACCAATGAATGGGTTGTAATTTGTGATCTTAATTACTTTGTATCAATTATCTTTGATATCTAGGTTTTAGGTTCAGGCATAAGGCTCATCAGTGTGACTTAAGTAAAATTGCAACTAAAATGAAAAACGACAAGAGGATAACGTTGATTTTTAAATATAAAGCCACACAACACATCATTATTATTTCTCATCTTGCTCTTAATTGCATTCAAATTGTAATTTATTTGTTTAATGATAAATATTCATATATGGTAGGACCAATCAGGCAACTGTGTAATATGTATGAGCAATGTAAGTTTGTTTAATAAGATGGGTACGGGTTGATCATGGTAGCACAAGCAGTCCATAGGATTTCATCAGGTAGTTCACAAATGTTAGAGTTCATAAATGTTAGGGAATCCTAGACAGCAACAAAAGGGCTGATTTAGTAATATAAGGCTGATCTTCATCCTTCTGTTCCACTACAGGTGTATGACAAGACTTTTTACATTAATCATGTCATCACTGCTGGTCAAGGTCTTACCTTTTTCTGCTGTAGAATGTTAAGCATGAAACAGCATACTACAAAGGTGATCAAAGTTCAAAGCACCTTTATTATCAAAATATGTATACATTATACAAACTTGAGATTCGCCTCCTTACAGACAGCCACAAAACAAGGAAACCCAAAAAGACCCATTAAAAAAAAGACCATCAAACACCCATTGTGCAGAGATAAAAACAAATCGCGCAAACAACAAAAGCAACCAAACAGAACCCAGAACAAAAGCGAGTCTGCAGACACAAAGCCAGGCATCACTGCAGCTGGAGCAGGGCACAGCCTCAGTTCAGCACAGAGCCCGCCCAACCCTCGCTTCTGCTCTTGACACCCTGCCTTTTCAACCTGGCCCAGTATTTAAATCGCCCAATCATCAGGTCGCTCCTTGCTTTGGAAGCGACCTGATGGTCACTCCTTGTTGGTTCGATACACTCTGTGCCCGGACCTTGCTGCCATGTTTGGGCCCACACCAGACCTTTCCAGATTGACCCGGTGCCCAGACTGATTAAACCTTGGGTCTTTCCACGCTCTTGGTTTGCTCGCATTCACTCGCCTTGACCCTGCTTCGCACTCTCTTGCCTGCCTCTGCCTCAAATCCACCTCCACTCTGCTCACCTTGACTCTGCCTCACCTCTATTGTTTGTGGTGATTGTTTACCAGAAATATTATCAGAAAAAGTGTTATTAATAAATTATTTAGTTATACTCTGTGCTTTGTTTGCCACTGATATTAGACACTAGGATTCACCAGCACCATCTTAAAGCAGAAGATTAACACCCTTATTAGCAAGTGCTTAAGGTCATCTCTAAACATCTTCAGGCACCTCTCACTGACTTGAAATACCAACTCTGTTTCTCTCACCACAGATGTTAGTTTCTGTTTTTAATTCACATTTCAGGCATTATCTGCTTCTTGTTTTTGATTCAGGAGCCCATTTGATAAGTATCCCAGGGTGCATCTTTGTCCCTCCATCACTATCATGCAGCGGCTGCTGTATGTACCATTTGCAAATTGCAATCATTCACTTCAGCTACTCTCAGCACCGCACAACCATGACCTCTCAGCCAAAGAAGGACAAGAACACAGGTGCACAAACACCATATAGTTCCCCTTTAAATCACACACTATCGTGACTAGCAAATATATTGCCATGCCTGTGCCTCGGTCAATATCCTGAAACTGCCAAACAAATAGCATCTAGCTATACCTTCACCGAACGGATAGTGGTGGATCACTAAGGCAGGCCACCACCACCTGCCCAGCGGCATATACAGACGGGCAATAAACACTGCATTGCTTGCAATATCCTGGGACCCATAACATAAATAAATCAATGATCAAAAGCACTATAGGAAACGTTAGTGTAAAATACTAAACCAGGCAAAATTCTCTTTTGTTTATTACCGTATTTGGCTTAATGCTAATAAAACATGGATTAATACCTTTTCAATATGGGGAACATTTCAACCGCTTGTTTTTGACACAACACTGAACAATCTGCAATTCATGAAAATAACAAATGGTGTAATGAGATAAAAAGGACATTAAATCAATTACAACTGGTTAAAATGCTCGTAATAGTAGGATTTAAGGAAGAAATTAATAGGAGGGGTAAATAGTGATGGCCAGTGTAGGACAACATGAAGCTGAGGTGACTGCAGGCTCAGCTGTCAGCAAAGAAATAACAGGATGGGGTATTAATATGGAGGAAGTAGATTTCTGCTGTGGAGAAGGTTACAAAACTTCAAAATATTGCAGAATGGAATGAAAAAGTAGTGAGGGATTAAAACAAGAGAAGGAATAATAAAACAAAATTATAATCTTTCTGATAATAACACAAAGTATAACCTTAACTACCTCAATTACTTTTCGCCGTTCAAAGTGAAAGTGATCGCAAAAAATAAGAAGGTTCAAAAGAGCTGCTGCATCACAGTTTTCTGGTCCCCGTCTGTTGGCCTGCCCACGAGGCATGTAGACCTGTGGAAAGCACGATTTAATCATGAACAAAATGTAAACAGAACAAATTCTCGTTTCTCAATAAAAGTGAAAAATATATGTATTAATTCAAGTTCATACCAAAGTCCAAAGGAACATAACTTCCGAATTAATTATATCAGTTTGTATTGAACTACAAAGTCATGCTTTGGAACTGATGAGGTAAACCATCTGACAAAATTAATTGCAACCCGAATGCTTTTCTGCCTTCTTTTTACCCATGTGGAAGTTCAGGCCTCCTGAGTTGCTGTCTGCAAACTTGGAAGTCCCAAACTTGTATATAGTTAATCACACTTAGAACGATGCTCCAAAACAGAACTTCTTCATGGAGTTATGGAATTTATTAGTGGAGTGCTAACTTCTACTACTTCCCATCAGGAGTTGGAAATGTTCCAAACCTAGCACTCTATATAGCAATCACAACATGCAAAAAATGCTCGAGGAAATTAGCAGGTCAGGCAGCATCTATAGAAGGAAATAAACAGTCAATGTTTTGGGCTGACCCTCCCACTACGAAGAGAAAGGAAGAGACCAGAAGTCACAATAAGAAGGCGGAAGGAGGGAAAGGTGTACAAGATGGCAGATAACAGGTGAGACCTGGTGAGAGGAAAGGTGGGTGGATGGAAAAGGGATGGTGTGATAAGATGGAAGATGATTGGTGTAAGAGGTGAAGGTCTGAAGAAGGAGGAATCTGACAAGAGAGGATAATGGACCATGGGAGAGAGGGAAAGAAGTGGGGAACTGGTCAGAGGTGATGAGCAGGAAATGAGGACGAGGGAGGTGAACCTGCTTCCTGCACCCTTGCTGAGTTCATCAATTTCATCAACTATGCCTTCAACTTCCATCCTGCCCTCAAATTTACTTGTCCATCTCTGACACCTCTTTCTTAATCTCCCGGTCTTCATCTCCATAGACGGACTATCCACTGACATCTTTTACAAACCCATTGACTCTCACAGTTATCTTGCCTCTACCTCCTTGCATCCCATCACTTGAATAAACATTATTCCCTTCTCTCAATTCCTCTGCCATCACTGTATCTGTTCTCAGGATGGAGCTTTCCATTCTAGAATATTTGATAAATCCTTTTTTCAGAAAATATGGTTTCTCTTCTATCACTACTAATGGTGCCCTTACCTGTATCTCCTCCATTTCCTACACGTCTGCCATCACCCCATCCTGGTGTCATAAAAGGGATAAGATTTCCTTATCCTTATCTACCACCCCATTAGCCTCCATATCCAACACATTATTTTCTGCAACTTCTGCCATATCCAATGGGATCCTACAATTAAACACTTCTTTAAACAATTGACTGGTCATATGACATCTCCCATAATCGCTGAGTAATGTGGAATTTGGTGCACAGTCAGCCTCCTGAACTAGATCAGTCGCTGTGCAGGTCTGTTGATGATCAGCAAAAGTTGCCCACTTCATACACAAGTAAGGAATGAAAAACATCAGATTAGCTGAAGCAGCTCAAAAACCTTTTTACTACTTGGGCATGAGTGCAAGTGCAGCTCAGAATGATGGGATTAGTCCTCTTGAAGTTGCATCAGCTCAGTTAGCTGGTATCAGCCCAAGCACAAAACAGGTTGTTAATCAATACAAAATGATACTCACATTTATGGAAATATTCACAATAGTCAGCATGGTTGCTTTTGTGATTTTTTTTAAGTCAAGTTATGGTAGAAAGTATCATTAAATAGCTGCAATATCACGAAATACATACTTTCCAGACAGAAATCATATGTTTTAAAATACGGTGCACAGCAGAAGGACTGTGCAGGAAGTAAAAGAAAATGGCAGCTACATAGGGGCATTAAAGGGACAAGGCAGACATGTGGAAGCAAAGTCTAGATAGTAAATGTCCGTAGATGTAAAAGGAATGAAAAAGTTGGTCAACTGTTTTGGAATGGAGAGGCAGATATTTAGAAAGACTAATCATAAGAAGCTATCTAATAGTGTATGTCAAAGGTAACAAATTTGTTCATTACATTTTTGGCAGGAAAGGTAGGATGAGAATAATCATGTTTAAATGCAAAGGAAAACTAAAAGGAACAAGTCATCAAAATTTATATAAAAATAGTCAAACTGTGAATCACATACACCTCTTAAGCTGGGTATTCTGTAGTGTTGCCAAGTCTACTCAAGTTCAAATTTAATATTCATTCAACCATGTGTGAATATAGCCAAACAAAACAGCATTCCTCCAGGACAAAGGTGCAAAACACTTCACCAACAGCACACAACACTGCACATAGTGCAAATAGCAAATATGGTTACGGTTTCAAAGAAAAACATAGTCACAAAGAAAACATATTGATACAGCCCAAGTCCCTGTGTGGCATGACTAGATTGATGGTAAATTGAAAGGACAGCTCATTGTAATCTGAAGAGTCTATGATTTCAAAATTCCTTTTGTATATTTCATTAAAATGTTATGCATGTCTCCAATAAATGATTGTGTTTTATTTCTAATAACATCCACATTCTTTAAATATCAACAACTTTCTTCATCATCAAACACATTACATTGGATAGTGTTACTACTGCTAGAAGAAACACAGATCTTCACTTTCAGTTGGATTACTACAAGCATCTCAAAAACAACACTTTTTTCAGAGAGACATGAGAGATTGCAGATGCTGGAATCTGGGGAATGCAATGGGTTAAGCAAAGGTTCAGTCAATATATTTTCAACAAGAAAAGTCAAACCCAAAGAGAAGGCATACAATAGAGCTAAAATTAGTGGGAAGTTAGGGGACTGGGAAGCTTTTAAACACCAACAGAAGGCAACGAAAAAGGCATTAAGAAGGTAAAGATGGAATATGAAAGTAAGCTAGCCAGTAATATTAAAGAGGACACTAAAAGTTTCTTCAGATACATAAGGTGTAAAAGAGAGGTGAGAGTGGATTATCAGACCACTGGAAAATGATGTTGGAGAGGTCCTAATGGGAGACAAGGAAGTGACGAACAAACTGAATTAAGTATTTTGCATCAGTCTTCACTGTGGAAGACACTAGCAGTATGGTGGAAGTTCTAGGTGTCAGGAGCTTTGAAGTGTGTGAAGTTACCATTATTAGAGAAAAAGCCCTTGAGAAACTGGAAGCCTGAGGTAGATAAGTCACCTGAATCAGATGGTATACACCTCAGGGTTCTGAAAGAGAAGCCTGAAGAGATTGTGGAGACATTAGTAACAACCTTTCAAGAATCACTAGATTCTGGAACGGTTCCAGAATACTGGAAAATTGAAAATGTCACTTAACTCTTCTAGAAGGAAGAGAGGCAGAAGAAAGGAACTATAGGTCAGTTATTCTGACCTTAGTGGTTGGGAAGATGTTGAAGTCAATTGTTAAAGATGTGGTTTTGGGGTACAGAACAATGATGGGTGACCTCACTGAAACCTATTGAATGGTGAAAGGCCTTGATAGAGTGGATGCAACGAGGATGTTTCCTATCGTGGGGGAGTCTAAGACCAGAGACACAGTCTCAGAATAGAGTGGTGTCCTTTCAGAATTGAGATGAGGAAGAATTTCTTTAGCCAGAGAGTGGTGAATCTATGGAATTCTCTGCCACAGGCAGCTATATTGTTGAGGCCAAGTCTTTAAGCATATTTAAGGCACAGGTTGAGAGAATCTGGACTGGTCAAAGCATGAAGGAATACGGGAAGAAGGCAGGAGATTGGGGCTGAGAGGAAAATTGGATCAGCCATGATTAAATGGTGGAGACTTGATGGGCGTAATGGACTAATTCTGCTCCTATATCTTATGGTCTTATATTGGGTCAAGATCCTGCATCAGGACTGAATCTTATTAAGAGATGAGAGGAAGAGCGAGGGAGGAGCTGGCAAGGTGATTCCAGGTAAGGAGGGGCTGATGGGCAGATGGACTAAGTGGGGAAGGGAAACATGCAGATAATGACAGTGGCTGAGATGATGGTTTGAGACAACAAAGGGCTGCACATTATGGAAGATGATAAGGAAGGAAGGAAGGTGAGAAGTAGAACAAGAATAAGGAAGGGATGGAAACACTAGGAGAGGGGATAGGGGACCCAGTAGGAAGGTGGTAAGTAGAACAAGAATCAGGAAGAGACGGAAACACTAGGGGAGGGGACAGGGGACCCAGTAGCATTTTCTTTTCATTCAGCTTTTTAATTTAATGCATTCCTGCCCTTTGATAAACTTTTGAAGTGTATAAACTAATGTAATCAAAATATTTGTTGATAATTGATAATAAACATTATATAAAATATAAAACATACTTTTGCAACTTCCCATGCATTTGTAGGCCACAACAAAGGGCAGCAGTTCCCCCAGTATATCATACTATTTTGATCAGTATGATGCCTCAGAATTTCCTTTTTCCATTCTCTGCATACAAAACAGGCTGTCTGAAACTAAAAGCAAAAGTTGTCTGTTAAATTTTCACATCATCATGAATCAACAAGACCATCACCTTAGTGATAAAGAAATAGCTGAACCTGCTGGGATATTCTGCAATTGGGTGATAAAATGGAGGGGAACTGGAAGAAGAGATTGGAGATGGATCAGGAGGGAGGGGAAGAAAACACAAGAGATATAGGATACCTGAAAATTCAATTTTATATTACTGAGCTGGAGACAACCCAAGTGAATTACAAGGTGTTGTCGTTTAGCTTGCATTGAGTCTTGTCGTGGCAGTGGAAAAGGCTGTGGGAACGGGAAGGGAAGGAGAGCTGAAACAGCATGCAACTGGGAACTCAAGAAGGCCACCATGGGCAGAGAAACAGGTCCCTGCAAACCAGTCACCCATTCTGTGCTTGATCTCACTGCAAAGGCGGCTACTTCAGGAGCAGCAAATGCCTAAAATGAGATTAGAGGAGGTGCACATGAATCACTTGGAAAGTTTGTTTAGGTCCCAGGATGGTGGTGAGGAAGTAGTTTAACAACAAGCACAGCACCTTCTGTGGTTGCAAGGGTAAGTAACAGGTGTCAGGGAGGGGTAGGCAGGGAGCAAACCAGTCACAGAGGGAGTAGTCCCTAGTCCCTGCAGAAATCAGAAAGGAATCGGAAAGAAACATTATGCCTGGTGGAATTGAAGGAAATAACAAAGGATAATGTGCTGGATGCAGAGCCTCGGAGTCCTGCCATGTGCAGAAGTTCGCTGATGACACGGCCATAGTGGGGTGTGTCAGGAATGGACAGGAGGAGGAGTATAGGAAACTGATACAGGACTTTGTGATATGGTGCAACTCAAACTACCTACGTCTCAATATCACCAAGCAAGGAGATGGTGGTGGACTTTAGGAGATCTAGGCCTCATATGGAGCCAGTGATCATTAATGGAGAATGTGTGGAGCAGGTTAAGACCTACAAGTATCTGGGAGTACAGTTAGACGAGAAGCTAGACTGGACTGCCAACACAGATGCCTTGTGCAGGAAGGCACAGAGTCGACTGTACTTCCTAAGAAGGTTGGCGTCATTCAATGTCTGTAGTGAGATGCTGAAGATGTTCTATAGGTCAGTTGTGGAGAGCGCCCTCTTCTTCGTGGTGGCGTGTTGGGGAGGAAGCATTAAGAAGAGGGACGCCTCACGTCTTAATAAGCTGGTAAGGAAGGCGGGCTCTGTCGTGGGCAAAGTACTGGAGAGTTTAACATCGGTAGCTGAGCGAAGGGCGCTGAGTAGGCTACGGTCAATTATGGAAAACTCTGAACATCCTCTACATAGCACCATCCAGAGACAGAGAAGCAGTTTCAGCGACAGGTTACTATCGATGCAATGCTCCTCAGACAGGATGAAGAGGTCAATACTCCCCAATGCCATTAGGCTTTACAATTCAAACGCCAGGACTTGAACTTTTTAAAAGCTATTATTAATGCTTTTTGAGATAGTGATTTAGATGCATATCATATTTTTTTTACTGAGTTAAGTATTGTATGTTATTAGTTTTGCTACAACAAGTGTATGGGACATTGGAAAAAAAGTTGAATTTCCCCATGGGGATGAATAAAGTATCTATCTATCTATCTATCTAAAGGTGAGGACCAGGGGAACTCTATCTCTGTTCTGTTTGAACGGAAGTGGTTTGAGAGCATAAGTACAAGAAATGGAGGAAATGTGAGAGAAAGCTCCATCAACAACAGAGGAAGAGAAGCCACTTTTGGAATTTGAATTAGCTTATTATTGTTAAGTGTGCTGAGATATAGGGAAAACTGGTCTACATATTATCAGATTATTACACAGTGCATTGATGTAGAACATGGTAAAACAATACAAGGCATAATACAGCAACAGAGAAAGTGCAGGTGCACTATAATGTACAAGATCATAACAAAGTAGATTGTGAGGTCAAGAGGGTATTTGCTGAAAAAAAAGAGAACATTGTATTCCTCCAGCATTTTGTGTATGTTGCTAAAGAGGACATTGTCTTGGAAAGGAAAGCCTCATCTCGAGAGCAGATGTGACAGAGGTTTCAGGTAGAGAAGCCTCAGAAACGGGTCAATAGAATTTGAGAGAAGATGGCGTATAATAATCAAAGGGATAAAATTGACAAGTTCTGCATGGGTGCAGGAAGCAGCGCTAATGGGCACTGCCTATGTAACTTAAAATGAGTTGGGGAGTGATGCCAGAAAAAGTTTAGGATAAAGACTGTTCCATGTAGCCAATGAAAAGACAGTGTAATAAGGGTCCATAAAAGTGCCCATGCTAAACTCTTGATCTGGAGAAAGTAAGATGAGCCAAAAGAAAAGCTGTTTAGGGTAAGGACAAGTTCAGGCAGTTGGTTGAGTGTTGGTGGAAAGGAAGTGGTTGGATCTTTGTTGCAGAAAGCAGAAGGTTTTAAGACCTTCCCGATGGTGTATGGAGACTAAACATAGTGAAGGAATACGAAATTGTCAAAAACCTGCAGGGTACACGAGGTGTCCCTGATGTAGGGGACAAGGGACTTAACATGGGAGACAGGATAGAATCAAGCTATAAGGAGGTAGGTCTGGTGAGGAAAGAGCTTACAGAGATAATGGATCTAGCAGGTTAGTCCTGTCTGTGGATTTTGGCTAAGAGAAACGGGAAGTGTGTGGTTGGGGCACTGTCAGGCTGGAGGTGTGGAGAGATGATCTCCTGATAATGATAGAACACAGTGGTCTGGTGTTCATTGGTGGGGTCATGGTTCAAGGGTTGGTATGAAGAGGTATCAAAGAAGTGTTGCCTGGCCTGTACTAAGTAAAGGTCAGTCTGCAAGAGTTCACACTGTGAGGTCAAGGATTTGGTCACTATTAAAAGGTTTGGTCAAATTCAAAATTCTCTCATCAATAATCAGTTGGTACAGATTCATAGATTGGATTTCAAGAGTCACATTGTGAAGTGAAAGGGCCAGGAGTTAAGAGAATCAGGTGCCAAATGATTGCGGGATTAGCAAATGACCAATGCTGAACTGAAAGTATTTCAAAGATTAGGTCAGGTCAGGAATTTGCACATTAAGAAAAAATATAAATTTCTCATAACTTGGAGTGCACTAGTTTGTGTACACTTTGCCTTCAATGCAGCAGAGAAATCAACAAGCAGGACATGCAGGAATAAAAATCAAAGCAGTTTCAACACAAGACTGTCATCAGGAACTTTGGTGAAATCAAAATCAATGAAGGATCAAAAAAGAAAACTCCTTGATGTTAGAGTCCCTAAATGAACAGGAGAATAGATATATATAATGAAAATCAATAATTCCAATCATAAGTCTTTGCTGTTGGGAAACCACAACCAAAGGAGTTGAATGACTTCAGACCTGTTGCCTTGACGTCGCACGTGATGAAGACCATGGAGCGGCTGATAATACAGAATCTGAGGCCACAACCCAGGCACGCCCGGGATCCTCTTCAGTTTGCGTATAAGGAGAAGGTGGGAGTGGAGGATGCTATCACGTATTTGCTGCACAAATCCCTCTCTCACCTAGATGGGGTCAGTGGTGCTGTGAGGATTACATTCCTGGACTTCTCTAGTGCCTTTAACACCATCCAGCCCAAGATCTTAAGGCACAAACTAACGGAGATGGGAGTAGACTCTCACATGGTGGATTGGATAGTGGACTACTTGACAGATAGACCTCAGTATGTGCGGTTGGGAGACTGTGGTCTGACACAGTGGTCAGCAGCACAGGAGCGCCGCAGGGGACCGTGCTCTCTCCGGTCCCGTTCACCCTGTACACATCGGACTTCCAATATAACTCGGAGTCCTGCCATGTACAGAAGTTCGCTGATGACACGGCCATAGTGGGGTGTGTCAGGAATGGACAGGAGGAGGAGTATAGGAAACTGATACAGGACTTTGTGATATGGTGCAACTCAAACTACCTGCGTCTCAATATCACCAAGCAAGGAGATGGTGGTGGACTTTAGGAGATCTAGGCCTCATATGGAGCCAGTGATCATTAATGGAGAATGTGTGGAGCAGGTTAAGACCTACAAGTATCTGGGAGTACAGTTAGACGAGAAGCTAGACTGGACTGCCAACACAGATGCCTTGTGCAGGAAGGCACAGAGTCGACTGTACTTCCTTAGAAGGTTGGCGTCATTCAATGTCTGTAGTGAGATGCTGAAGATGTTCTATAGGTCAGTTGTGGAGAGCGCCCTCTTCTTCGTAGTGGCGTGTTGGGGAGGAAGCATTAAGAAGAGGGACGCCTCACGTCTTAATAAGCTGGTAAGGAAGGCGGGCTCTGTCGTGGGCAAAGTACTGGAGAGTTTAACATCAGTAGCTGAGCGAAGGGCGCTGAGTAGGCTACGGTCAATTATGGAAAACTCTGAACATCCTCTACATAGCACCATCCAGAGACAGAGAAGCAGTTTCAGCGACAGGTTACTATCGATGCAATGCTCCTCAGACAGGATGAAGAGGTCAATACTCCCCAATGCCATTAGGCTTTACAATTCAACCGCCAGGACTTAAGAACTTTTAAAAAGCTATTATTAATGCTTTTTGAGATAGTGATTTAGATGCATATCATATTTTTTACTGAGTTAAGTAATTGTATGTAATTAGTTTTGCTACAACAAGTGTATGGGACATTGGAAAAAAAGTTGAATTTCCCCATGGGGATGAATAAAGTATCTATCTATCTATCTATTCAGAGCACATCCTTCGCCTAACATTTTCCACCTTCCTCTAATCACTGGCAGTATTCATATTTTCATATCTATTTTAATTCCACATACATCATGGAAGTGTCCAATGAAGCACTGTAAACTCAGTTTCTCTAAGCTTTAGGACATAAAGTAGTAGAAAGCTACAATAATAAAATGGCATGTTTAAGAAGAGAGTTTCAACATTTGTAGAGATTGGAATTCATATCCTCCTAGACTGCTTCCACTAAAAACTATACCTTCTCTTATCTCTGTGTGCAATGCCACAGAGGATCAGCTAATATAGGAAACAAAAGCAAGACATTTACTGGTTTCACATTTGGAGGAATATTCAGACAGCAGCAACATAGATTCCAACTGATTTGTTGACTCTGCTGTTGTGCTCCTGTTGTTTGAAAGTAGTAATTCACTGTAATAGCAAATATCTGGTAAAAACAATACATTTCATATATTTTAAATCACTTGCACGATTTTAAAAGTTGTTTTTTTTCAATTTCAAACTTGTTTTTGCAGTTGCCAGTGCAGCAGGGAGGAGGAGCCAGCTTTTTAAAAGTTGTTTGTTTCAGTTGAGAGCCCTCAGTTCCCCCAGAAATAGATGCATAGCACAGTTCAATGCACGGTTAAAGAACTGATGCACGAGGGAGAGCTTCAGATTTATGGATCACTGAGCTCTCTTCCAGGGCAGGTGAGGCCTGTACAAACAAAACAGTTTATATTTGAACCGGAGGGGAAGCAACTGGAAGAGGAACTCAGCAGGTCAATCAGTATCTATGGAAAAGAATAAACAGTTGACATTTTGGACCGAGAACCTTCACCGGCCTGGAAAGAAACAGGCAAGAAACCATTCTGGTGCAATGCATATGGACGATGAACTTAGAGGATGGATCAGCAAATGGAGCTACGATGCTGTCATTACAGAAAACTGGCAGCTCTGTGTTACTGAGAAATTTTTGTATTTTGTTAAAGAAAGATATTAAGGAATAGACCACTCGATTGTGTAGAATGTGTTCTGGGACCAGGAGAAGCTGTGCGAGTTTGAAACTGCTCATAATTTCTAATGCTGTGTCGCCAAGGTAAAGAGTGGTGTGAATTCTCCTAAAGTTGATAACTATCTCCTTCATCTTGTTGACATTGAGGAAGAGGTTATCTGATTGGCACCAGGCCTCACTACCTCCTCTCTGTAGGCCATCTCCTCGTGGTTGGTGATAAGCAGTGGGCTGAACACACATTACTAGGGGGCACCCGTGTTGAGGATGATGGGGTGAGATGACAGGTTGTGCTTCCTGACTATCTGACGTCTGTTGGTTAGGAAGTCCAACACACAGTTGCACAGCGTATTTGCACAGAGGAATAAGGGTTTGTTCACCAAGGTCAATGGAACAATAGTGTTAAATACCAAGTGATAAATCCAGATACAGCATTCTGACACAAGTGTTCTAGCTTTCTAGGTGTGTCGAGGCCAGGGGCATGACTGATGCTATGGCATTTGTCGTAGAGCGGTTTTGTCAGTAAGCATATTGGTGAGTGTCCAATGTGGCAAGAATAGAGTTTTTAATAAGTGCCACTATCAGCCTTTTTTAAAGAATGATGATAGAAGTCAGTGACACTGGTCATTAGTCATTTAGTTCTGAAGGTGTGGAGTCCTTTAGTAGAGGAATGATGGTGATCGATTTGAAGCATGTAGGGACAGCAGCCTGGATGAGTAATGTGTTGAAGACATCAGTGGGCTAGTGCACACCCTCCATGAGTACTCGGTCTGGGATGTTATCTGGCCCTCTGCCTTTCAGGGGTTGACTCTCTACAGAATCCTTCTCATGTCTGCTGCTGTTACAGACAGCGAATGCTCACCTGAAAGGGGGTTAGCTCTTGAGGTCGGCATTGTGTTATGCATGCCTGAAGTGGGCATAGCAGTTGTTTAGTGCATTAGGGAAGGAGTCATCACTGGTACAATCAACATCATTTTTCTTTGTGTGGGAAGTAATGCCCTTCGTGCTCAGCAACATACACCAGGGATCAATAGAAGGACAAGTGTTCTAGAAGTTTTTAACTGTAGGCAGCCTTTGCCCTCTTGATGCCTAAGATGAGGCATCGCCTGGGTGTTCTGAGAGTCGTTCTGTCACCAGGCTTGAAGGCAACATCCCTGGCACTTTGTAGGGAGAGCACCCCAGCATTCAACCAGGCCTTCAGGTTGGGCTGCGAGATGACCACTCTTGAGGGACCAGCGTCCTCTGCACACTAACTGATATAGCCAGTAACAATTGAGACATACTCCTTGGAGTCTGCGTCTTCTCTGTTTGTGACGGCCTCCTTGAACATCTACCAGTTAGTCTGTTCAAAAGAGTCCTGAATCATAGAGATTGCCTCATTAGGCCGTGCAGTGCTGGTCCTCTTGACTGGTTTCTCCATTTTCAGCAGCGATCAGTATGCTGTGATTAACATTATGGAGATGTGGTCAAAGAGGCCAAGATGAGGGTGCTGTGATTGTTTGAAAAAACAAAGTTGAGCTTGTTTATTACCCTAATGGCCATGGTAACTTGTTGGTGGAATTTGGGTAAAATGTCCTATAGGTTAACATGATTGAAGTCTCCCGCAATTATGAAGAGAATGTCTGGATGCTTGTTCAGTAGAGAGCTGATGACACTAAAGCTCTCCTAGTGCACTCTTGGCATTTGCACTTGGGGAATAAAGACAGCAGTAAACTCCCTGAACAGGTATTAATCTATTCAACTGCCCCAGAACAGTTACTACTAACGACAGACGAGTTTGTTAATGTACACACAGATTCAACCCCTTTTGGATTCCCTGACAGGGAGCTTCTGTTCGTGTGGAACAGTCATCCTGTTGAGTTGAAACACCGACCCAGGCCCGTTGTTGTTTAGCTACTTTTCCGTGAACACCGAAATGCAATGGTTTCTCATCTCTTTCAGTGCATCAACTCTCTGCCTTAGTAAGTCCATTTTACTTTCTAGCATGCAGACGTTGGCCGCAAAATGTGATAGTATCATTGGCCTGGTGGGGTTAGCTCTCAGCCACGTTTGTGCTTCTGCTCGCACTGTCTACGTCTGTTGCTTCCTTGGCTGAGCCGCCTAGGCTAGGCTGCTGATGGGATTATACCACAAGCCTCCAATCGCCAGCGAGAGGTGAGGAACAGTTACAGACACAGATTATGGAAAGATGCTCAATTCACAGAGTTGTGATAATGGTGGTCTTTAATTCCCCCAGTATTGATGGGAACATCCTTAATACAACAGGCTTAAATAGGGCAAAGTGCATCCAAGAGGGGCCTCTGAAACAGTGAGGAGAGTCTAACTAAGGGAGTAAACATATTGGGACAACACACACAAAATGCTGGTGGAACACAGCAAGCTAGGCAGCATCTATAAGGAGAAGCACTGTCGACGTTTCGGGCCGAGACCCTTTGTCAGGCTCCAAATGTCGACAGTGCTTCTCCTTATAGATGCTGCCTAGCCTGCTGTGTTCCACCAGCATTTTGTGTGTGTTGTTTGAATTTCCAACATCTGCAGATTTCCTTGTGTTTGCTCTTTAAACATATTGGGTCTGGTTTTTGGAAATGAGCCATGGTGACAGACCATAGTCAGTGAATATTTTGGGAATAGCGACCACAATTATGTTTGAAGATAGCTGGACCTTGTTGGAAGGTACTAAATTGAGAAGGACAAATCACAACGTGAGCTAAGCATGGGGGAGGGGAGTTGAACTGGGAATAGCTGCTGTTGGACAAGTTCACATCTGACATATGGAAGTTTTTTTTAAGACCAGCTGATCAGAGTTCAAGACTACCATATTCCCATAAAGAGTACAGACAAAGATGGTAAGGTAAGGAACCTCGGATGGCTTAAGAGGTCCTAAATTTAGTCAGGAAGAGAAAAAAGATGTATACATAAGTTTTGGAAAGCTAACATCAGATGAGTCCTAGCAGAATATAGAGCTAGCAGGAAAGCACTGTAGCAGGCAATTAAGAAGGTCAAAGGGGACATGAAATGTGTTTAGCTAGTAGGATCAAGGAGAGTCCCAAGCCATGTTGTATTAAGAAAACAGATTAACTTAAGAGAGGGTAGGTCCACTCAAGGATAATGACGGGAATTTGTGTTTGGAGTCACAACAAGTGGCTGAGATATTAAATGAGTACTTTGTGTCAGTATTTACCAAGGAGAAGTATTTGCAGAATATTGAAGGCAGAGTGGAGCATGCTAATGTGCTGGTACAGTTTAAGATTAAGGTGGAAGTAATGCTGAGTCTTCTGAAATGCATTGAGATGGATAAGCCCCTAGGGCCTGGTGGCATATATATCCCAAAATGAAACAAGTGAGGTGACTGCTGTGACTTTGACAAAGATCTTTGTGTCCTCATAAACAATAGATGAGTTCCCAGAGGACTAGAGAGTAGCAAATCTGCCTTTGTTCAAGAAAAGAAGTAGGGTTAATCCAAGTAACTATAGGCCATTGAACCTCACATTAGTGGTAGGGCAGCTATTGGAGAGGATTCTGAGGTTTGGCTTGCTTAGGGAATCAATATGGCTTTGTGCAGGACAGGTCATGCCGTACCAATTTGATTGAGTGTTTTTGTTTAGGTGACAAAGGAGCCTGATGAGGGTAAGGCAGTGGACATTATCTACATGGACTTGCTAAAAGTCTTTACCTTTATTGATTGATTCAGAAGGTAATGATGCATGGGATCCAGGGTGAATTGCAGAACTGGTTTCCGCATAGAAGACAGAGAGTAGGGGTGAAAGGCTGTTATTCTGGCTGGACCAGTGGTATACCACAAGGATTGGTGCTGGGACCTCTGTTGTTTATGATATCCATGATTTGAATTGAATACATCATTGGGTGAATTAGTAACTTTGCAGATAAGACTGAGATCAGTAGTGCTGTGGACAGTGTAAAGGGCTATCAAAGAAGGCAGCAGGATATAGATCGGTTACATACATAGGCAGAGAAGTGGCAAATGGAATTTGATCCAGGCAAATGTGAAATGTTGTACTCTGGGAGGTCAAATGAAAGGAGAAAGTTAATGGCAGACCCCTAATAGCACTGAGATACAGAGGGATTGTAGGGTCCAGGTCCATAGTTCACTGAAAGTGACTACACAAATTGATAAGGTGGTAAAGAAAGCAAATGGCATGCTTGCTTTCATGGTAGGAGTGTTGAGTATAATAATAAGGAAATGATGCTGCAGCTATATAAAGCTCGAGTCAGACCACATTTGGGAGTATTGTGTGCAGTTCTGTTCAGGATAGGAAGGATGTGGAGACTGTGGAAAGGGTGCAGAAGAGGTTTACCAGAACGCTGCCTGGATTAGAGAGTATGAGCTACATGGAAAGCTTGGATAAACTTGGGTTGTTCTTCTTGGAACATCAGAGGCTGCAGGGAGACTTGGCTGAGGTTTTTTAAATTAAGAGAGGCACAGATAAGGTAGATAGTCATAATCTCTTCCCACGGTCAAAATGTCAAATGCCAGAAGACATGGTTTTAAAGTTAACAGAGGGAAATTTAAAAGTGACGCGACAGAAGTATATTTTTATGCATTGTGTGGTAGTTGCCTGGAATAGGACACCAGAGGCAGTAGTGGAAGCACGCAGTCTGGTGGAGTTTAAGAGGCTTAAAGATACACACATGTATATAAAGTGAATACAGGGATATGGAGATATACAGGGGACTGACAGTTATTGTAAACTGCCATCAAGATTGGTACGGCATCAAGGGCTGAATGGCCTGTCCATCACTGTAGTGTTCCATTTTCCATTTTAGTTTCATTTATAAATTTTCTGTTCAAATTCTGAACTTGGCCAGTGGGGTCTGATGTTTAGAGTGGCAACATGGAAGCTTCAGGCCCATCCAAGTTCCTAATGACCAGCTATTAACTGAAGCCCAAGTCTGTACATAGAGCATTGCTGGCTTCTTAGTGTTGCTACTGTACTAAGCTAATTTTCTGCACTGATCAATACTTCCTCAGTGCTTCTCAGTTTTACTTCATTCCCATTTTCAGCTGCGTATCTTCTTCATTGGACTTGTCTTTAACTGGACAGCACACCAGCTTGGACTTGTTCCCTCCTGTTGCCTTCCTTGTATGCTTCACAATCACCACCTGTTCATGGAGACACAAAAGACTGCAGATGCTGGAACCTGGTGCAAAAGAAAGCAAACTGCTGGAGGAAATCAGTGGGTCAAGGAGCATCTGAGGAGGCAAAGGGATCGTCGACATTTCCGGTTGAGACTTTGCACCAGACCACCTATTCTTGATAACTCAACCTACACCAAATCCAGCAGGCACAAGGAAGCTCACTAAAATATCTTTTCCATTCAAAGATAGTCTAAATTACATCCCAACTCCGTTAGCCATTGTACAAGATAGCCCAGAAATTGATGTTCTGCCTTTTGAATAATCCTAGATCTGCTACTTAACAACTACCTCTCAAACAGTGACAAATTGCTCTATTCATCTTGTCTATAAATCAATTTCACCGTACTACTCAAATTCTATCATAACCTCATGCTAACTTATACTTGTCCTAGTTCAGCCTGGGTATATCCCTCCTAATCTTTCCCAGGACCTACGGAACTTGTTCATTGTCCAATAGGAAGAGTGAATCAAATTTAATTACCTTCAGATGAGTTGCAAGCAAAGTAGTCATATCTACAGTCCATACTATGAAAGAAATGCTACCAGAGCATTAATAACAGGGATTGGGCAGAATGCAGAGATTTATGAAAGGGAAATCAAATTTGACAAATCTTTTAAAGTTTTAGAACATAGAAATCTACAGCACATTAAAGGCCCTTTGGCCCACAATGTTGTGCCGACCATGTAACCTACTCTAGAGACTGCCTAGAATTACCCTACCACACAGCCTTCTAGTTTTCTAAGCTCCATCTAAGAGTCTCTTAAAAGACCCTATTGTATCTGCCTCTACCACTGTCGCCAGCAGCGTATTCCATGCACCCATCACTCTGTGTGAAAAACTTAACTCTGAAATCCCCTCTGCACCTACTTCCAAGCACCTTAAAACTATGCCCCTTTGAGTTAGCCACTTCAGCCCAGGAGAAAAGTCTCCGGTTATCCACATGATCAATACCTCTCATCATCTTATACACCTCTGTCAGGTCACCTCTCATTCTCTGTCACTCCAAGGAGAAAAGGCCAAGTTCACTCAATCTATTCTCATAAGGCATGCTCTCCAATCCAGGCAACATCCTTGTAAATCTTCTCTGCACTCTCTCCATAGTATCCACATCCTTCCTGTAGTGACCAGAACTGAACACAGTGGGGTCTAACCAAGATCTTATATAGCCTAACATTACCTCACAGCTCTTGAACTCAATCCCACAGTTGATGAATGCCAACACACCATTTTTGGATTTGCAACTAGCAAAAACAGTTAAGGACAACTGGTGGATGCTGTCTAGTTGGACTTTGAGATTACTTATGGTATTATGGAAAATACACTGGAATTGATAGATGATTGACTAATGGAAAAAAACAGAAATTAGAAATAAGCCGGTCATTTTCAGGCTCAGAAATAGAGGGGTTTACAGGAATTCGTGCAGCATCCCTATCCACTCACAATACATAGATCAATGATCAATATCTATGTTTGTTATATCTATGGCAACATTAGGATCGATAGCAGTGTGCATTGTGAGAAGAATTGCAGAAGGTCATCACAGAAATCTGAGTGGTTAAATGAATGAGAAAAGTTAAGGCTGATGGAATACAATGAGGAAAAATGTGAGATCATCCATCCTAATAGAAAATGTCATATTATCACATTTAAATGGCAAGACACAAAAATGTTGACATTCAGAGGATAACTTGCATGCAAATCACTGAAAGCTAACATGCAAGTACAGCAAGGAATTAGGAATGCAAATGGTATGTTTGGCTATTGCAAGAGTGAGTATAAGAGTAAAGACATTTTGCACCATTCATAAAGGGAACTGGGAGAGCATGGTGGTGCAGCAGTCAGTGGTGCTGTCACACACCAAGGACTTCAGTTCCATTCTGATCTTGGATGTTCTCTCTATGACCATGTGTGTTTCCTCCAGCTAGTTAGTTTTCTCCCATATCCCAAAGATGTGACAGATCAGCTGACTACTGTGAATTATTGTTTGATGTAGATTAACGTTAAAAAAAACTCTAAAGGGATGTTAGTGGACATGTATAACCAAGAATAGATTTCACTGTAGAGAAAAATAAAGAGTGGGAATGTAAATAATTAGATTATTCCCCAAATTTGCATTTACCCAAAGGACTGAATGCCTTCCTTCTGTGTCAGTAGAAGACCTCATCTGAAATATATATTTATACACGTCGGGTCTTTCTCAAGGATATACTCATGACAAAGAGAACACGGCAAAGATTCACCAGACTGATTTTTGGGATGACAGATTTGCGCTACGATAAGATTTTTAATCGAACTATGCCTTTAGTTTCTGGAATTTATTAGTATTAAAGGCAATATCATAGAAGCACAGAACATTTTTTGGTCCTTGGCATGTAAAAGCAGAGTTGATGATTCCCCTAACTGTAATGTCTAGAATCAAGGACCACAATTTCAAAATAAGGTTGTGAAGTGATATGTTAGTGTGATACAGCCAAAAAAAGACGATAAAGAATCACTTTATAAAGAAAGTAATGTAGAATATTGCATTTCTGCTACCTTCTGAATAATCTGAATCTTAACTCTGCTTCACCTTCCACAGATGTAGCCTAACCTGCGAGTGCTTACAGTATTTTGTCTTTATTCACAATTCCAGCATTTGCAACTTTTGCGAGTTTCCTCAGCTAATTTCTCAATTGGTTTTGCCCTTTCCTTATAACATCGGCTTTTTTTTTCCCCTCAAAGGTTTTGTATAATATCCTCATTCCTATTTCCTCACCTTTGTTCCGTGGGATTTGCAAGAATTCTTACAGATTCCTTGCCGCAGATTCGGGTTGGTGCCGAGAAGAACGTGGTGGAACTTCTCAATTTCTGTACGTACGAAGCCGAGGATACAGTCCCGAATTTTTTGCAGACACAAACCCGCTTTAATCCAGTTTTTGTATCCCCCGTCATTAAGACGAATGCTCAGTTCCGACTGCATGACGCCTGAAGAGAGGTTAACATGCAAGCTGCGCCTCCTACCCGACCCCGCTCGCACCCGCCAGCCAGCTGCGCGCGCAGGTTCCCGGGCGCGGCCTCGCTCGCACCCACCAGCCAGCTGCGCGCGCAGGTTCCCGGGCGCGGCCGCCGGTCCCACCCACGCGCAGCCGCTCTGGCGCGACCGGGTTCGATCCCAAATGACCATTCGCGCTTGTTTAAAACACGCACGCGCAAAGAAAATCCCTTAAGCGAGTCACAAATTAAAATTGCGTCCCCTTTGTGAAATCAGGAACTCCACTTTAATCCCTTCGACAGTTTACACGTTTCTTATGTTTGTCAGCCATTTCCGGATTACTACCTTTTGTTCATGTTGCAATATTTTACCCTCGTTTTTCTACTATTTGTACGTAGCTCATATTTATTAAATTGCCGAATTTGTGACGTTCACGCTTTTTAAAAGCCAGAACCCGAGAATATTTAATATTTTCCATATTGGAGGTGGACTGCAAGGGGCAGTAAAACTTGAGAGTGAGGACGGGGTCCGGAGTATGATTGTGAGGGTCATAATGAATCTGTATACTAGGATAAGCGGCTGATTCTGCTGTCAGTGACTCAGAAATAATAGCCTTGGCTGTTACTATTAGTGTGTTTGAAACTACAAATTATAACGTTAGAAGGCAGCGTTTCTGCTGCAGTTCTGCTACGTTTTCTGCAATATTAGCTCTTTTTCTCTTCCCACAAATACAGCCTGACCTGATAAGTAATTATTTTCTATTTCTGTTTCAGACCACATGTGGAATTACCGTAGATGAGGAAATAGCGTGCAGCTCCTCACAGCTAGATTGCGCTGAAGTGCAATAGGAGTAAGTCTATATGCTCTCCTGCTCTTTCTTGAAGCATTATATATCATTTTGGTGTGGCTCAAAGCCCCTCAAGATGTTTAACGTGGATTCTAGGGCCGGCCTAGAGATAATACAGATCACAAAGTAGCAGGTATTGAGGATCATGTGATTTTAAAAAAATTATCAAACTATATACGTAAGCACAAGGACATTTGCAGATGTTGGAAATTCAAGCAACACACACAAGATGCTGGTGGAATGCAGCATCTATAGGAAGAAGTACAATCTATGTTTCAGGCCGAGACCCTTCAGCACAACTGATGAAGTGTCTTGGCCCAAAACGTCAACTGTACTCTTTTCTATAGATGCTGCCTAGCCTGCTGAGTTCCTCCAGCATTCTCTGTGTGTTGCATAGCAGTCTTTCTACTTCCTTAGAAGTTTGTGAAGGTTCTGCATCTAAAACTTTAACAAAACTCTACCGATGGGTGGTGGAGAGCATATTGGATTATGCATTATGGCCTGGTATGGAACCACTAATGCCCTTGAATGGAAAGCCCTTCAAAAATTAGTGGATATGGCCCAGTCCATCACAGGTAAAGCCCTCCCCATCACTGAGCATATTTACATGAAACACTATCACAGGAAGGCAGCAGCCATCATTAAGGATCCCCACCACCCATTGCCATGCTCTCTTCTCATTGCTGCTGTCTGGAAGAAGGTTCAGGGGCCTCAGGACCCACATCACCGGGTTCAAGAACAGTGATTACCCCTCAAACATCAGGCTCTTGGAACCAGATGGGATAATTTCACTTGCTCCATTACTGAACTGTTCCCACAACCTTTGGGCTCACTTTCAAGGATCTTCATCTCATGTTCTTGATACTTAGTTTATTTATTTATTTGTTTGTTTTCTCTTTCATACTTGCACAGTTTGTTGTCCTTTGCACATGAATTGCTTGTCCATCCTGTTGGGTGTCTTCCATTAATTCTTTTGTGTTTCTCGGGTATACTGTGTAGGCCCACAAGTAAGCAAATTTCAGGGTTGCATATGGTGACATGTATGTACTTAGATAATAAATTTACTGACCTTTGAATATGATCTATGATCTTCCATGTCAAGATCTTTCCAACTATCATATTGATGTCTTCTTAGATAGGGTACTGTTACAGTGCTACTCAGTTTCTCAACCTTTTTGCCTGTCCTTCCCAAACATTAAATAGCTTACAATATTTAGTTCTCAGCTTTTTCATAATTCCATAACATACTTTTATTTCATCAAGTTTGCATTTAGATATAATGCTGTGGCGACCCAATTACTAGCACACTCGAACCGGCTGACAATTAGCCAGAGCCAGAGACAAAGATACATAGCCTCAGGGAGTTTCAGTTACGTGCCTCTCCAAGTTTCGAGTGGGGGGAGACAGGCTTTTAAGCAAGACTGTGTTTGTGAAATAAACTGATTCCGTGGTTGTAGTTTACCGACTCCGTGTCGTGATTTCAGCGCTGCGCGTAGCACATCGCTACATTGGTGACCCCGACGGTCCAACCGTTTTTTTGGACCGGAGATGGCAGACGCTGCGTTTGTTAACGCGGTTTCCTTGAAGCTGCCAAGCTTCTGGACGCTACAACCTCACCTATGGTTTCAGCAAGCAGAAGCCCAATTCCATGTTCGGCAAATAACCTCAGAGGACACCTGTTACTACTACGTGGTGAGCTCCCTCGACCAGGACACAGCGGCCCAGGTCGCAGAGTTCGTACAGTCTCCCCCGGCAGACGGCAAGTACACGGAATTCAAAGCCCTGCTCATAAGGACTTTCGGGCTCTCCCGCCGCGAGCGAGCTGCCCGCTTACTGCACCTGGATGGCTTGGGAGACAGGCCTCCATCGGCTTTGATGAATGAGATGTTGTCTCTGGCCGACGGACACACGCCCTGCCTCATGTTTGAGCAGGCATTCCTGGAGCAGCTGCCCGAGGACATACGCCTGCTGCTGTCCGACGCGGATTTCAGCGACCCCCGGAAGGTGGCAGCCCGGGCGGACGCGCTGTGGAACGCCAAGAAGGTGAGTGGGGCGCCCATCGCACAGATCACCCGGCCACGCTCCCAGCAGCAAACCAGTCCAGGCCCGGCCGCAGAGCCCGCTAAACCCAGAGGCCGGGTTGTGGAGCCCAACGAACACTGGTGTTTCTACCACCAGCGGTGGGGCGCAGATGCCCGCCGCTGTCGCCCGCCCTGCCAATTCCACGGGAAACGCCAGGGCCAGCCGTCGCTGATGGCTACGACGGCTGGCCTTCGGGATAGCCTCCTGTATGTCTGGGACAAACAGTCGGGACGCCGGTTTTTGGTCGACACCGGTGCCGAGATCAGCGTCTTACCTCCGACGAGTTACGACACCCGCAGCAGGGCGCCGGGTCCCCCCCTGCGGGCCGCGAACGGCAGCACAATAAGGACTTATGGCACCCGTCCGGTGTAGCTACGGCTCGACTCCAGCAAGTTTACGTGGGACTTCACACTGGCCGCCGTAGCCCAACCGCTTCTGGGTGCGGATTTCTTGCGGGCTCACAGCCTACTGGTCGACCTGCCCAGGAAGAGACTGGTTCACGCCGAGACCTTTCAGACATTCCCCCTGGGTGCAGCCCAGTTGCCGGCCCCTCACCTCGGCTCCATCACGCTGTCCGGCAACGACTTCACCAGGGTCCTGGCGGATTTCCCATCGGTTCTGGCACCACAGTTCACGGCAGCCATGCCCCGACACGGTGTACAGCACCACATCCTGACCCAGGGACCACCCCTCCATGCCCGCGCTCGGCGGCTTCCCCCGGACAAGCTCCGACTGGCGAAGGAGGAGTTTACACGGATGGAGGAATTGGGGATCATACGGCGGTCTGACAGCCCATGGGCCTCTCCCCTGCACATGGTGCCCAAGGCGACAGGGGGCTGGAGACCGTGCGGCGACTACCGCAGGCTGAACGAGGCTACAACACCGGACCGCTACCCTGTGCTGCACATTCAGGACTTTGCAGCCAACCTGCACGGCGCGCAGATCTTCTCCAAGGTGGACCTAATCCACGGATACCATCAAATCCCGATGCATCCAGACGACATCCCCAAAACGGCTCTCATCACCCCGTTCGGCCTTTTCGAGTTCCTCCGCATGCCGTTCGGCCTGAAGAATGCCGCACAGACGTTCCAGCGGTTGATGGACGCGGTGGGACGCGACCTGGACTTCGCATTCATCTATTTGGACGACATCCTCATAGCCAGCAGCAGTCGTCAGGAGCATCTGTCCCACCTCCGACAGCTCTTTGCCCAGCTGAGTGACTATGGTCTAACGATCAACCTGGCCAAATGCCAGTTCGGGCTCGACACCATTGACTTCCTGGGCCACAGGATTACTAAAGACGGGGCAACCCCTCTGCCCGCTAAGGTGGATGCGGTCCGTCATTTCCCCCGACCCACCACGGTCAAAGGCCTGCAGGAATTCGTAGGTATGGTCAATTTCTACCACCGCTTCCTCCCTTCAGCTGCCCGGATCATGCGCCCCCTGTTCACCTTGCTGTCCGGTCCGGGCAAGGACATTACCTGGGACGAGGTGTCCGCCGCCGCTTTCATTCAAACGAAGGATGCCTTGGCGAATGCCACGATGCTAGTGCACCCCAGAATGGACGTCCCTACCGCCCTCACGGTGGACGCCTCTAACACGGCAGTCGGTGGGGTACTGGAGCAGCTCATCGCGGGCCGCTGGCAACCCCTGGCGTTTTTCAGCAAACACCTGCGGCCACCCGAGCTCAAGTACAGTGCTTTCGACCGGGACCTGAAGTCGGCTCTCATGGCCCGCCTGCGAGGAGCTAACTGGGCGGACGAGCTTCCCTGGGTCCTGCTCGGCGTCCGCACGGCGCCCAAAGACGATCTGCACGCTTCGTCGGCCGAGTTGGTGTACGGCGCGCCCCTGGTCGTTCCTGGGGAGTTCATACCAGCCCCAAGGGGGCGAGAGGAAGAACCCGCAGCGGTCCTGGGCAGACTACGCAAGAGACTTGGTAACCTGGCCCCCATACCCACTTCGCAGCATGGGCAGCACCCGACCTGCGTACCCAAAGATCTGCAGAACTGTAAGTTTGTGTTTGTACGCCGGGGCGGGCATCGGCCACCGCTGCAACGGCCCTACGAGGGGCCGTTTACGGTGATCAGAAACGACGGGTCCACGTTCGTGCTGGACGTTGGGGGGAGAGAGGAGGTTTTCACGGTGGACCGACTCAAACCGGCCCACGTGGACTTGGCGCAACCGGTCGAGTTTCCGGCACCGCGGCGCAGAGGCCGACCTCCCAAACAGGGCCCGGCCCAGACTGTGGTCATTGGGGGGTGTACCGCCGGTTCTGGGGGGGGGGTTATGTGGCGACCCAATTACTAGCACACTCGAACCGGCTGACAATTAGCCAGAGCCAGAGACAAAGATACATAGCCTCAGGGAGTTTCAGTTACGTACCTCTCCAAGTTTCGAGTGGGGGGAGACAGGCTTTTAAGCAAGACTGTGTTTGTGAAATAAACTGATTCCGTGGTTGCAGTTTACCGACTCCGTGTCGTGATTTCAGCGCTGCGCGTAGCACATCGCTACAATGCTTTCAAATGTGGCCATTTAGTGTTTTTCCATGCTCTGACCCTATTCACAGCTTGCCTGCTTCCACTACTCATTTATTTTACTTCCACTTGCAGCTTTGCTTCTTTCTCTACTTATTCTCCTCTTGGGTTCTGATCCTCCAGATTTTAAGTCCTCTCAAAAATCACTAAGGATACTCACCTGCAAAAGATTGGTCACAGTCCTGTTATAGTGTAACTGTTGATTGGGTTGCACAGCCTACCTGCCCCAGAAACCGTCTCAAAGTCCTCTGAAGCCCTCTTTCCTGCGCACCTTTCCATTTGCTCTATCCTTCTTTTCCCACATTTGTTAGTGTACAGCACAGGGAGTAATCTTGAGATTAGTACTTTAGAGGTCTTTTTTAAACTCTTCCCATTTTTACTGTGTTATAAAAATGGAGAGTAGTGGGCTGTGAAGGAGGGAAGGGGGTAAATTGGTCATGGAGTAGGTTTTATATGTCAACATAATATCATGGGCTAAAGGACCTGTATTGTTCTATGTAATTCTCAGGCTCTGCTTGCAAGACCTTCCTCCACTTTCTCCTTGTGTCTTTTACACCATTGTGGTCACAGTAGTTCTTCATCTACTCTGTTTAGGATACCTCTGCAATTGAGCTTGTACTGTACATTCTCCCTGTGACCGAGTGGGGTTCCACCAGGTGGTCCACGTTCCTCCCATGGTCCAAAGACATATTGGTCACTAGGTTAATTGGTCATTGTAAATTGTTCCGTGATTAGGCTAGGATTAAATTGGGAGATTGCTGGGCTGCATAGCTTGAAGAGTCTATTCGGCGTTGTATCTCAATAAATAAACAAATAATAAAATCCCATCCCGGATACTGAAACATAATATATGACCACAGAAATAGTAGTCCCACTAACAATCAAATTCCCTAGCAATATTACTCCATCACTCTTGTTCCTCCCCTCCTTAGAACTGTACCACTTTTGGTGTTACACTACTAGTTCTGGCTGCATGGAGAATCATTATCTCACTTCTAACCAAAGGGTAAGTCTGTTAGCGAGAACTCAGACAATCCCTAGACTTATAATAGCCTGCCCGGGAGTTTTCCCACTAACTTTGTTGAGTAAGCTGTAGTGTGATCACCTCTCTTATAACTGCTACTTAAAAAGTCAGTGTTGGCGCGTGGCCAAGGCATTCGTCTAGTTATCTGAAGGTCGCTAGTTCTTGAGCAAGGCACTTAACCACACATTGCTCTGCGACAACAGTGGTGCCAAGCTGTATGGGTCCTAATGCCCTTCCCTTGGACAACATTGGTGGTGTGGAGAGGGGAGATTTGCAGCTTGGGCAACTGCCGGTCTTCCATAAAAAAAAACCTTGCACAAGCCCAAGGTGCAAATCCATGGTCTATCAAAACTAACAGAGGCCTACTACTATTACAAAGTCCACAACCTTCAGTCACCACTCTGAAAATCTAAACTGAAGCTACTTCAGCTGTAGACTCCAGCTGAGTGACCCAAATAACACTCACTGAATCATCCAACTTCAATTAATGAATAATATAGATTGCTTGCTAACTCAGCTGAGTAATAAATAGGATGAAACAATAATTATATTTAGGTAATAAAGATGAAAGAAACTTGCCTAGTTCCTTACCAAAATTTCTCATGCTCAGAAAACAAATCTCAACTGCATACCATGTAGGAGGTCTGACTTTTACAGAACCAAGCCAATCATAGCAATCCTTTTATTAAACAAGTAATTCAGGCTGCTAGTCTGCCAACATGTTATTTTCCAGCCTCCTTAAGTATTTTGAGCGTTTGACGAGCCTCCTCCATTGTTTCTTTTACATAGGATAAATAGCACGTGTCTAAATTGGTATTCCTAGTTACCCAAGCCTTTTCCCACCCAATTATCTCTTTCCCTTTGGGCCCCTGTATTCTTTTACTCCTTTTGAATGGATCTTGTCAGTTACAAGAAACCCTAGGTACAGATTTACATAGATGTGTATGAGGATTAGGATTCTGATTCTTTGCATTTAAAAGGGCTATTCATTCTTATAATTCTTTAGGCATTGATTTGGCAGAGTAGTGTTGAAATTAAAGTTGTTTAATTGTTTGCTTAAATTACAGGAAGTATGATTTTTTTTCTCTCTTGACTTGCTTTCATGGCCACATTTCTAAGCAGTTAGCTGAGCAGTTGCGAGAGCAAGGTGTTAGATAATGGGAGTTCTGGATGAAAAATAAATCATCTAGTTTAAGTAAATAAAGATATTCTTTATTTAAAATTCTACTCTCACTGCTGAAAGATAGGCTGTGCATTCTTCTTATTTCCATGTGGCAAAAATAGTCTTAGTTATACTGGTAAACCATATTCTGATTGCTTATTTACCTCCTCCTCACCAATTCCATCCTACTTTAATTACCAAACACGAAATCTGCAGATGCTGGAAATTCAAACAACACACACAAAATGCTGGTGGAACACAGCAGGCCAGGCAGCATCTATAAGGAGAAGCAGTGTTGACGTTTCAGGAGAATTCAGGACGAAGGGTCTCGGCCCGAAACGTCGACAGTGCTTCTCCTTATAGATGCTGCCTGGCCTGCTGTGTTCCACCAGCATTTTGTGTGTGTTGCTACTTTAATTACACTGCTTTTGCTTATGTCAGCCACTCCTGATGACAGAGGTACAACACTACAAATGCAAATCTTTGTTTCATATTGCCTCAAGTCAGTCCAAAGTATGTGAGTGTTCATGAAATGTTTGAAGCACTGTTGGAATATACGTAAAATGTAAGAACCTGTGCAAGTTATAAAATTATCAGTTATAGATTGCAGGGAAATAGCAAATTAATCATAGGATATTTGTCATCTAGATTAGTATGTAGAAGTATTGTACAAAAAAATGGAAAACTAAGAAGTTTTAGAACAGAATAAATTAGTGTTCAAGTTCCACAAAATTTACTGGAGAAATTCCTATGAAGCAGATTTTCTTTGTTCATGTGAGCAAAATTTAGAAACAATTATGAGGACGGCAAGATGCAATGAAACCATTTTCTAAGTGAGGAATGACTTGTTGATATTGGTATCCATAAAGAAATGAACTAATTGAACCCTTGCACATGCCTACTTTCTTTACGCTCCACAAAAAATGATGAATTTTTTTTTTGCATCTGAGGATTCCCTTCTACTGGGCAGACAAGAATCATCCAATTTCTCATATTGCTACCCTTCTCCCATCATTACCACTCCACCCATCCAAAACCATAATTGTTTCCACTGCATTTGATACATCCTCTACCACTTTCAACTAAATCCCAAAATCAAACATACACCCATTCTAACACATCTTTCTTGATGATCAGCTATCCCAGTGATGCCCTGGTGCTTTGGTGCACTGCACTTTTTTTTGCCACATTTTATTGAGAGCACAGGAAATATCCACATATTCACACCTTCCTTCACCAGTTCCAAAGATTTACATGGACTTATTTGAACTTGCTATACTAGATTAATGACTGACAGCGGGAAACATATACAAGACCCATCTCCATTTTCACTTTAAGTGCAATACCAAACTTGTAACTGCCATCTTCCACTTTTTCTGCCCAAGATACTTTGGAATACTGCATTTTCAATGAAGATCAGCATGAATTAGAGCTATAGCACCTTATTTTACTGTTAAGCATTTTGCAGTCTCTCTATCTAATAGTGATTTTAACGTTTTACATAGTAACTTTAATTCTCATTTTGTCTAATACATAAAAGTCACATTAATAGATATGCTGATATTGTCTGGGAATTTGGGGTTGTTAAGAGACAGATTGGTTCTTGGTGTCAGCCTCTGCTCCTGATAATTGCTTCATGTTTATCTGCTTTTTTGTTTGCCTGAGTCTCTACTGTGCCAGATCTTCACATTTTCACTTGTACATACCCCAGTCTCCAAGTGTGGCAGAGGTAATGATAAGTAGGGATGTGTATTTAAATGAATAATGTTCATTCAAAGTTATACATGAGAGACAATACAAAACATAGTTAAAGTATATCAATTAGTTATTTAAAATTCATTATTAAACAAAATATGATGAAATGCAAAACATTATTGGTACCTTAAGAATAATATTACTCTAGGTAACTGTTTTGAAGTTAATTTCTGTCATAAGGTTGTTGAAATTAAAAGGCAGCAGAAAGCTTCAAAAAAATTAGACAAGTCAGATAATGAGGAGAATAAGGAAAAATAGTGTAATGCAAACCAAATTCTGTCATTTTACACTATTGTTAAATCTAATAGGATATTACAAGGAATGATTGTTTGATTTACTTGTTTATTAAATATTGTTTCTGAGTCAATATCAAAGGACCCACATTTTCTGTAAAGATTTAAAGCAGTCATAATAAAATACAGCTCCATTAAAGTTTCACATTTTACATTACAACAACCATCAATATAACAAAAAAGTATGAGGACAGATGGAAATCCAGATGCCACGGCAGGACATATGAAAACTGACACATTGTGTTCTCTCTTTTAAAAAAAACATATCTTTGGGCATCATCATAACCTAATCCTTTCCTTGTTAATATTACAACTATAGTTAATTCTAACTCAAACAGGAATCTTTCCAGATTTTATATTTTTCTTGAAATGTAGTTTATAAAATACACTATATAACAGCAGGTATACAAACTGATGTATCTTTTGTTGGAAGAAGTGAATCCCTGAAGAATAAATCATGCTCTAACTTGCATTAGAGCACAATACGAAGAATCCTTAATTTTGTTTTGCATCACAAACTGTCCACCTATGTTGCATAAAATCTTCTCCACAAAACTACGAAACCAGATTCTGGGCCATCACTGTCGACTCACAGGGGGCATTGCTAAGTTTGCCATTAATTCCCTCACGGCTGCATAGATTGTGCACTCACCTGCAAAAGTAATGTTACTAACATTAGATAATGTGCAAAGGAATGAGGCAAGTGAACAAGTCCAATAAGATTGTTAACAATAGTTTTTTGATAATCTATTGAAAGTAGCTCAACAGAACACTGTCTATAGTTAATAAATCATGAGCAAAGCCAAGAAAAATTCTCAATATACATTCTAAGAAACAAGAAGTGCATGTCCCAATAAAATTAATTAATAGGGCAAAGACCAAATACAGACTGTTTCTGCTCATCTGGCATGTTTCCCAATTTCACCTGCCTTTTGAATGTTGTACTTGTTTAGAGATGGGTGGCTGTCCTTCTACCTCAAACAGATTGCATAGTGACAAAAGGGAATTGTTTAAACCATTCATTAAAGTCAAGAGGCTAAGCTATTGCATCTCAAAATGATTTCACAGGTTTTTTTAAAAATATCACTACAAGAGCCTCAGTCTAGGTGTTTGATTCAACCAGAGCAAACAGAGACAGTCAGAGCCATCTCTATTTCCTGAGGAGACTGAGGTCCCTTAACATCTGCCGGATGATGCTGAGGATGTTCTACGAGGCTGTGGTGGCCAGTGCTATCATGTTTGCTGTTGTGTGCTGGGGCAGCAGGCTGAGGGTAGCAGACACCAACAGAATCAACAAACTCATTTGTAAGGTCAGTGATGTTGTGGGGGTGGAACTGGACTCTCTGACAGTGGTGTCTGAAAAGAGGATGCTGTCCAAGTTGCATGCCATCTTGGACAATGACTCCCATCCACTCCATAATGTACTGGTTAGGCACAGGAGTACATTCAGCCAGAGACTCATTCCACCGAGATGTAACACTGAGCGTCATAGGAAGTCATTCCTGCCTGTGGCCATCAAACTTTACAACTCCTCCCTCGGAGTGTCAGACACCCTGAGCCAATAGGCTGGTCCTGGACTTATTTCCACTTGGCATGATTAACATATTATTATTTATGGTTTTATATTGCTATATTTCTACACTATTCTTGGTTGGCGCGGCTGTAACGAAACCCAATTTCCCTTGGGATCAATAAAGTATGTCTGTCTGTAAATTATTAAATTAAAACAATATAAGCTGTGATTTGTATTTAAAAATTATTTACCTTAATAAAGTCATTGTATTGCAAATATTTTAATCATTCTTTCCTGGGCTCCTCTCGCCAAATGGTTACATTCCTTCCAACCCAACTAATCTGAATCCCACTCTCTTTCCTTTATATGCAACAGTGATCAGCATGCACATCACAATGCTTCCAAGGTCTCTGGCCAAGCCATTGTCAATAGTTCCCCCTACAGATTATATCTTAACCTGAGAATTTTAGCAATTGGTAGGCAGATAAAGCCATTAATAAATATTTGAGCACCGAGCATGGCTTCTCATTCTAGGTCCATACTTGGCTCAGACATCCCAAAGTATCTCAAAATGAGCAACAAACAGCCCTCAAATGACAAGGCAGCCTCTGGCTGATGGAAAGGAAATCACTTACTGAATGACTGCCTTGAATGGCAAAATAGAGACTTGAATATAGAGCATGTGATTATTGACCAAGAAGATACAAAACACTTGTGGGTAAAATAAAGTCATTTCAGTACTCAAAGTACCACCTGGGGAAAAGCTGCATCAGATGGATGAACCAATGGAACAGTAACTGGGCTTGGAGATGAAAAGCCAATCAATGATAAGGAGTCTTGGTCTGAAATGTTGACTGTTTATTCCTTTTCATAGATGCTGCCTGACCTGGTGAGTTCCTTCAGCATTTTGTATGCATTACTCTTGTTACGAATGATGAACAACTCTGATGGGCAGAAGGATACAAAATCGCCAATGCCCCCCCCCCCCTTTTAGAGAATCACAAATTGCTACTATTTCGACGCTGTTATCAAGGAAATAAGAGAGACAAAAGGGACTCTGCCAGGGCAGTTGTTATTGATAAACAGCTCATGAAAATTAATGAGAGAGAGGCACAGCTAAGGTGGAATGTCTCCTCCTAACAAAAGCGGAACGGAACCACTGATTACTGCTATTGTCTTTTGGAGAAGGATTGTGTACTTGGTACTGTTCTATTCATTGAAACCCCTCAGGGGACAACCAGAGTGGGCTGGTTTGATGGGTTACATCATCCCAACCTGATTGACACCTGAGACCCCGTGAGTGGGAATAAAAGTGAGGTCTGGGGTAACACCCCTCAGACGCACCAGAAGAAATGCTAGAACTCCTGTAACAGCGAAAGCCAGTGGAACCAGCCCACATGCGTCCTTTTCCATTTGCCTTGGAATTGGTGGGTCTTGCCACAGAAGCACGGCTTTAGCTAACCTCGAAGGGGAAATCAGTCCCCCAACGACTCTCAAAGGATTGACATCATAAAAGGAATGGGCAAGTTAAACCTTCGTCTTTCTCTCCAACCAAAAAGGCTGCAGCCTACAGCTTGACTGAACTAAAGTGACTTTTATATTTCCATCGGACAATACATTATCCCCTAGACAATGATAGAGCTATTTCTTATTGATTATTATTATACCCGCGCTTTTAGATTTAGTATTGACAACGTATATTATCTGTATGTTTGCATTGATATTATTTTTGTGTATTTTATCAATAAATACTGTTAAAAATAGTACCATCAGACTTCAACGGACCTCTCTATCTTTGCTGGTAAGTGACCCAGTTACAGGGTACGTAACAAGGCAATTATACAACTTGTACAGGAGACAAGTGCAGCAACTATATAGCCCTTATGGCTATGTTAAAGCTCCACTGAGAACAAGAAAGAAGTACAGGTGTGTCCCCCTTTACAAAGGTAGAGCGTTCCTTTGAAGACTTTCTTAAGCTGAAATGGCGTAAAGTGAAGAACCATTAATTTATATGGGAAAAATTTTCATAAAAGCGAAAATCCTCTTTGTAATGCGAAAACAGGTTACTAATGTAGGTCTTCTGTAAAAGCGAAGTGGCATAAAGCGAACATTCGTAAAGCAAGGGACACCTGTATCCAATGGGACAGATGTGACCAATAAGCTATATGTTGTCATAAATTTTAAAAAAGATTATTTCTTTAGTAACTGTTCAGTCATTTAATGCATTCAATAAACGGTTGAGTAATATTAAATACTAGGTTCCTGCATTTTGAAAATTATTAAAAGAGAACGATTTACAGGAGGGCTGTTTATTTGGCTTACCCTGTGGTGGCTGATGCACCTCTGAAAACCTCCTCAAAATGTTGCTAACCAGCGAAGCAGCTGCTCCAGATGTATTGTGAGGTCTTGGAATATCAGCTTGCTGTGTTGAGCATGTTGCCATATCATAGACAATTGGCACAATAATGCTGATTGGTTCCTGAGGAACTGTTAATCGTTGTGTGAGCTGTAGCTATTGGGAGATAGTGGTGAAGGGAAAAGAGGGAAATTATTAAAGGAAAAACAATGATGTCAAAATAAAAACTAACATTGAGTAACCACATCAACTACAATTTTTCATCTGTTCCTAGTTCCAAATTGATACTGAACCTTTTTTTATTAGGTCTTTGTGGCTATGTTCAGATGATATGGTTAACTATTAAGTTGGAGGTAATATACAAATCTGAACAAAAGTCAAGATTGTAACTATCAACAGATGCTTCCACATTAGTTATACAAGAACTTTGCTATGCTGAAAACTGCACACTACAGTGAACTCCAAGTGAATAGGAATTAATGTGTAATTCATATTAGCATTTATATAATGCTCACAACAGAAGTGATAAAGGCAATCAATGGATAGTCCTGTCAGCAAAGAAATCCTTCAAGTGGTATGAGATTACAAAGCTGCTAAATGGGGGAGACACAAACTGATGGTTCTGATATGGGGGGGGAGTTAATCCAAAATATGAATTGTCTTTATTTCCATAGATACTGCTTGATGTACTGAGCACTTTTTGTTAATATTTTATACTTAACACAGATTTTTAATCTCAAAACTGGGTAGCTGCAAGCTTGTAAGATTTTTCTTATTAGCCAATATATTCCAGTACATTTACATCATTGGTATTATCTGCAAATTGCTCAGTTATTACTGATGAACCATTTCACAAAAATCAAAACATATCCAATATGGTTGTAACTGTCCAATTAGTCACTTTCATTAATCAGCAAAGTAAGTGTCACTGACAGTGAAATCAAGTGACATTTGCACAATGAAAGCCTGCTTCCCATGTCCATTTTTGGAAACACCAGAAGCAATCCATTTCTGACTTGGTCCAGACATTTGATGCAAGAATGACTGCTATCAAGGTAGCACTTGATTGAATGTCGTATTCAGGAGTCCTGGCAAAAACTGGTCAACAGACATCAAGGGAAAAATGCTTCAATATTTGGAGTCATACCACCACAATGTTAGTTAGATGTGGCTAATGGAGGTCAATCATCCTAGACCCTCACTGCAGGAATTCCTCTGGACCAAATTAATCTTGGACCCAACTATCTTCAGCTAGTTCATCAAGGGCACTCCTTCCATCACAAGGGCAGAAATAGGGGTGTTCACTAAAGAGTACACAACGTTTAATACCATTTGCAACTCAACAAAATTATCAGCGTCTGTGCAACAACACCTGGAGAGCATTCATGGACAGGCCAACAAGGAGAAACAACTTCATGATAGACAATGGCCGCCTTATACAAGAGTCGAATCACCTACCTTTGAAATTCAAAGATAATTGCTATTAACAAGTTCCATGCCTTCAGTCCTGAAGATAACCATTGATCAGAAACTCAACTGGACCAGCCTCACGTTTACAAGTGCTGGTCAGAAGTTAGGATATCCAATGGCAAGTTATTCACCTTCTGGGAAACCAAGGTTTTCCTAGCATCTATAGGGCAAAAGGTTGGGAGCGTGACTGAAAAATCTACTTACCTGGATGAGGGCAGCACCCTCTCAGATTTAAAGGGAGAAAGGGCTAGTTGCCGGTGACTAATGGTGTTCCGTAGAGGTTGATATTGGGACCGCTTCTTTTCAGGTTTTACATCAGTGATTTGGATTATGGCTTTGTGCCCAAGTTTGCAGACAATACAAAGATTAGTGGAGGGGCAGGTAGTGTTGAGGAAGCAGGGTGTCTGTAGAAGGACTTAGACAGATTGGAAGAATGGGCAAAGAAACGGCAGATGAAATATAGCATAGGGAAGTAACATGCACATTGGTAGAAAGAATAAATGCATAGACTATCTTCTAAATGGGGCAGCTCACTCAGAGTTTCTGTTACAGTAGCCCCTCTTACAAGTGCCACTCTTTTCCAGTGACTAAGTTTAGAGGGGTGGCCTGACCTAGGCAGCATGATGGACTGCACTGAGCTCCAAAGTATGTTCAGTGCCTTTGAGATGGTCCCTTCCCCAGATTTATGCTTCTCTATTATCGTTTCCCTGATTTGCCTTTAATGCTCTTTTGTCTTCATTTTGGTTTGGTCTGTTGAAAATCTACCATACTGTTGGACTTTACAGAGAGAGGGGGTATTTTCTACATCAACAAATTGGGTGAGTTGATAAGGAAATATACAATATTGCACCTGAGGAAAGTTAGCATAGTAATTACAAAGGGGACAAATACTTTTTCAGCATCACAATTTTGTTTTTTTAAATTTTTAGTAAATTGTTGACAGGTTTTGGAATTTCTCTTTTCATTTGAAATGCACAATGTTTTGTAGATTAGCTCGAAAAATCCTACTTCAATATATTTTAAATTTAGAAAATGAGACAGTAAAATGTGAAAATAGTTGTGGGGGCTGAATACATTTTTAAAGTGCTGGATAACATCCATCATTGATCGGTTTGCTTAGTCATTAATGTACTTACTCATCATGAAGTAAAGCTCTTTCTATTAACAATACCATTACCATTTTTGAATATACAGGACCTTGCATTTTGATATTTTTGCTATTATATCACCAAATCCATTATTTTTACACTTATGGAATTACATTTGCATGACTTTAGAGAGCAATTGTAAATCCATAAAGAATTAAGAGTAAAGGTGCCTTACTTACAAAGAACAGCATCTTGGTTTTCAGCACCACTGCAGGAGTCCCGGGGGGAGCAATGGGAGGAGCACTGGGAGGAATTGTCAAACAGAACTGCACATTCCATCTTAGCTGGTTGCCTTGATCAGGAAACTTAATAACAAAACAGAACATTATTTATTAAAATCTCAACTGAAGAGATGGTATGTACATATTTTTCAGTGTATTCTTCCATTTGAAGAAAATAACTACTTTTCAGTACTTATTTAAGGTTTTTGTCAGTATAATGTGCAATCATAGCATGTTCAATATCTTCCAAAATTGATATTTCTAGTAATCTTCTATAAACAGACTAACAAACTAATTATTTTGCAATATTGTCAAGCTAATTCAGCAGATACAAAATTCTGTAAGACAAAGAATGCACAGCAAAGAAACACATATTTAACTTTATTAATGTTGTCATGTCTCATTTTAAAATGTGCTTATACGAATTGTACAGTTTTAAGAACTATCAAATTGCACGCCACTTTATCCACTTCAGTTTGCGTTTCTAACTTAATGTTAACAAGCAAGGTTGCAAATAGTGATAAAACTGGGTAATAAATAAATGTATTAATTAAAATCACTTCTGACATTTAATGAAGGTTATCTATTTTAGAAGAAGTGTTTTTCATAAATATTAAACTGGAGCACAAATAGCAATAAAGAATTTCAAGCAGGGCAAGAAAGATTTCAAGTACATATCCACAGTCTTAATATTCAGTTTCAAACCTCCAATCATTCCAGGCAATATAGGTTATAAAATCTTATGTTGAATGAAGATTATAGTAAGTCAAAGAAAAATAAGAGTATTCACAGAATTTTGTGCTTGTATTAGAATCTCATGAAGCTGTTAAGAATCTGATACATCATCACTTACCAGTTCTAGTTTCATGATGCGCACGCAATCCCTCAGGATGTGTGTGGGAGCTCCGAGTAGCTTGGCAAAGGCATTTAGTGTATTGGCTTTAAATGGTGGACCAGCAACCTAGCCAAACAGAAATAATAAAATATTACGTGACAGTAGTGTTTAGAAGGTGATATACATGGAAATGTTATTACTAACAAAAATAGCAAGATATACACTTAATTTGATTTTCTTTGAGTTTTGTTCAGTAAACCTAACATATTTATTTCTTTGTGGGAACAAAAGATTAATAAGTCACTGTAATTATTTAATCAGCTTTTTCAAGGAATGGATAAAATAACAGTGTAATGACTTAGTTTGATGGGGAAATAAATCTTATACCCATAAACAATTTTCTTTTTTTAAAAAAGTCAACATATGGTTCTGCTTCACATTATCATGGAAGTAAGTGGACTGTAGTGACAAAACAGCTCAATTCAAAATTGGGTTAAGAGCCATGGTTACACCATTTTACTTTAATTGTTTTACACTAGTCAAACACTTAGTGTATGCTTGCACAGATTTTATTTTTGAATTAGAGATTTCATATCCCACTGCAAAACTTGAGCACACAAATACAGGCTAATGTTTCAGTGCAATACTGACAAACTGGTGCTTCTTTCACAGTGATTCTCTTTGACAAGACATCAACCAAGACTCTGTTTGACCTTTCCAGTGGATTTAAGAAATCCCATTTCACTATGAACAATATTAATTGCCTCTACCTGGATATTATTACATTTGAGAGTTTGAGAGGTGTAGTTTATCTGCCAAGTTTTCTGTATTATTACAAAGACTACACTTGAAGAGATCCCCTGAAAATATTTTTGATAGTGAAAAGTGCAATGAAATGCATGTCTATCTCTTAACTATAAATGAGTCGGTCAATAAAAACGTTAACAGGAATGTTTTTCAAAATTATTTACTAAAAAAGAAATAACCATCAAGTTTTGCGAAAATGAGGCAGCAATTGATATTCCTCTTTTGTTATACCTTCTGTCACTGCAAACTTCACATCACAAGAAACATTAAGAAAATTTGACTTGTACCTTTAAAAAACTATTTAGTGCTACACAGGATGACTAGATACAATATCTGTTTACATTTGGAGACACACGAGAACCTTTGATCTGGCTTTTTATTCAGTTTACTTTTTCTAATATTAATCTACATACTACTAAAATTCTCATGCTCTGTTTGTTTGTGACCTCCAATTAGCCCAAACGGTGTACTACAGCAGCACTTTTTTTAAAAACTAAATCGTCTTCAAATGCGCTAATCTACAGAATGCATGCAAAGTTCAGGATTATGTATTTGTATAAAATTGCTCATTCGTCAATCAACAGGCCCTGCTTTCCACAACCCGAGCAGATTCCACCTTCCATGGAAACCGTGACACGACACCACAACGCAGGCCCACGGCCAGCCTTAGCAAATCCTCACGATGCTCACAGAGCCAATTCCACCTTCCATGGAATCTGTGACGCGACACCAACTTCAGCAAAAGGGCAGGGCTATCATGTCCATTTAGGAGAGCGCCAACCACAGCATCAAGAAAAATCAGCTTCCTGATGCAGATTTTGGTGTTACTGCTTCATATCTTCAATTTCCAAAGCACATCACATCAGACTGCACTACCTTTCTCTCAAAGGGTGCCCCAACAGGTCACCCGGTTGTCTAGTTGCATATAAAAAGCAACTTCTTTTAACATGGCATCAGAGAACATTAACTCAGGCTTGTTTTATGTCATCTGAAGATAAATTTTGGTAGTTGATCAAAAGTTTGGTCAAAGTAAGGAAGTTAAAAATGTCTTGAAAAAGGAGATGCAGTTTAATGATAGTATTACAAGTTTTACATCTTTGAAACCTGATACCATATCTATTAAGAACAACAGTGGACAAAAGATCAAAATTAGCATATTAATATCAAAGAGGTTATATGATTGGAGGAGAATTAAAGAAATATGGAACAAAGGAATCTACAAAATGATTCAGAATTTTCAAACTGAGTGAGTGAACAAGTTAGGATATTTGACAACAGTGTGATTTGGATCTCAAATATACATAGAAACAGGAAGACCAGCTGGAAAGTGCTGAAACAGAAATCCAGAGGGAACAAGACATGGATGAGGACTCAGACAAGATTAAGATTACAAAGGGGCAAGTTTGAGAGGTGCAATTAATCTGCCATATTTTCTGTGTTATTACAGTGGCTATACTTGAAAAGGCACCTGTAATTATTCCTCACAGTGTGAATTTAAGAGTCGACGGTTCAACTACAGCTGATGACCTCTGTCTGTAAACAGCCTGGTTTAGTTTAGACAGTAATCAGAGTGCATGTTACTGTTAGTGCCTAGAATACACACCCTGCTGGAACTGAAGACAATAGCTTCTCAATATTAATATTTTTTGTTGCTTACTTGGTATTGAAAGTTGGACAAAAATGTACCATTGTAAAAAAAAACAACTCACTCTTGTTTCAAAGAACTTTTCTAAAACTTGTAGTTCTTCTTGCATCCATGGGTCTGCTGTTTCAGGTGTTACTTTAAACTGTAAAGTCTGATATGTCTGTGGGTTCAATGCTACTCGACACTTCAATGCTTCAGTTTTAAACATGATCACACCAGGTTCATTGGAGTTTATAAGCTGCAACTAGAATTGAAAACAAAGACACATTACAAATTACTTTTAAATAATCTGATTAATAAATCATAACTACTCTTAGTAGGAATTACATGCAGTCCTCTGGATATTACAATTATTGCAAGGATTATATTCTCCAAACTACACTATAATAAATCCCCAATTTATCCAATTGTTTTTCTTTCCTTTTCAAAAAAGAGTTGATGAACTGGTTTTAAGTTTGCAGGACTTATTGATTTCACCAGAAAACAATTATATCTCTTACTGGTTCTTGTTGTATGATCCTTTGTAAGTGTCGCCTCATCATAACCGAACCCAAGAATCGCTCTAATGGGGAACAAAGGTAACTTCCAGCTAGTCCTGGGACAAGACCTGGTGTTGGAGCTGGACAAAGGAGAATGTGCAAGGCATTGTGTGTTAAGATGGTAGGTATCGATGCAGCCCAAGAACGCTGAGGTAGTGTACGAGGAGGGGGCATGTTGGTCGGCATTATTTGAGTACCTAAAAATAAAAAGACAAGGTATTATGTTTTCTTTAACTATTTATGCAAAGGTTTTATTTTTACTTAAAGTTATCAAAACGTATTTGACATGAACCACAAGTTGAACTTGCTGACTTCTGGTTAACCCCTTTTAATTGTGATCTGCTTTACTCCTAATTCAGCTTAGCATAATTCAAACTAAAAAGTAATATTTAAATCATATTAGAAAAAAGAAACTTATAACAGTATGATACACACTCTTTCCTACATTCCCTACATTCACCCTCCCAGATAATTATTTTCTGATGTCTAATTATAGATTAAGAGAGTTACATTTTATAACCGGAAATTCTGGTAATTTTTGATGAGCCTATATAAATTTCTAAGAATATTCCATATCTCTCTTGATTTTCATAAGGGCTCTCAATTTGGGTTAAAATCATTTCAAGTGTGGTCTTCTTTAAAATATGGACAGACTTTATCCTGCAATAAAACAATTTTATGCCAATTACCTATCCTCTTCCACATAACTGAAGATGATTCAAGCTTCAGATCTCCCAATGGTATTCTATGCTATTAGTTGAGTGTAAATTCTAAGTGGCTATGTCAGCTATTTCCGTCCTCTGTTGAAACCATCATTTTATCCCATGATTTAAGCACAGAGTATATTTTAAACCAGGAGATAGTAATTATCATAATGATATTAGGTTGCAGTATGCTTCATCAAGACATCGAATCAGTTTTTCCACATTTTGATAACTGTGGTGCAATATTGTACTAGATTTCAGCCATCTTTCTCAGCATAGTAATATTAAAACAGTAATATCCAAACTGTTCTATTTGGATTTTGGATCCCAGAATGTCAAAAAAAAAACTGGAAATGCAGATACTATTTAGATGCAGATAGTCTATACAAATATATGGCTTAATTGCTATTTTTCTGAAGATGCTGATAAACTTAAAATTGGCTGGCTGGCAGGCATGACAAATAAATACAATGGGAATTTAAATCTGCAATTCAATCCATTCAATTATTTCCTCTAGAAAAACATTATTTGAAAATAAGATTATAGATGTCTTAACTTACTTGTTCCAGCTCTTGGGGAGTGAGATACATCAGGAATTGGAGAGTGCAAAGATGGATTTGCTGGAGACATTCCAGGAATGCGTGCTAATGTTGATCCAGGTAACTGCGGAGATCCAGGCCAGTTTCCAGGTCGCTGACTGGGTGACATTATTGAATAAGGTGAACTCGGATCAATTGTTCCTGAATAAAAGAGTAAGTGAATCAGCACATTATAACTCTTATTATTCCTTCACCAACTCTCTAAAAGAAACTAGTGAAAACATCTATGCCCAATTATGATCCAAGTCCTTTAAAAAGAGACAATCTAGAAACCAATCTTGTGGAAGTTTCTCAGATTTAAAAACAACGTATCCATGATGCAGAATATTTCTGAACTATGAATCCATAAAGCCCATAAAAGAGGCTCAATAATTCTTGAATTTCAATTTCACTTAAAATGTATTCCTTCTTAGGAAGCTGTAATTCTGCCAGTAATCATTCAATTTGTATCTCATTTTATCATGTTGGTTGCATTTTCAAAAACTAGTAAGTTCCAGTTGTTACGTACTCGTGACACGTGACAGTGGTACCCTTGTCACATGACTGGGATTGAAGCTATACTGGACTTGAGATAATGGTCTTGTGATGGTGGAGTGACGTCATTTTCCCGCCAGTAGAGGTCATGTGACAGGTTTTTTTTTACAGGGTATAAAAGGAGGACCCCTCCCTGCGAGGAGGGGCCGTTCGTGGCTGGATTTGCCATGTTGACTTCATGCCACTGCGTGATTTAATGTTATGACACAGTTTAGTTGAAAGATGAAGTTTTATCTAATGCCTGAAGTTTAAAAGGTCATTGCCAGCAGTTTCTCTACAATACTGCTAGTTGAGAATCAGTGGAGAGTGAAGATCGGAGTTCGGGAGTTAAAAGATCGAGGAGAATCAATTTCGACAGTGAAACAGGTTCGACCTTGTTTGATCCTTATTCGGAAGGAATTCGTTGACTGTTCTCGTGTTAATTCCTGCGAAATAGCAGAAAGGATTGGGAATAGTTCTGTAAAGGAAAGGTCAGTGCCTTTAAGCCGTTTCGTTTCGTAAATTCTTCGTGGGAAAAAGTTCGATCTTGGGAACCGAAGCAACACGACGGAAAAGAGAATTTAAATCGTCTTTAAAAGTCTCTCCCTTAAAGGGACTGTGAACATTTTGAACTTTTGGAAATACTACTTTGAAGAACTGTTTTTGCAACATCGCTTTAAGAATTGTCTAAGCTTCATTGCTTTAAGAACTGTTTAAGCTGTCGCACAACAGCTGATTTCCGGTTACGTTAGTGATTTGTTTACTTTTGGGGGATTTGTTTTCAGTGTTTAATAAACGTGTTATTTGTTATAAAAACCCCTGCCTAACTCATATATTTATTGTTGCTGAATCCACAACACAGTACATTGTGCATATTGCTTCTTCACAGTCATTAAGTGCAAGACCTGTTTTTCCTGACAAAGTAAGAATACAAACTCATGCTAAACATTTAAGAGAAAGAGCCTTTCAACTACAAATTTCATTGCAGAGGTATTAATAAAATGATTAATAATCTCAATATAGAAAATATTCATTGACTGAATTTTTAAGAAGAAATAAAGCTTGTTTTTGTAATAACAAAACCACAGCATTGCAAGATTACAGGACAAAATTAAAAGGCAAATTTCAATATATTAATTTGAAATAAGAAAAAAAGCTGACACATGAGTAATGTTTTAAATAGCAATATACAATATACAGGTGTATATTAAAAAGCCAGAAACAAATCTTTCAAAGTCTTCCAATACCTATGACCATCAAGAAATTACTCATCTATCTATAGGAACAAAGCTTACAGATACCAATCCTCAAATGGACAAAGCATGTTTTAATTAATTTTAATCATTAAATTAGAAAAGCTCACCATGTGGACTTGCGAAGTTTGCTGTAATTCCAAGGGAAGATGGAGAGGGAGAGGGTCCAAATGATGCTGGCGAAGGTGCACGAATTGCACCACTTGGGGAATTTGCTGGATGTAAATTTCCTGCATGAAGTACAAGTTTCATTTTGAAACGCTGCTGGCAATCTATTGCTTAATTTGCATTTAGATGGACTAAATGAGCCAATATGTAGATATCATGACTGCACCCATTGCCAATTAATTAAAGTGTTGAAAATGTATGCTTAAAATTCTATACAAATTGAAATGCAACTCATTAATTGAAGAGTTAAGAAAGGTGAAAAACTCTCTTATCAAAAGGAGGACATTATGAGCATTCTTTCCCTGATTTAGAACAAAAAACACTTAAAATTTCTTAACATTGGAGGGAACCTCTGGAGAGAAGATTTGCGAGCAAGGTGTAAAGGAGAGAAAAGCAGAGAGGTTGGAAGAGGAGAGGAGATGGACCCAGAGGAAAGTGAGAGGAAAATATCTGCTCTATCTCTCTTCCCCTTTCTTGCCTTTCCTTTTCTCCATATCTTTTAGAATTTACTTCATGAATTCACAGGGTAAGCACTAGGAGGGAACAACTAAGCAATAATGGAGAAGCTAGTTTGTTCTCCATCTCTCAGACCTCTTCTTCAGTGTCTCTCTCTTCCTTTCTATTTCCTATCCTCTAGTCATTCTCCCACTTTTAATTCTCTGCATCCAGTTGTTATCTATCACCAGTGCTTCTGCTGGCCCAAGGATCAAGAGGCTAGAGAACTGGGAGCTTATGTGCAACCTCCAAAGCAGCAGGGGAATCATGATAGATAAACACTGCTCCTTATTTAAGAAAGGATGTGCTGATATTGGAGAGAGTTCAGAGGAGGTACATGAGAATGATTCCAGGAATGACAGACTTATCATATGAGGACCAATTGATGGCTGTGGGCCTTTGCTGGCTAGAATTTATAAGAATGAAGGGGAAAACCTCATTGAATCATATCAAATGTTGAAAGGGCTAGATAGAGTGGATGTGGAGAGGAAGTTTCCTATGGTGGGGGGAATCCAGGACCAGAGGGCATACCTTTAGAATAGAGGGAAGTCCATTTAGAATGGAGATGGGGAGGAATTTCTTTAGCCAAGTGTGCTGAATCTGTGGAATTCGTTACCGCAGACTGCTGTGGAGGTCAGGCCATTGGGTGTATTTAAGGCAGAGATTCAAGTCAGGGTGTGAAATGTTATGGGGAGAAGATAAGAAAATGGGGTTGAGAGGGAAATGGATTAGTCATGGAGAAAAGCAGAGCAGACTTGAGGGCCAAAAAACCTAATACTGGTCCTATGTCTTATAGTCTTTATGTCATTAAAACTTTAACAACTATCCATTCTGTGCCTTCATCCAAGTTATTTAAATATTGAGGGTCAAGCACCAATTCAAATGGCAAAGGACGTATTGCATATTCTCAGGCAGATAAAAGATAAGTTTATGCTTTGTCATTTCCTGTTCGTCAGCTAATCTCCTTTCACAAAACATTGTCTTCTATACTGAGCTTTTTAATTTCCACAATAACCTTGGAGCTTGCATTGTCAAATACCTTCTAAAATTCTATGTATAGTACATGTACTATACACAGCATTAATTTAAAGATCAGTATATAACTCTAAGGAATTAATTAAAATACGCTTTTTGTTGCTCATTTGCACAAACCTAATGCTCTAATTCACCCAATCAACCAGAAAGAGAAAAGAGTTAGCTAACTGGCTCCCTATGTGATTGCCTTGGAACCTGGTGTTTGCTTTTGTGTATTTTATGACTTACCTTGAGCATTGCATCTCTCAAGACTTCTCAAAATACATAAAAATTTGGTGTAGTCATCATTGCCATATAGCAATGCAAAATAATAATTTTCAATAGCAAGTGGCTATATGTTTTGCACTTCATAACAAGATTTGATAATTAGAATTATTACATGTGGTGAACTGCACTCATTACTCACCAGGTGATTGTGTAGGCAGTATTTGTTGTGATGGAGTCACTGTATTGTGGTAGGATGTAGGCGGTGATGTCAGAGGATATGTTACTGTTGTACCAGATTTGGGAAAAGACTGGGGAAAGAGAGAAACAATTGTATTCAGCTTCAAGACAAATAGGATGTAATAATTTTTATATCAGATAAAGATGGTAAACCCAATGTTTTTCCCCTTAACAGAATGGCCTTTACCATTCTTAGTTTTCCATGCGACAATAATAACTTAAGAGTAACCGCTTGATTAAGTACACGAAGGCACATATTATCTTCCCAACCACTTTCAAATATTAATATTGGGGTCGAACTAAATATAGCAGCTCTATGGCCTTATATTGCTGATTAATTAATACAGCTAGTAACCATTCTCTTGCATAAGCTTTGCTTGTTTTGACTGCTCCATATTGGGTGTAGAAGGTATTTTAACTCACAAGTATGACCAACATACTTCATCCACGACTCAACATACATACAAACCTGTTGTGGCTGTGACTGAAGCTGAGACATTAATGATTCTATCATGTCTCCACCAATAGGAGATGGTGGGTTGTCATCTTCATTCACTGATCGTCTACGTGCATCTTGCGTACTGTCTACAAACATGTTCAAAAAGGTCTGGAAAATGAGCAAAATTTAAATAATTCTTCTGTTGTACTGCACAAAGCAATAGATCATAAGAATATTAAGCTTTATGCACATGAAGTGTATCATAACAGGGTTGTTCATTGCTGTCACATTCTTTCTTCAATGCAACCTTATTGCTTTAAATAAAGTTCTATCTGGATCAATTCATAATTTGCTAATAAAATATCAAGAATTCCTAGGTACAGACTAGCAAATATATTTTTGTTTTACAAACTGATCATCTTTTAAAATAGTTTACTTTCCATAAACTCATATAATAAAAATAATTCTAATTAATTCAGTATTGTTAACACAAAGAAGTGCTGCATTCAGAATTTAGTACATACAAGATCCATAGCAGGTTTGTATCTTTGAAGGAATGAATTGCTTAAGACATCTTCAGTCGATACAGTGCCTATATAAAATATTCACCTCTGCCTTGAAGGTTTTGATGTTTTATTGTTTTACAATGTTGAATCACAGTGGATTTAATTTGGCTTTTTTTGACACTGATTAACAGAGAAAGACTTCCGTGTCAAAGTGAAAACATATCTCTACAAAGTGATTTAAATTAATTACAAATATAAAACACAAAATAATTGTGCAAGTATTCACCCCCCCCCCCCATTAACATGACACACCAAATCATCACTGGTGCAGCCAATTGGTCTTAGAAGTCACATAATTCGTTAAACGGAGCATATGCAGTCAAGATGTTTGAACTGATTGTATTAAAAGTACACCTGTATCTGGAATGTCCAACTGCTGCTGAGTTAGTATCCTGGCAAAAATTGCTCCATGAAGCCAAAAGAACACTCCAAACTCCTCAAAAAAGTTATTGAAAAACACAAGTCAGGAGATAGATACAAGAAAATTTTCAAGTTACTGAATATCCCTTGGAGTATAGTTTAGACAATCATCAATAAATGGAAAGAACATGGCACAGCTGTAAATCTCCCTACAGCAGGCTGTCCTCAAAAACTGAGTGAACGTGTAAGAAGGACCAGTGAGGGAGGCCACCAAAAGATCTGTGACAAATCTGGAGGAATTATAAGTTTCAGTAGCTGAAATGGGAGAGACTGTACATACAACTGTTGCCTGGATGCTTCACAAGTCGCAGCTTTATGGGAGAGTGGCAAAGAAAAAGCTATTGTTGAAAATTCTCATCTGAACTCTCAGCAAGAGTTTGCCAGAAGGCATGTGGGAGACTCTGAAGTCAGCTGGAAGAGGGTTCTATAATCTGATGAAACCAAAATTGAGCTTTTTGGCCATCAAACTAAACACTATGTTTGGCATAAGCCAAACACCACACATCATGAAAAACACACCATCCCTACTACAAAACATGGTGGTGGCTGTATCATGCTGTGGGGATGCTTCATGGCAGCAGGCACTGGAAGGCTTGTGAAAGTAGAAGGTAAAATATATGCAGCAAAATACAGGGAAATCCGAGAGGTAAACGTGATGCAGTCTGCAAGAGAACTGTGACTTGGGAGATTTGTTTTCCAGCAAGACAATGACCCCAAGCATAAAGCCAAAGCTACACAAGAATGGCTTAAAAACAACGAAGTTAATGTCCTCGAGTGGTCAAGTCAGAGTCCAGACCTTAATCCAATTGAGAATTTTTGGCAGGACTTGAAAAGGGCTGTTCACTGACGATCCCATGCAATCTGACAGAGCTTGAGCAGTTTTGAAAAAAGAATGGGGAAATATTGCAGTGTCCAGATGTGCAAAGCTGATACAGACCTATCTACACAGACTCAAGGCTGTAATTGCTGCCAAAGGTGCATTGAGTAAATACTGACTTGAAGGGGGTGAATATTTCTGCAATTAATTAGTGTTTTACATTTGTAATTAATTTAGATCACTTTGTAGCAACCTGATTTTACTTTGTAGCAATCCATTTTCATTTTGACATGGAAGAGTCTTTTCTGTTGATCAGTGTCAGAAAAACCAAATTAAATCCACTCTGAGTCAATGTTGCATTGCAATAAAATATGAAAACTTCAAAAGAGGTAAATACATTTAATAGGCACTGTAGATGCACTGTTTTGATAGGAATAAAATGACCATACATAAGTGCAATGTACTTAAAGATTACTACTGTTTAGTTCTCTTCAGCAATCTGATCAATGACAGACCTTTAAGCCTGGAGCCGGATGGAATCCTTCTACGATCTTACTGTTGTCAAAAAGACTGTAGGCACCATCACGGATAGCCACCACACCACGACTTTGACAGTAAATGTCAATACAGTACATATTACGGAAAGCAAGTCTGATGTGTGTGGGTGACTGTGGTAGTATTGAAAAACATTGATAGACTGTATTTGTTCGATGTGTAAGTCCCAGCATTGGCACTGTTGGGAGTTTATTGATGGCATTGAGTGGTGCTTGTGTATCATACAATATCTGTGGAGAGAAAACAAAATAAAGATTATATCTCTTCCACATATTTAAAACAGTTAACAAATTGTTGATTTGCACAGAAAAACACAACACAGCATCTATATTTCTACAATTCAATAATACTGGGGACAATTCACTATCTGAACCAATGAGCTGAATTCTCGTGGTGACAATGACACAATAATTGCCTCAGTTACAAAACCATGAGAAGTTGGGAGTAGTAGCCAGATTACTCAAATCGACTCTACTATTTAATAAAATTATGGCTGATACTCTACTCAACTTCACTTTCCCACATTAGCAGCAATATTTCTTGATTCCTTGGACATTTTAAGCATCCACAACCCTTTGGAGAATACTTGGAATAAAGCCATTTTGAATTAAAATAGAAGAAAATACAGACCATTATTGAATGCCATCTCAAAATCTATAATGATCATAAGCACAATAGTTCCTAATGATGACTAGTTAGCATTTCAGTTCAAGGTGGTCAGCAAGGACTGCACTGAAAAACAATTGACATGGCAGACCCATATCCTGAAGAGAAATTTAGATCTTTGCAAAATGAAGAGATTGGCTAAATTGATGTGAGGAACATTTCAAAACAGATGGTACTTTGTATTGCCACATGTGCAACAAAACAAAAAAAATTGATACTTTCTACCTCAATTATTACATGGTATGAATGCAACCATGTGAAATAGGACATGTATAGCACTAATAACTTGCCATATTGTAAATTCTATCAAATTATTATTAACCTGGTTAAGTCACAACCAAATATGGTATCAAATTACTGTGCTTTTTGTGACTCCTTCCTTCTCTCTTCTGCTTTGTTGCTGCCCACTTACCCTCATCCAACGTAGAATTACTCAGTGCACAATTTTTAAAAAAATAAGTGAACTGTGAGATGCTTCATGAGATCAAACAAGAGTAGAGCTATAGTACCCAATGCTTGTGAGCAACTATTAAGTTAATGGGCGCAGACTGGAGGTGGAAGCACAATTACAGCACCTCATCATCTTCTTTCTTCACTACAGTTCAAGTTTACAATACATGGGTAAAACAGTTTGATCCTGTACTTTTATGTATAGATGTTTGGCTGAATTAACTTGATAGGAAGAGAAAGAAAGGAGATTGATATATTCAAAGCTATTAAGATCCAGATTATGTAGTGCATAAGAGGATAAAAGAAATCAATAGAAGTGAATGTATAGTTGTGTAGCACACGTGTAAAGAATAGAGTTAATATTTAGGGTCAAATACTATTTAACAGCTTGTGAAAAGAATATCTATGCTTGCTATTTATACAGACTTCAGAAAGCTTTTAATAATGGATGACTAAAAACCATGGAATTATTGATTCAGTGCAAAATTTAGGAACATAGCTGGAGACAAAGTACAGATATTGGACAAATACTAATTAGTAGTATGTGATTATGGTGTCCTGCAAAAATCTAATAATGAACAACTAGGTGCTGGGATTCAGAGCCACACATTCATGGTTCAGTGCTTCCGTTTACTATCAGAGAATGTATATAGTATAGAATCTGAAATACTTAGTCTGCATAGACATCCACAAAAAAAGAACCCCAAAAGAATGAATGACAGAAAAACGTTAGAACCCCAAAGCCCCCATTTCCCCCCTCAGCTGTGCAAGCAGCAGCAAGCATCAACCTCCCCCCCACCCATTTCAGCAAAAAGCGTCAGCACCCACCACCAAAGCCCGCAAAGAGAGACCATGATCTGCAGTCAATAAAAACTATTGTTTACCCGATAGTTCGACATGCCACAGGCTCTCACTCTCACTAACAAAGGTCAGAGAGATGTCACCCATTTCACAGCAAAAGGGAAGACTAACAGTTGCTGTTATGATGTTCAGATTTGACAATGACAAAATAGTAAAACATAGAGCAGTACAGCACTGTACAGGTCCTTCAACCCACTTTGTTATGCTGTGCTTTTAACTTTCTCCAAGATCAATTAAACCCTTTCATCCTACACAGCTCAAAATGCACTATTTTCTCTCATCTTGCATTCCAGACACTTACCCTCTCTGTAAACAGACCATCTCTGACATCTCCCTTAAACTCTCTTCCATTCACCTTAAAATAATGTCCTCTGGCGTTAGCCATTGTCATCCTTGGATAAAGTCACGGCCATCTACTCTATCTATGCCTCTTATAATCTTACACACTTCTATCAAGTTGGCTCTACTCCTTCTTCACTCCAAAACGAGAAACTCTAGCTCGAGCAACCTTTCCCCACAAGACATTTTCTCTAATCCATGTAGCATCCTGGTAAATCTCCTCTGCACCTTCTCTAATGTTTCTGCAGCCTTTCTATAATGAAGCAACCAGAAATGAACGCAATACTCCAAGTGTGATCTCACCAGAGTTTTAGAGTTGCAACATTACCTCACAGCTCTTAAATTCAATCCCTCAACTACAAAAGGTCAATGCACCATACAGTTTCTTAAACACTGTCAACATACATGGCAACTTTGAGGGATCTATGGATGTTGACCCCAAGTTCCCTCTGTTCCTCCATACTGATAATAATTCTGCCATTAACCATGCATTCTGCCTTCAAGTTCAACCTATCAATGTGCATCACTTCACCCTTTTTCTGACTGAGCTCCATCTGCCACTTCGCAGACCAGCTCTGCATCCTGTCCATGTCCCGTCATAACCTATGACAACCTTCTACACCCACCACCAAACTTCATGTCATCTGCAAACCTACTAACTCATCTTATCAAACTAATTTATAAAAATCACAGAGTGGGGTCCCAAAACAGATACCCGCAGAACACCACTAGTCACTGATCTCCAGGCAGAATATGCTCCATTTACTACAACTCCATGCCTTCTGTAGGCTAGCCAATTCCAAACACATGTTTGTGCTCACGGAATGCCCATGCCCAGTTTTGGGTCCCTTATCTCAAAAAGGATGTGTTGTCATTGGAAAGAGTCCTGACAGGGTTCACAAGGATGATTCTGAGAATAAAGGAGTTAACATCTGAACAGTGTTTGACAACTTTGGGACTGTGCTCACTGGAATTTAAAAGAATGCAGGGGGATCTCATTGGAACCTATTGAATTTTGAAAGGACTAGATGAGGTGAATGAGGAGAGAATGTTTCCTCTGGTGGGGGTATCCAGAACTAGAGAGCACAGCATCAAAATTGAGGGGCGACCTTTTAGAACAGAAATAAGGAGGAATATTTTTAGCCAAAGAATGGTGAATCTGTGGAATGCTCTGCCACAGACTGCAGTGGAGGCCAAGTACATGAGTATATTCAAAGTGAAAGTTGATATATTCCTGACTGGTCAGGGCATCGAGGGATACGGTAAGAGGGCAGGTTGAATGGGAGCTGGGATCAGCCATGATGAAATGGCAGAGCAGACTCGATGGACTGAATGGCCTAATTCTGCTCCAATATCTTGTGGTCTTATGGAATCGTGCCTCATGATTCCTGAATGAGGGTCCATGAGGAACCCTGTCAAATGTCTTAGTACAATCTATATACACCACAGCCACTACTCTACCTTCATCAATTTGTTTTGTCACTTCCTCAAAAAAGTCAATCAGACTCGTGAGGCACGAGTTGCCCCTCAGAGAGCCACGCTGACTATTTCTGATAAGACTATGCTTCTCTCAAGGCTCAAAAATCCTGTCCCTAAGAATCCTCTCCATTATTTTGCCCACCTCTGATGTAAGACTCACTGGTCTATCATTCCCAGGATTTGTTTCTTGAACAAAGATGCAACAGGTTATGGTCTTTTAAGAGACTCCCGGACAGGCATATGGAGCTCAGATAAATAGAGGGCTATGGGTAACCCTAGATAATTTCTAAGTAAGTACATGTTTGGCACAGCTTTGTGGGCCGAAGGGCCTGTACTGTGCTGTAGCTTTTCTATGTTTCTATTTGCCATCATCCAATCTTCCAGTACTATTCCTGTGGCCAGTGAGGATGCTGATTATTGTCAACGTCCCAGCAATCTCTTCCCTCGCTTCCCATAGTAATCTGGAATGTATACTGCTTGGCCTGGGACTTATCTATCCTAATATTCTTCAAAGGTTCCAGTACTGCCTCTTCTTAACCTCAGCATGCTCCAGCACAATAGTCTGTTTAGTCCATTCTACACTGACCTCACATTCATCAAGGTCCCTCTCACTGGTGAATACTGAAGCAAGGTATTAATTAATGATCTCCCCCACTTCCTCCTACTCCAGGCACATGTTCCTCCCTTTATCCCCGAGCAGTCCTAAGCTCCTTCCTGGCTAACTTATAACTCGCAGAGCTCTCTCTGATCTTTGCTTCCTCAACCTTAAGTATACTTCTGTCTTTCTTTTGACTAAATGTTCCACCTTTCTTGTCAACCATGGCTCCTTCACCCTACTATCATTTCATTGTCTCAATGGGAGAAATATATTTAGAATCACATGCAAGCACTCCATAAATAACATCCACATTTCCACTGTGCATTTCCTTGAAAACAACTACTTTCAATTCATGCTCTCAATTCCTGCATAATACCCTCATAATTAGCCATCTCCCCAATTAAATACTTTCCTATACTGTCTGCTCCTATTCTTTTTCATGACTATGGTAAAGATCGGGTAGTTATGGCCACTGTCCCTGAAATGCTCACACACTGAGAGGTCTATCACCTGACAAGGCTCATTACCTTACACTAGATCTAGTGTGACCTTTCCTCCAGTGGCCTGTTGGCTTACTGTGTCAGGACTCTTTCCTGGACACGCCCGACACATTTTGCCCCATCTAAACCTTTTGCACTAAGGAAGTGCCAATCAATATTAGGGAGGCGGCAGTCACCCATGACAACAAGTTATTTTTGCACTTTTCCACTTCGGTGTCCCTGTTGTAATTGGAGGCCTATAGAATACTCCCAATAGGGTAGCTGTTCCCTTCCTGTTTCTGACTTCTATCCACACTGGCTCAGTTGATGGAGCCCTTCACAACATCCTCCCTTCCTGCACCTGTGATACTATTCCTGATTAGGAATGCCACTTCCCCACCTCACCTCCTTCGTTATCCTTTTTGAAGAATCCAAGTCCCAGTAACATCAAGCAGCTAACCCTACCCTTTTGATGTACAAGTTTTGGTGATGGCCACAACCATCAGTTCCACGTACCAATCCATTCTGTAGGTTAATCACCCTTGTTCTTAATACTTCTCATATAAAAGTAAGCACATTTCAACCAATTCAGCTGACTGCATATATGCCCTATCCACTACCTATCCTTCCTCAGTGTCTTTCTTCAAATTGCCTCTACCTATACAACAAATGCCCTGCCATTTGATTTAACATTCTGGTTCCCATCTTCCTGCTAACCTAGTTTAAACTCTCCCCAACAACTCCAGCAAAAATTGCCTCCAAGGACAATGGACCCTCTTAAGTAGATTGTTTATATACACTAATAATGGGTGGATTAAATTAAAAAGGAATAACATATTGAATATCAAAACTGCTGAAAACAGATTTTAACATAATGAATGATTATTTATTTGTCAAAATGATGTAAAATATAAAAATAATAATGGAACTTCAAAGAAATTTAGGATTTTATGTGCATTGATTATAATAAAAAAATAAGGAAAGGTCATTATCTGGCTCAAATTCAAGGCTTTGGGATTGCTCAGAAGTTGACAACAAAAATCCAAAATACATTCCCGCTTCACTATCCACTTATCATAAAAACACATTACAGGGTTATTGTCATATGCCATTTTTGGAGACGGGCAGTGTTTCCCGCACGATAGAAGTACTTGACTGGCAGCACAGCATCAAGATGTACCAGGGTTAGGAAACGCTGCAGCAGAAATGAAAGCCATTCTATTGTTTCTGAATGGAATCATGGCCTTCATGGAGAGACTTACATTAAAAGGTGGAAATTAAGTTACAGGTATCAAAGCCATAATTACACCACACATGGATAAGTACTTTACAACACAGTATGATGATACTTCAAAAAAATGTTGATATGTGAAGTCCAGTCAGAGACGAAACACTTTCGTTACTAAACCTATAATGAACTAATGAAAATAAGACTGATTTATTACCAAAGTAGTTAACATGAAAATCTAGGTAAAAAAAAATGCTTTTAACAAAGATGCAAATTTGTCTCAACAAAAAGTATCATTAGGTTCTATTGGCTATGAATTAACAGGCTTTCACAAGGAAAGCCTGTTAATTAGCACAAAAATTACCAATGGTCTGCTGCTTAGCCCAATCCTACTTGATTCAATGCAAACAGAGCATATCCATGCACAACAGGAAATAAAAACTAATTGCTGTTTGATGGAAAGTTTAAACAGAGTCAACACCAGTAATCCAGTAACAAGTCTTTGGATAAAAGTGCAGCAGGCACAGTTTGCACAAAAATGTTAATATTTCTCTATGTCTCTTTCAAATATACTTTCCCTCTTGTTGCACATAATTCAGAAGCTATCGGGAAGCATGCAGACAACTGCAAATGAGCCGAAGGATCCTGAAAAAAACATTATATCTGCCAATGAAACCTTCAGGTCTTTCCCAATATGGAATGTGTATTATTTAAAAAAAAGAATCCTATTACTTTGTATCCTGCCTTTAGTATCAATTGTTAAACGATTATTGGCCAGTACTAGAACCACTCAAATCCCACTGTTTTATACCAGTTCATGCTATGTAATTAACATTAACTGCTAATAATAGCTGAACTTACAGTTTCCCACATTCCACAATAACATTGTTAAAGAAAGCTGGAAGCATAACAAGCTTTCTTAAATAAATAAATAGATAGATAGATAGATAAATAAATAAATAGATGCAAGTACCTGTAGTAACTGTACAACATTTGGTGATTTGTTGAACATTTCTTGAAGCTGATGGAGAATGATGTTGTGGCAGTTACTGCAGCCAGAATTTGGACCTACAGTTCCTAATGATATATGGAACCTCTGATGAGTGGGATTCCATTGGATAGTTATCTGAAATGCAAAAGGATTCAAGATTGTTTAATTTAATTTCCAGTACACAAGAGTACAGGAGAACAAAGTAATTGTTACTCCAGATCCGATACAGCACAAAAAATACACAATATAAATACATAAGATAGCTTCTAAATATAGAGCACTTTTTTTAAATGTACTTAAAGTAACGCTAGGTACAGGAGTGTCCGTACATAAGGTGACTCTGACAGGTATAGTACTGGTAGTGGGGGACGTGGTGGTTGGGTTTGTGGGTGGAGGTGTTGATCAGCCTTATTGCTTAAGGAAAGTAACAGCTTTTGTGTCTAGTGGTCCTAGCATAAATGCTACATAGCCTCCTCCCTGATGGGAGTGAGACAAACAATACATGAGCAGGATATTTCTGGCCATTTTCTGACACCTTTTCTGTATATATGTTTTTGATGGCAGGTATGCAAACAATGTTGATGTGTTAGGCAGTTGTGACCACCTGTTTGTAGAGCCTTCCTGACACCACAGTGCAATTTCTGTACCAAGCAGTGATGCAGTATGTTAGGATGATCTCTACCGCGCATCTGTCGAAGGTCACGAGTATTGATGAATATAGTCCAGCTCTCTTCAGCCTCCTCAAAAAGAAGAGGCATTGATGAGCTTTCTTGATTGCATAGGATGTGTTCTGGAATCATGAGAAGTTGTGTCAGATATGCACTCCCAGAAGTTTGAAACCGCTTGCAGTTTCCATGGCTAAGCTGCTGGTGTAAAGAGGGGTTTAAGTGGTGCGAGTTCTCCTTAAGTCGATAACCTTTTCCTTTGTCTTGTTAACATTAAAAAAAAGGTTATTTGCCTGGCACCAGGCCTCAAGCTCTTCCACCTCCTCTCTGTAGGTCATCTCCTCGTTGTTGATGATGAAACCCACCATTGTCCTGTCATCGGTGAACTTGACAACGTGTTTACACGGGTGTTTGGCTGTGCAGTCATGTGTGAGCAGAGTGTACAGCAATAGGCTCAGCACACATCCCTGGGGAGCTAAAGTGTTGAGGATGATCGGGAGAGAGCTGCAGCTTGAACATCTGAGGTCTGTTGGTAAGGAAGTTCACACCCACTTGCACTGTGGTGTATTTAGTCCGAGGAGTATGAGTTTGTTCACCAAGGTCTGTGAGACAACAGTGTTGAATACTGAACTGAAATCCAGAAAGAGCATTCTGCCATAGTGTTAAAGATTCAAAGTGCATTTATTACCAATGAATGTCTAGATTATACAACCTCGAGATTTGTTTATTTAATAGGCAGTCACAAAGCAAGGAATCCGAAAGGACCCAATTAAAAAAAGACAAACCCCCAGTTATCACAGAGAAACAAAACAAAATAAAACAAGCAAACAATAGAAGTGACAACAGCATTCCAACCCAAATTGAGTCCTCAGATCCAAATCCCCAGAGTAGACCCAAAGCCCCGGTATTCAGTTCATCATATTAGCAGGGTCAGTGTTCATGTTTTCTAGGTGTATCGGGGCAGTGCATGACAGATGCTATGGACCTATGGCATCTGTCATAGGGCAATTCACTTGGTAAGCATATTGGTGAGTGTCCAGTGTGACAGGAATAAAAGCAGCAACACTTTTGTACTTTATATATAAAATTCAGTGCTTACATATGATTTACAAAGGATGTTAAATGTTGCCACAGTAAATGATCTAATATGTATTTACAAGATTACAACACAGTCAACAAAACAAAATGTTTACTGTACTTACCGAGCTGCCCTTTGTGGCTCCATAGCAAATGATAAGTTTGCGGTAATTATAGACACGTATCTCTGAGAAGTGATTAAGATGGGATGGTATTTCTAAAAGACAAATTGTTATTAGATTATTTCTCAATTTACTGTTGAAATTATTTCATATGAATAAAAGTTTGAAATTATGGCAAGTACCTGGCAAGGAACGTGCAAAATCTAGAACACAGTCATAGAGCTTGGCTATACTATTCCATTCATTCAGGAATGCCTCAACCACCTTGCGACCTCCAACAGGTTCTGATAATAAGCTTTCATATGTCAGATAGACGTGACGTGTTGAACCTTGAGACAAAGGAAATCATCACGTTGGAAGTTGATTACATTTTTATTTTAATCAATAAATGTCAAGTATTCACATTAGCTGTGATAAACATTATACTTGACATCATGCATACGGCGATTGAACATATTAATACCTGAACTGTCTCAGAGCATCATACATAGAGAACTAAATACTGAAACATCTGTAAAGACATTTTAATATTTGATTCACATAACAGATATTTACTGTCTATCTACTATAAATGCTAGATATTAAACATATTAGGTTTTTATATTATACATATTTACTAGGTGGGATTGTACCACCAAATACATCTTTAACCCCCCCTCCTTTCTCTGCTTTCTGCAGGGATTGCTCCCTCCGTGACTTGTCCCTTTCCACTAATCACCATCCTGGCACGTATCCCTGTAAGTGGCCAAAGTGTTACACCTGCCCATTCTCCTCCTATCTCACCTCTGTTCAGAGCCCCAAACAGTCCTTCCAGGTGAGGCAACACTTCATCTGTGAATCTGCTGGGGTTGTCTATTGTGTCCAATGCTCCCAATGTGCCCTCTCCACATCGGTGAGATTGAATTGGGGGAATGCTTCGTCAAACACCTCTATCTGTCAAAAGCAGTGGCTCAACATTTAAATTCTGATTCCCATTCCCATTCCAACACACCAGTCCATGGCCTCCTCTTGTGCCGCGATGAGGCCACCCTCAGGATGGAGGAGCAACACCTTATATTCTGTCTGGTTAGTCTCCAACCTGATGGTATGAAAATCGCTTTCACCTTCCAGTAAAAAGAAATTCCTTTCTTCCTCTCCTCTTCTATTTTCCACTGGCCTTTTACCTCTTCTCTACCTGACTATGACCTCCTCCTCCCCTTTCTCCTATAGTCCACTCTCCTCTCTGACCAGATTCCTTCTTCTCCACCACTTTACCTTTCCACCAGGCTTCACCTAGCACCTGCTAGCTATCCTTCTTCCCCTCCCTCCACCTTTTTATTCTGGCATCTTCCTTTCCAGTGCTGAAGGAGATTGGCCTGAAACATTGACTGTTCATTTCCACGGACATTGCCTGATTTTGTATATGTTGCTTGTGTTTCTGGTATCCGCAGAATTTCTTGTGTTTATGATTTATACCTACAACTCCAGATTCAAATTACATCAATGATATGTACAGATATTAGTTTATGTGATAATGTTTTTGCCTTTATAAAACAATAAGTCTGTGAAATATAGTTTGTGTAATCTAACACCTTAAATCCAGAGGGTCTCCTTGGTCCTCTGCCTTCAAGGTGAACATTTGCTATCTGGTAAACAGCAGACCACCTTGCTCTTATGCTGCAGAATTCATCCCAACTTTATCTTCAACTAATACTATTCCACATCCTTAATTTAGCTTTTTAAAGACTCCGCAATTACCTAACTATACTGAAGCACTGTTCATTTTATTTTAAAGTGCTTTATCGACAAAAAAAGTTCCACATTTAAAATATGTTGTACATTTCTCAGTAACCCATGTTCAACTATATTTATATGCATTCTGCCAAGTAAAATGTTTTAGAGCAAAACATTTCTCATAAATTTTCAAGATTTCCAGGGCCTTCATGGATTTAGTTTGGTTTCGTTAGATTTTTCAAGTGCATTGAATCCATTTTAAACTTGGAGGTGAATAAAACTTCGACAATGAAATCTGCAACATCAGGCAAAGTGACTTTTCTCTGCCGAACATCTGTAACATTGGCTGAGCTTGTTTGTTTCCCCACCCCACCCTTTCGGTTTTCCAATTGGGACTGGAGGACATGCCCAGCCTGACCTGCAGGTTATGTCTTTCTGCTTCAAATTTCACAGCTCCCACATTCTTTTGTCTATGTTCTTACACTAACTGCTCCTATTCATTCATTGACCAGATAACCTTGTTTACAGCTTATCCCCATGGTCCCCAGATTTACCCTTTCAGAGACATTGCTCGCCCTATAGTATAAACTTTTGTTTCCTCTCCAGCTGGGGAAATACACAATCTATTTCTCTTCGCAAGTATTCAGCTTGATCTGCTGGGGATTCCCAGCATTTTCTGGAAATGCATGAGGTAATAGGAACCTCTCGATTCAAAGAGCTTTCTGGAAAAAAGTAAACTTTGAGAAAATCAAACCAAAATTAAATGGATTTGGATGTAGTATAGACAAAGTTAACAAAAGAACTAGAAAGTAGCTAACCTTGCTCTTTGGCTGAAGTGCTGTTAAGAGGGCAATTGGCAAACACCAATTCTGCCACCCATGTCCGATTATTTCTTCCTTGCAATCGGAAAGTGCAATCCAACAAAGATCGGTCTAAGGCCTTCTGTGTCTCTTCACTGACACTTGTACATATAGGAATCCTTGGAAACATTTAATAAAACCATTTGGCTTCAAAAAGTTTTAAGTATGTTAGGTACAACATAATAATTATAAAATGAAAAAAAAAGCTGAGATAAATGTTGGGGAGAATTGGCAAGACAAAGAGGCCAAATACAAAATGCTAACCTGATGCTTTGCAACATTAAATAAAGAAATCGTAGCAGTCTAAGACAGTACAACTTTATGGAATGAAGAAAATGAAATTATTGTCAAAATATGTTACTCTTCAGTGTAAAATTTTAGTATAAATTTACTACAAAAAACAAAGTTTTGTGTTCACAACCAAACAGCAATCATGGCCTAGACTTTTACCGATCGAAGGACAGTTCACATTGGTGGGAAAGAAGCCTCCCATTTCAGTCTCACAAGAGTTCAGCCAGAATACATTCACAGAATGCAATCCTGATACAAGCATGCTCTTTACCTAAGATTTGCACTGAGCTACGCATTCTAAAATCTGTTTGTGTTGATCCTTATTAAGTATAGAATTAAATGTGTCCAAGTGAAACATAACTGCTCTCAACCATAATGAGAAGTCTGAATTATTGATCCTCATTTAAGATCATACATGAATGATCTGGGCCCACGATACTAGTTATTCCATTGGCAAGAATTTCATGCGGTCATGATGAAATCTGGTTCTTTTCAAACTTTAATTCTGATCTGTATTTCATTACAGATAAAGTGAGACAGATTTGAAGAAATGAACAAAGTGGCTGCTGCTGCTATCAAGCAACAACGATTTAAAAGAGAAAATGAAACTCTGAAAAGCCCATCACTGTTCAGATTTGAGAGCAATTTGAACTGAAGTAAGGTGTATTATATTGGGATACTTCCAGAACACAACATTTCTTTTAAAATAACCAAACAAAATTCGTAATGATTTGCATCAAATGGGACCATCTAACCTGCTTTTGACAAGATTTTTTTGCAGAATAATATACAATTTTAATTTCCATTGCATATTTTCAATCTAAAAGTCTTTAATGATTTGGATTTAGATACCTGGGAATAGTTCATCAATCAAAACATTGATTATTAATTTTCTCGGAGATGTTTGACTCTCTGCCCATAAGATTTTTAAGGAATGTGCATTGTGACTGCCTAACCTCTACTCACAGACCAAGGAGTCAAATGAAGATCTTCAAAGACTTGCATGCACATTTGGTAAAGTTATCTGAAAGCTCAGGAATGACTGATATCCAGTGTGCATAACACTAGAACATGCTTGTTAAATACAAATCTATTCAATTTATAATAAAATACAATAGTGAATGCACTATTTAATGTTCACATTGTGACCCAGAGTAAATACTGCCAACTTTAATTTTAATGTTTATTTGAATGCAAAATCTTCATAACGAACCATGTTTCATCTTTTTTTCTTCATTTGTCTTGTATTATTTTCTCTGTATGTAGGTGCCTGTGATGCTGCTGCAGGCAAGTTTTTCATTGTACCTGTATGTCACCATACCTGGGCATGTTGCAATAAATTCAACTTTGGTTAATTGTTCAGCTAGAAGATGATTCAAGGTGGATACACAATGCTCCCTCTTCCACTGAGTTATTAACAAAGCAAATCGAAGTAATACAGTGCAGATAACATGCCTCATTTCACCAATGCTGAAAGGAGGAGTATATTTACTTTGGAAAAATTACCTTAGTATGCGTATAGCATGACTGCAGCTATCTCTCTCCACTTGAACTCCTTGATGAGGAATCTCCATAGCAGAAAGCTTTAAAACAACAGATCCACTTAGGAACTCAAATGGTTTTGTTTTGAAAACATAATTGCAGCAGAAACAATCAACATGTCTGGGTCAAACAAAACTAAATATTTCAGTACAGATTTACAGATGCAGAAATGAACACAGACCTAGTAAAACTTTACGTTAACTGTTGCAGTGTTGAGCTCCACACTAAAAGTAGCATTAAATGGATTGAAAAACACATAGCATTGATTCACCAATACAAAAACAAGGCATTCTTTGAAAATTTTCATCTTTCCTGTAAATTCACAGGTTGTTGGGGACATTTGGTTAAATTATGAATAATAATTGAACATTACATAGAAACAGTTCCAGTGATATCAAGGCAAGTCGGAAGGGAACATAAATAAGGTTAAAAGATAAAACGTTTAGAACAGGCTACAAAGATTTGAAATAATTTAAGTTGTGAATAAGCGGACTCAGAAACACAAACATTTAAGATTGGATTTGATAGATGGAAGAAATAAACAAAAGGGCTATTGTAGTAGGTGATCTTGTGAAATTAGAATCATTGTATGCACGGAAAACAAACTGAAATTCAAATGAAAACCTCTTCTATTTCTTTCTCACACATTCTGCCTAAATTGCTGAGTACTTTCAGTATTTGCATTCCTTAGTTTTGTGCCTGTGTAACTTGGTACAGCAATTCAAAATGGCTCAAAATCAAGTCAACTGCCAGATTTATGCAGCTTCACATTACACTGTCAAAATAGAAAGCTTTCAAAGATATCGCTGTCTTAAAAGAAACAGCTGATCAATTAACCAGATCAATTTGGTGTCAAATCCCTCAATGATCTATAGAGCATACATCATTGTATGCTTTTTTTGTAACTTAAACACATCTTCAGTGCCACAAATTTACTGTAAACTTATAACGAAAATAACTGCAAGGAGAGAAGAAATTTTAAATCTTCTTACCTCACAACGAAGTCCAATGAAGGGCATGTTTGTGTCACACATTGCTACAAGGTGCGCTAGGACCTTATTAAAGGCACACACTTCCCCTGTCCTCTTCGGTTTTTTCGGTTCTGTAGGTCCTTGATCAGCCAACAGCTATAATTTAAACATATCTATCAATTATCCAAGGATTTAAGAACAAAATCATGCTTGCTTCCAAAGGCAAACCTGAGTAAACCATTGGTTTGCAGCCAGAAAAAAACACAATCCTTAAGTATTTGTTATCGAATGGCTCTAAAGATCAGAACCTCTGGTAAAAGATCTACCATTTTACAATGCAGGAAACACTGAACACAGTTTGCATGTCAATCACTTTTAATACAAAGTAGTCCTAAGTCTATCATGTTAAGTTGTTGACTTATTAAGCAAGGATGAAATTCTTCTGAACTTTTGAAAATTACAGTCTAATCTTCAAGTGTTTTGCATGGGAAAAACATAAGGTGTGCAGTTCCACAATCATAAAATCCTTGTTCGTTCCAACCCCATTAAATCTGGATGTTACACTGACAGCGAGGAAAAACATTTTACACAATAGACAGAATAAGCTCAAAACGTTGGCAATGCAAATGTACAGTAATGCTTCTCTCACATCAGCTTCATCAACGACAGCTACCCATTTGATTCCTATCCCTCCCCATAGAACCTATTTGGTGAATTAACATTTGCTAAGATCAAAATACCTTCCTTTAAGTCCCTCATCTCATTGCACCCCATTCATTTAAAATACTCAACCAGTCTTCTTTGTTCTCCCTGACCACCCACCCTACCTAAACAACTTGCATTACCAGAGATATAGACTGATTACGAAATCCAGCTCAGCTGAGTGAAAGCTGCATGGAGAATGGATAATACAGATTGCAGGGTGGTAAAAGTAAACACAACATTTTAAAAAAAATGGAGTGGGTTCCGGTGACGTCATCGTCGAGAATGGCAGCTTAAGTCACTAGCTCCTCCGGAAAAACGCGTATTAAGCCCCGTTAACCCGTCAAATATAATATTTTTCAAAAAATATTTGAACTGAAAAGAGGGGCAATAATGGGGAAAAGGAATGGGAATAAAAAAAGCGACACTGCGGAGCCTGTGTCCGAGAGGAGTGCAGCGAGTGGCTCTCCAACCTGACTGTGTGTGAGCGAGGTGGCCGCCGGGCCTCGTTCAGTCGAAGTGGCGAATGTCTTCGAAATCCTGAAAGAGATAATGGAGGTCCAGAAAGATATAAAGCAACAGCTCCGTGATATTAAGGCAGAGCTCGCCAGTGTTAATCAAAAAATAGCGGTGGCAGAGACTTGCATTGAGAAGGTGGAAGATCACGTTCAAAATGTGGAACGGATACTGAGCAAGACAATAAAAATAATACATCACCAAGAAGGTAAACTGCTTGATCTGGAGGGAAGATCACGGCGGAAAAATATCAGAATCTACAACGTTCCCAAAGGAGCAGAGAGCTCATCTATGACGGAGTTTGTTGAAAAGTTACTGTGGGACGCGCTGGATCTTCCCTCGGTTATGAAGCTGGAAGTTAAGAGAGCCCACCCCACGTTCGTTCCGAAACCTACCCAGGATAGAAATAATAATTAAATTCCTGCGGTACAGCACCAAGGCACTGATTCTACAAAGGGCCTGGGGTAAGAAGAGAGTGTTTTATGACGATAAATTAATATATTTCGACCAAGATTACCCCCACCCCGCGGTCCTGCAGAAACGCAAAGAATACTCTGAAGTAAAATGAGTACTAAAGCAAAACAAGATCAGATTTCAAACTCCGTACCCTGCTAAACTTCGAGTGTTTTATGACAATGGGACACAGTTGTAGCAGACAGTGGAAGAGGCGACTACAGACGTGAAGGCCAGAGGGTTGCCTGTTAGCGTCACCAAAACGAGGGAAAGCCTGACTGAGGAATTATCCTGCTCCGCTTGGGAAATGGTGCGAGAATCGAGAAGGCAGGAGACAGGAGGCTGAGAGAAATATATCAGGAAGAGACCGGGAGTTTCCCAAAGACAGTCCTCACCCTCTTCAGAAGAGCGATAAAGTTTGGCTCACTTTTAAAATGTTGAGAAGCTAAATGGAAGCAAAAATACACCATGATATACCTATCTCGAGAAATACTTATTATAATGTGGATTTTATATTATTTAGTTGTTATTATTCTCTCACTAACTCCTTTTTCCCCACCAAAATGAGTGTGTGTGTGTGTGTGTGTGTGCGCGCGCTTGCGCGCGCAAACCCCATTTCCAGAAAAGTTGGGATATTTTCCAAAACGCAATAAAAACAAAAATCTGTGATATGTTAATTCACATGAGCCTTTATTTAACTGACAAAAGTACAAAGAAAAGATTTTCAATAGTTTTACTGACCAACTTAATTGTATTTTGTAAATATACACAAATTTAGAATTTGATGGCTGCAACACACTCAACAAAAGTTGGGACAGATTTAAAATAAGATTGAAAAGTGCACAGAATATTCAAGTAACACCGGTTTGGAAGACTCCACATTAAGCAGGCTAATTGGTAGCAGGTGAGGTATCATGACTGGGTGTAAAAGTAGCGTCCATCAAAGGCTCAGTCTTTGCAAGCAAGGATGGGTCGTGGCTGACCCCTTTGTGCCAAAATTCGTGAGAATTGTTAGTCAGTTCAAAAGGAACATTTCTCAACGCAAGACTGCAGAGAATTTCGGTCTTTCAACATCTACAGTACATAATATTGTGAAAAGATTCAGATAATTCAGAGACATCACAGTGCGTAAAGGGCAAGTTCGGAAACCACTGTTGAATGCGCGTAATCTTCGAGCCCTCAGGCGGCACTGCCTAAGAAACCATCACGCTACTGTGACAATCATAGCCACCTGGGCTCGGGAGTACTTCGGAAAACCATTGTTGCTTAACACATCCAGAAATGCAAATTGAAACTGTATTACGCAAGGAGGAAGCCATACATCAACTCTATGCAGAAACGTTGGCGAGTTCTCTGGGTCCGAGCTCATCTCAGATGGACCAAAAGACTGTGGAACCGTGTGCTGTGGTCAGGTGAGTCCATATTTCAGCTAGTTTTTGGAAAAAATGGGCGTCGAGTTCTCCATGCCAAAGATGAAAACGACCATCCTGATTGTTATCAGCGAAAGGTGCAAAAGCCAGCATCTGTGATGGTATGGGGGTGCATCAATGCCCACGGCAAGGGTGAATTGCATGTATGTGAAGGTACCATTGACTCTGAGGCATATATTAGGATTTTAGAGAGACATATGTTGCCATCAAGGCGATGTCTGTTCCCGGGACGTCCATGCTTATTTCAGCAGGACAATGCCAGACCACATTCTGCACGGGCTACAACAGCGTGGCTTTGTAGACACAGAGTGCGTGTGCTTGACTGGCCTGCTGCCAGTCCAGATCTATCTCCTATTGAAAATGTATGGCGCATCATGAAGAGGAGAATCAGACAACGGAGACCACGGACTGTTGAGCAGCTGAAGTCTTATATCAAGCAAGAATGGACAAAATTTCCAATTGCAAATCTACTACAATTAGTATCCTCAGTTCCAAAATGATTAAAAAGTGTTATTAAAAGGAAAGGTGATGTCACACAATGGTAAATATGCCTCTGTCCCAACTTTTGTTGAGTGTGTTGCAGCCATCAAATTCTAAGTTTGTGTATATTTACAAAATACAATTAAGCTGGTCAGTAAAACTATTGAAAATCTTTTCTTTGTACTTTTGTCAGTTAATAAAGGTTCACGTGAATTAACATATCACAGATTTTTGTTTTTATTGCATTTTGGAAAATATCCCAACTTTTCTGGAAATGGGGTTTGTATATTACCGTATATATATATATATATATATAGGAGTACACAGGGAAATCTTTTCTGTGTAATGGATTTGTTCACTGACTTTTATGAATACTGCATTGGGGGCCCTCAACTCACAAGTAGGAGGGGTTATCCCCCACATCAAGACATTTCCTCTAGCTCAACGCAGGGTCATCTGCCAGAGACCTCAGCCTTGGAATCACACGTTCGTTGCTATTTTTGTTGTTATTTGTGTTTCTTGGTTCTTATTTGTTCAGGGAGTAGATTGATTTAAGTTTTATTCTAATTTCAATGGTACATTGACCGATAAATACAGATGGCTAAGGACAAGGTAAACTTCATTTCTTTTAATGTCAATGGGCTATTAAATCCAATCAAACGTAAGAGAATTTTATCCAATTTGGAACTGTTTGGTTCGTGCTGGGAAAAGTGGTTTGGCTGCGTGGTGCCTCATGGGCCTGATTTTATTCTCACAAATCAATGAATCTGTTGTAAAAAAAGATCACTCCCTACTTGTACATAGTTCTTTCCTTTTGCTTGTTTTTTCTTTCCACTCTTTTCTATGAGTGTACACCTCAGATAAATACTTTGTGGAGATTCGTGATATATATGATTATATGATATATGTGTACAATGTCTGAAATACATCTTATGGAAATGTTTGTTTGATGATGAACTTCAATAAAAAATAAATTATATAAAAAATATGGAGTGTGAGTGAGAAAACAAGGAAATACAGACAGGCAAGCATAACATCAAGAGGAGTGAAAATGCTGTGGCATTAAGAAAACATCAGCACAATTCCAACTCAACATAGATCGACAAAATTTTCTGAGCATATTAACTGGTATAGATAGTGAAAAACTGATAAGCATGGATTTTCAATGACCTTTGAGAGTTTCCAAATAATAATTGATGTACAAAAGTAAAGGAATGGAGATAAGTTTCTCAGGGTAACAGGGATTGCTGGCAGGGGTACCATAGAATGTCTGAACCAAAGCTGATCTTAAAGAAACACAAGATTCTAACAGGCTGAGACAGATTAGATTGAAAGACAATGTTTTCGATGACTGGGAAATTCAGAATCACTGGTCACAGTGACAAGAAACATTTAAAACTAAGATGAGGAGAATGATCTTCACCACGAGCCTGGCTGCAAAAAAAAGGGTTGGGCATAGGGCCAGCAAACCAATCCCATTATCAGACCAGAGCAACGGAAACTCTGAAAACCTCAACCTTGGGAGAGTAAGAATCTTCCCCATATGTATGAAGTTGTGTGGTGAAAACAGTACCCACAGGGCCGATCAAGCTTCGCCTTGGGCTGAGGACTCTGGTGAGCTGCTCCTATACCCCAGTTGGGGGGGGGGGGGGGGGGGGTAGTCTTAAGAAGATGATCTTGGCTCCGTAAACATAAAAAAAAATGCTAACTGATCACAGTGAAACATTTAAACTTGTCTAAGTAGGTGCACAACTGATGTTTCCCCATAGCTCTGTGTCTGTAATTAGGATCATAATTTCAACATATTCAGGACAAACAAAACTAAATTCTTTTCCCTTAGAAAGACAGTAATTCTTTGAAATTCTCCACTTAATGAAGCAGTGGAGGCTCATCACTGAATATAAACAGGAAAATAACTTTCAGATATTAAAAGCAGGGAATTAGTGGTTAGTGCAGGGAAGTGGTGTTAACGCAAACCATCAGCTTCCTCCTGCTTTTGTCGCTTATGTTCATGATTCAAAGTTAGGCAAAGTTAAAATATACGTTTAGTACATTAAAAAATAGCCTACTCCCAACAGCCTGCACTTTCAGTAGTGGAAGAAACGGAACAAAATACATTTGACATCAAGACTCATTCAACTGAACTTGAACCTGTAGATGTTGATTTCAGTTGCAGTGCACAATATTCACCACTGGATGGTATTACAGCAGTGAGTTCCAATCAGAACTGGACCCACATTAAAAAACTTTAAAATAATAGACCTGACCACGCAGAAGCTGGTTTAAAATCAGTCTTTGTTTCTGTGCTGCTTCTCTTTGAAAGAGTCATCCACACTGGTACACATTTTTCATTCCCAAAACTCTTCAGAAGGAAAGTGAATTTCACACCTTTATATGAAACATTTATAACTGACACTGCAGACAGTCCAAAGAGATGTGCTAGGGCAGTCTCTGGGATGAGAGCTAGCACTTTGTATGTGCCCTCATGGTCCCTAAATTCACTTTTACTGGGACTCTACCTCAGACTTACTCCAGTTGTGAAGCACATTGCACCTCACTAGGAATTCGCATTCCTTTTTTTTTGCTGACCAAAACAGGATTACAAAGCATTTGCAAATGCCATCACAAAATTTTGTTTATCAGTGAAATACAAATAATTTTCTCTTAGCTAAACACACACATATGCCCAAGTTTTTTTCATTTAATTTTTTCTGAGGAATTCACTGACATGCTTTAAGTTGTTTAAAAATGTGCAGAGAAAATCAAAGTCATCTAATATTCATTCTGTAACTTCTATGGTCAATGGAAAAGGAATAGGAGGGCAAAATGGGCCCATGAAATATCATTGGTAAATATAGTTAAGGTGAGTTCCCAGACATTATATAATTATATTAAAAGGAAAGACAGAAACCAGGGAAAGAATAGATCCTGATAAAACAACAGGGCAACCTCTGTGTGAAACCAGATGATGTGGGCAATATCGTAAAAGAATACTTCTCATCTGTACTCATGCAAAGTGCATGGTAGACATCAGCATTGAGGAGCAGGTGATGGATGCCTTGGGATGCATAAAGGTGAATAAATTCCCCAAGCCTGTTGAGGTGTAACCCAGCTGTCATAGGAGGCATTGCTGTGGCTTTAAAATGTCATTTTTGCATTTTAATTAACCACAAGTACCACAGGTTTCAGGATAGCAAATTTGGCTCCTTTATCCAAGAAGAGCAGCAGTGATAATCCAAATAGTCTTATATCAGTGGTAAGGAAATTACTGGAAAAAATTTTACGGGCAGGACTTACTTTTGTTTGAAATGGCAAGGATTGATTTGGATGGTCAGCATGGCTTTGCTCATGGCAATCCCAGTTCACAAATTCATCTAGCTTTTTATTATGGAGATAACTAAGCATATTGATAAAGGAATAACAGTGTATGTAGTTTATTTGATTTTAGTAAGGCCTTTGACAAGGTCCCATATGGTGGGTTGAACTAGATGTTTAGGACACATGGGATCCAGGGCAGGCTGTCAAATTGGATTCAAATTGGCGTGGGAATAAGAGAGGTGGTTGTGGAGGGTTGTTTTTTGATTCTTGCTGTGGTCTTGGAACAGAATACACTAGCTGGTTGTCATGTTACAAACTCATAAAACTTAGGAGCATTGCATGACTTCCGCTTGCCTATTAGAAAACGGATGTGATTGCAGTGGAGAGGGTTCCTAGATGCACCTAGAGGTACCCTAGATGAATATTTCAGTTACAAAGAGATGCTGAATAGGCTAGGTTTATTTTCCCTTGCACAGAGAAGGCAAAGGTAAATAAAACTGAGTGGGATAGATTGGGTGGATAGTGAAAATGCACCCATGCTGGAGATGTCTAAAGCAAGAAGGCATAGGTTTAAGGTGAGGTGGGAAGTATAGAGGGGATGTGAGGGAAATTCCTTCCTCCCACACAGAGGATGATTCAAGTCTGGAATGCACTGCCTGAAGAGAAGCACATTATTTATGAAGCATCTAGACAAGTATCTGAAGGCTGTGGACCCAGTGTGGGTAATTGGGATTAGTGTAGATAAGTACAACAGAAGGAATGGATATAATGAGGAACCTATTTCTATGCTGTATGTTTTGACTTCTGTAACATCTAGTAATTTCAAGCCTTTGATTTAAGATCCAAACCTTGTGCTTGTCTCCAGCCTTGGCTTGTTTCCCTGCTTTCACATCCAGCACTAGGTCCTCAATGTTTGGTTTGAACTGTTGCAAAAGCAGTGCAGTGGGAGGACAATCATCTGGATCAGTTAGCCCTTGACTTACGGAGAGAAAGTAATATTTATACTGCAAATCAACAGGGCATCCTGGCTTATCTAACATTTCCACAACCTGAAAGAAAAACAGAAGTGCTCTTAAGTAATCATGAATAAGATGTACTAAAACAAAAACTATTTCATAAGGTATTGTAAATTTACTTTGATTTGGATTGGATAATTTGAACATTTTTATTTCGTATACACATTTACTGAACTTGGTGGTCAGAACAGACAAACTGTTCTTATATTCTTCCACATGGACATTAAAGAATATTACTGGTGGCCTGAGAATACTGCATGACTAGGGTCAATTGCAAGGAAAGAGTAAGGAAACATGGTTTGTAGCAATAAAGTAGATTTATAAATGTCAATGTAGCCAATAGCAATCAATTCACGTGTGAGGGGGAGAGGGAGGGGGAATGAGAATACATATGATATATATATATATATATTTTAAATACAGGTAAACCACTGCATTACAGGGTTGTGCAAGGTGCATTCCTAGGAAATACTTTCCATAATGCAAAGTCATCATCTGTGCACATGCCAAAAAATGTCGCTTAATACAATAAATGTTACGTTCATATATTTACTTTTCTTTTCCATATAAATGTCATGAGAGTTAATTTTTTTCCTCCATCTCAGACTTTTGTCAGTGATTTCTAAGTTCTGTGATGACAGATTTCTATTATCTGAACAATCATAATGCAGAGGGATATCTGTGTAATATTTTGTGAATGGAGGTTTTATCAATGAAATAAACTTACAATATAATACTGAGGAAGACGTGTTAGCTTGATGAACAGTTTGTGTTTTGAGAGGTTTCCAACTGGATGAGAGGAAAGGTTTGAAAGATGTAACGTCTCACTGCAGATGGTGGGAAGATGCTTCACGGACTGTCTGCAACGCTGTTGTCCAAGCCAAAACCTGAAGGGTAATTTTTAATTTTTAAGATTAAAAATTAAGACTACATTTGAAAAAATTTTTCTCAAATTTAACAGGACTTGGGTACTCCACAGCTTTTGAATGCCCAAATTACGTAGATTGTTCATACAAAAAGCATTTTGAGAGACCAGCAAGATGGATTTGCTGGCTACTGCAGGCATCTTCTACCACGTGGGAACTTGATCCACAGCCACATTTCTGACTTGCGAATTGTTCAGGTTATGAACAATTCACAGGAACAGAAGTCTTTTATAACCAAGGGATGACCTGTAAATGTAAAGGAGTAGTTTTCCCTGCCCCCACCCCTTCCTTGCTGGTTCATATTTCCTCCCTTCTAGTATGTCTGAAAAACCTGGTATTTCATACTTACTTTAGTTGCTGAAGCCAAGGAATAATTCGCTTCATCTCATCATTGATTGACTTTTCAATATCGTCTAATGTAGACTGGTCTAATAAGAACAATGACAATGCAAAATGAAAAGACAATATAACAAATAAATGATTGGATCATATGGGTAACACTGAGAGAAACTTAAGGAAAAGTAGAAAACAATTATCACACATTATCTATAATTGTCAATTTAGTTGCTTTTGCTTTACGCATGAAATTATGTACATATAGTGACATGATCACTGCAAATTCTATAGATCATTCAAGTGTGCAGATCTTTTAAAAAAATCTCAAAAAGATGAGGCCTCCTTCTCTTGGAAATAATTAACTTCTACTTTCCCAAATATTGATTAGGAATTCTTGTAAACTCTTTGAAATCTTGCCAGACTATTGTTAAACTGCCAGCAAATGTCAGATAATCAAACCACGTATCTGTGCCATCACCATGACTGAAAAATTGCCTCCTCCACAATAATTTATAACTTTACAACTCCTCATGACCCATCTTCTCTGGAAACCTTCAACAACACCAGACTTGAATGTTCAACAATGTCTAATTTCATCCTGCATGATCTAAATGTCTCATTTAAAACTCAACTCCCACGTCCAAACTTCAACTAAGCTTCATTTACCAAGAGCACAAAATTCTCTTTCTCATTTGCAATTCCCTCCATCGCCCTTTTCTAGCCTACTTCTTGTTATCTCTCAGCCCTAGAACTGCTCATTATTTCTGGGCTTTTCTTCAGGATTATATTTAAGATTATATTCTTGAATATAATCACAGCATCACAGGCATCTGCACTGTCAGCTATGGAGGCCAAAATCAGATCTCTCCACCAAATATATTTCATTCTTTAAACCAATTGAGTTACATTAAATTGTGATACAAGCAGGTTGCTGCTATGAAGTGGATGCCACGACCAAATTTGAAAACATATTTTTAAATAATCACAACTTTAAATATCTACTTAACAAAAAAGGTTCTACAAGATACTTAATAACACATCATCTGACATCTGTACGTCGTCAATGAGATACCCAGAAATTATTTTTGCTTGATATAGTTGTTTTACTGGCATCTTAAACTTACTGGTAAACAGATCCATTAACTTACCAATCCCATATAACATAGGTTGGAACATTCCTGAATGCAAATCCACAAAAATATGAAGACATTCAGATCGACCACAAGGTTCTAAGATTGGAATTACCAAAGTTGGCAGGGCTGTTTCAATAAAGGCTGAGAAAGTAAAAATTAAAAGTCATTTTAATTTGTTACATTCTTAAATTGTTTGTTTTTTTTTCCCTTCACAGCTACAAAGTTGCTTTATTCATAAATAGAATTTATTTTTGTAAACTGATTTTTCTTTCATGTTTATTAAGACAACTATCCCAAAATGAACGTTTAATTATAGATCATTATTATTATGTAATCACATTAGATATGCTTATCCATCTATCTATTCTGTAATACAACCATCCACATCAGCTTTCAAATAACTTCAGTAAGTTCAGAAAATACTGAGTAATCTTCTAAAAAGCTATCATATGTAAGCAGCATCATTTGGTTCATTCCAACAAAAATGAAAAGCTATTTAAATAACAAATAGGTAATTGGTTGTGTCACATACAGTTATCATTATGATTATAGGTCTTCAGAATGGCTTTCAGCTCCTGTAGCTTCTGATGGGAACGTGCATGGACACTGTCAATCAACAGCTTCTCTACTGAAAGGTGGTCAACCTGTGGAATAGAGTAGTTATTAGCATTAATAACTCATTTTTCAAGTCCATTTGAATTTCATGAAACCACAAATTATCAGGAAGAATGCTATGCCATTCAATCAATTGTAAATGGATTTATTTTTCTTTCACGTGTTTTTTTTTAAATTACACAATCTTTTTTGAGTAACTCAATATTCACCAAAGTCTCTTTCAATAACACTTATATTGGCCATCAAGATTAGGGAGGTTGAGCATATAACAACCACATCCATTTGTTGTGTCAATAAGTTCTGGAAATGGACAGTGTGAATACAGTATTCAGATTCCCTTCTCATAATCTTCTAAAAATTCATTAAAATAGGTACTATAAAATACAATTCAAAACAAGACTCTTGGTTATAAAACAACATTAATAAGAAATTAATTGTGCTTGACATAGCCCTGCATGTGATCCTACATCCGCACAATATACCTGTATGCTCTGAAAGATCCAGATTTTGGACGCTGGAGCTCTGCACTCCATAATCTTTCCACGAGGCTGAATAAGCCATGTGGTGGCAAGTGGATATCAATAACTGAAGTAAGAATCCTTTATAATTAATTAACAAACATTAACCTATGATAAATTTACTGAAGACATAAATAAAAAATGAAGTTAAGATAAATAAACAAAAACTTAACCCGAATGATTACAGGCAATAACTCCATTCAACTAGAAATGGACTAAATGAAGTCCAGAGGTGAAGCAAGATATCAGATGTGCTTACATCCAACCTTTAGCATGTTCTGCACTTCTGTGGTGTAGAGCACAGAAATGAAAACAAACAAAATTATCAGAGGGCAGACGTGGCAGTTCTCAACTGAACCAATACTCACATTGGACGTCAATCTCACCCAAAATTACAACATATTGAATTTAAATTAACAGATCAGTTAAAGATAGTTCATCTTGAAAGCACTTGCTACAATGACCAATTAAGTTTTGCTTCAAACTGCAAATAAAGTATAAACAATTACATTTTTATCACATGCAAAATAAGATTAACCAAAACAACAAAATGCAGAAAGACCAAGTGAAATAAAATTGTTGTCCAAGCAACTAATATTGATACAGGATAAATAAAACAAATTCACGGAGAAATAAATATCATACTACCTTCATAGCACGTTCTATTAATTTAGAATCACCAGCTGGTAATGGTGGATCATGAGATATTTGTAATGGTTTTGAGCTGTCAGTCTCATCAATCTTTATCATGACCTTGTGAACAGAAGCACTGCCTGTTTTCCTTCCCAAGACTTGCTGGCTATGTAATTTATTAAAAACACAGAATGATAAAATAAGTTCTACACAGCGAGTTAATCATTATTACATTCAGATTTGGAAGATAGGTAATATATAAACTTCAGAACAAAACTTTAAAAAGATACAAATTCCTCTAACGTGTACATAGCGAAAAGTACAATGACAGCATGTGCATTGGAAGCCACATGGGCACAAAATGTCATGTGTCCATGGGGCTAGAATGGTCATAGACCAAAAGAGCATGGATATAGGCCCTGTAGCTCAACAAGTCCATGCTAACCGCAGTGCTCACCCAGCCAGTCCCAATTTTCTTGGTTTGGCTCATATCTCTGTAAACCCCTTCTATGTGCCTATCAATGTGCTTCTTAAACAAAACTTTTGTACCTGTCTTAATCATTTTCTCTGACAGCTCATTCCATATACACACCATCTTTTGTGTGAAAAAGTTGCCCCTCGTCACCCCCTTTGAAATCTTTCCCCTCTCACCCTATATCCAGATTTGAACTCCCCTACCCTGGAGAAAAGACTGTTGCTGTCCACCTTACCTATGCCTCTCATAATGTTAAATATTTCTATAATGTATCTCCTCATTTGCCTACATTCCAGGGAATAACGACTTAGACTGGCCAACCTTTCCTTATAACTCAGGCCCTCCAGTCCCGGTAACACCTTTGTAAATCTTTTCAGCACTCTTTCCAGTTTAACCATTTTTTTCCCCTGTAACAGGATAATCAAAACTATACACAGCCAAGTGCAACCTCACCAACTTATACAACTACAAAATGATGTCCCCATCCCCTAAACTCAATGCCTTGACAGATGATGTCTAGCATGCTAAATGAGTTTTCACTACCCTGTGCACTTGCTTTCAATGAACAACGCACCTGTATGTTGAGGTCACTCTGTTTCAATATACTCCTCTGTGCTCTACCATTCATTGTACAATCCTGTGCTAGTCAGCACTCTTCAGTTTCTGGTCAAAATTCTTAGCTTTTTCTAAAAACTCTTCCTAGTTCTGATGAAATACATTTTAAGTGCAGAAGAGGGTGGGTGGGGTGAGGAAGAAAGGAATATCAGAGCTGGACAAAGAAAGTAAAGTTCATGATACAGTAGGAAGTGATGATTGAATGACAAGTGGCAGTTCTGCCAAATGAAGGAGCAGATTTAAAAAAAAAAACAAATACAGAATTTGAAATAAAATAGTAAATACTCCTGTCAGGCAGGGAGAGAACTAGAGTTAAAGTTAATATTTCTGGCTTAACACTCTTCTTCAGACCTGAAATGCTGACATGAGACCCAAGTGTTTTTTTTAAACTTGTAGAGATGTTGCCTGAACTGCTGAGTGCTACTGCATTTTCTGCTATAACTGCCAGCTGAAAGAGGGTGAGAGAGCTATATCTACAAGCAGTGACAAGTGAGATCTCAAATACCAGAAAGGGGGAAGAAAATGTTGCATGATGTAATACGTGAATAATCTAGTGTAGTACCTCACATTGCCAGCTTCATCCTCACCATGTTTGTAAAAAGAATTTGCAAATTGAAAATAAGTCAATTTGTGTAAGAAACTAACTTACTTTTAATACAATACTTCTCTGTGCTCACACAAGTAATTGACTTGAATATCTGAAAAACTTAAACCTAAAACATAATTATGAGTTACTCACTTCCAAACAACCAAAGTCAGGCACTTTCCAGGTTGATAGCGTTCGACTTGAACAAGATCACCCCAACGTTCGCGAATTAGCATCTGAGCCTGTGAGTGCAAAACTTCCAATTGCAGTGACAGACAGAATGAGTCTGAGGTAAAGGGTTAAGGAATTCTTAAAAGCTGAAATGGACAATAATTATTGATGGTGCAGAATCACAATCTTATATTCTACTTCGCAAAATGAATACCAACAAAGAAACCTTTCTTATCATTATTTTCTTATCATATTTCTTATCAAATATCTGTGAAGAGACCTGTGACAGATGTCATTCTGAAATCGCTTCATTGACCCACATGTTTTGGTCTTGCCCTTGCTTGCAAAATTATTGGAAAGATATTTTCGGTACTATTTCAACAGTTCTGAATATCAAATTGCAACCGCATCCTATTACTGCAATTTTCGTATACCAATGGTGGATAATAGTTGTTTATCCCCCTCAGCCCGGCAGATGATTGCATTTGTTACATTAATGGCTAGAAGATCTATCCTATTGAACTGGAAAGAAATTAATCCTCCAACTGTATTTCAGTGGTTTTCTAAAACTATTTCTTGTTTGAGTTTAGAAAAAATTATAAGTGTTGTCTTTGACCCTTCAGTTAAATTTGAAGAAACTTGGAGACCATTTATTCAACATTTTCATATAAGCTAAACTGACTTTTCCTAAACCTTACTTTTATTATCCTTAATTATTTGGATGGAGGTGCGGAGTTATTGACGCTACTGTGTATATTTGACATCGTGCAATGGCCCATGTTGGTTAGGCTTTTTTTCTTTTTGGGGGGGAGATTTTTTTAATTTACTCCATTTTTCATTATTACTATGAGTTTGGGAGGTTATTATATATGGATTATCATCTATTTGTATTTATACCTTAACCTATTAATTATGTACTCTCAAGCTCGCTGTATTCTTGTTTCATTTATGTTTGTTTAAAATTAATAAAAATATTTGAAAAAAATATATATCTGTGAAGAGAGAAACTGAATTAATGTGTGAGGAAAATGAAAAATAAGCCAATGTTTAAGTTTAGAAAAACTAGTAAGAGAAGAGCAAAGGGAAAGACCAGTGGGAGAATACAAGTGTCACAGTGCCAACTTAAAGATGAATATCAAAGAAGAAAGCTCTCAAGAGTTAAAACTTTCAGAACAAAGACTGTTCATCAATAATGCTAATGCTGTTTCCTTTTTCCCCAGAAGCTGTGTGATCTGTTGAGTGCTCCTAGCATTTTGTTTTTATTTCAGATTTCCAGCACTTGTAGCTTTGATTTTCAGTTAAGTGTTGCTCATGTCTACTTGGAAGATGAGATGCTGTTTCTCAACCTTCTAACTGGTTGGAGCAAGGGGAATGAAAATGAGTCAACTGAAAGCTTAGGGTCATCCACTACAAGAATAGTTTTCCCAACATAATGAATACCAGAGTGACAGCAAATGAAACACACCAAACTGGATCAATCACAATTGCTTGCAACAATAACTTAAACTGTACAAACCAAGGCAAAGCAGTGGTAAGAGGCGCAGGGGAGAAAAATACTTTGAAAAAGCAGCAACCAAAAACTCCAAAAAAAACATTAAGAATACTTAAGTTTTTATAAATTCATCTTAAAAGGATAAAGTTATGCAATAATTCTTTTTGGTATGTATGACTGTTAACTATTTTAGTAACTTTGGCCACTATTACTTAAGGTATACTTCAGCACCGGTTCAATAGAGAAACATATTAAAAGTTTGCAATGATCAACTTTGAAATATTGTATATTGTTTCTATAATGGAAACATTCAGTGATAAGCCCCTAGCATATTCACCATCTTCAAAAGCAATTTGGATACGTAAACAGTTGTACATATCTTGTAGAGGTTTCTCGTCAGCAAACAGTCTGGACTGTACCAGCCGATGAATAAAATTGATCTGCATGCTATGAACAAGAGCACGACCATCTGAAATAAGAACAAAAAGACAGTAAACAAACTACCAGGAAGATATGTGCAATAAGAGTAAAATCAAATCGGTAATCTTTTCATATATAATAAATGACTGAACTATTAAAGTAGTTTGAATTCAAGAACTTGAAAGAGATTAGGATGTGTGCTTTACATCAATGGTGTTTGAAAGAAGTTATAATACTGAAAATATTCAAAAACATCCCAGAATATCAAAAGGGCATTTAACAGAGGAAAAAAAAAATTAAACAACCACACACTCTTGGATCAAATCGATAAGACTATTATGTGAAGTATCATCACCAGTATACAATCAGTGTGAATGTTTAACCAAATTTGTTTGAAAATCTTGCAAATGTTAAGGATAAATAATTGCACTAAAGCAATAATTATGAAATAAATTGCAAAGAATCATGGTGCCAATCACTTTTCACGCAAGTAATTTTTAAGTTATTATTGAAGCAGGAACCAAATAGAAAATAAAATGGAAGGCTAACTTTTGTTCGACAAGACCAAACCACAAAATGCCAAACAGCCAAATAAATTTCCAACAGATGTGCGATAAAGTAGTTACTTTTAATTACTTTTAGAGAATATTTGTGCATTATGATGAACAGCAAATTACCTCCCGTTTCCTTATCTTCTACTAGCACTTCCAGCTTGAGGAGTCGCCAGGGAATTTCGGGGTCATCACCCATCACTGTAAGTGTAGCTTCAAATTCACCTTCAACACGAAACTTAACACGTCCATTGGCTTTGAAGAAAAGCCCAGAATTTTAACATGAGAATTTTCATTCTAATTTAAGAATTCTAAACTAATTTAAAATAATTGGCTAAAACCAGCTTTATTCAATCTAATTGATGACTTAGGAAAAACCTAACCTTGCTAACCTTGAAGTATTTCAGTTTCAGTCTTAACTAGGTCATTCAGTACATGCATTCTTTTTCTACTTTTTTATACTACTTTTCAAAATGTGTACAAATATCAAAAACAAAAATTATTTTATTTGTCCAATCACAGTATATGCTATGACTTAAATATTTACCTACCACTTCTAAAATCACTTAGGTATCGAAATGTGAATTTAAGTACACAATGTCTTATTTAAGCAAATGATTCCAACTCCATGCATTACTTTCAAAAAGGGACATACATACTGTGAGAAAACTGTTTCATGATTTACCATTCTAATCAAAATAATGCAGATTGGTTTATTAAAACCTTCATTTTCATGTACAGACCTCCTTAAATCCAGTGTTTAACCTTCATAAGTAAACTCAGATTTCTAAAGGTACTCAATGTCTAATATTAAGCAAACAATACTTCTGAATACTGTTAAAATGAACATCAAAAATGTACGTAATATCATGGAAGATCTTCATTACTAAAAATATGAATGTAAGCTAGCCAAAAATAGAAAAGGGGATACCGAAAGTTAGTGTGTGTATATAGATAGGGAGATGAGGGAGAACATCAGAAATTACACTGGAGAAGCAATACTGGGAGCAATGAAATAGCGGATGAACTGAATAAGTGGAAGACATCAGCAGTATGCCAGAAATTTGAGAGGGTCAGAGGGCAGAAGTGAGTGTAATCACTCACTTCTTAGGAAGCTGAAAAGTCTGAAAGTAGATAAACACAAAGTACACTGCAGATGCTGTGGTCAAATCAACACGTACAAAAGCTGGATGAATTCAGCAGGTCGGGCAGCATCCGTTGAAATGAGCAGTCAACATTTCAGGCTAAGACCCTTCATCAGGACTGAAGAAGGAGGGGGCAGGGACCCTATAAAGAAGGTGGGGGGAAGGTGGAAGGTGCCAGGTGAAAAACCAATCAGAGGAAAGATCAAGGGGTGGGGGAAGGGGAAGCAGGGAGGGGTTAGGCAGGAAAAGTGAAGAAGGAACGTAAGGGGAAAGCACTATGGGTAGTAGAAGAAGGCAGAGTCATGAGAGAGGTGATAGGCAGCTAGAAGAGGAGGCAGAGTGAAAGTGTGATAGGGGAAGGGAGAGGGGGGGAATTACCGGAAGGTGGAGAATTTGATGTTCATACCAAGGGGCTGGAGACTACCCAGACGGCATATGAGGTGTTGCTCCTCCAACCTGAGTTTGGCCTGAAGCCTAACCCCTCCCCCACCCCTTGATCTTTCCTCTGATTGGTTTTTTACCTGGTACCTTCCACCCTCCCCCCACCTTCTTTATAGGGCCCCTGCCCGCTCCTTCTTCAGTCCTGACGAAGAGTCTCGGCCCAAAACGTTGACTGCTCGTTTCAACTGAAAGTAGATAAGTCAACTGGATCAGATGAACTACACCCCAGGGTTCTGAAAGAGGTCATTGATTCTTTCAAGAATCACTAGATTCTGGACAACTGGAAAATTATAAACGTCAGTCCACACTTTAAGAAGGGAGCAAGAAAAAGAAGACAGGAAATTATAGGCAAGTTAAGCTGACTTCTGTGGTTGCAAAATGTTAAGAGTCCCTTGGAAAAAGTTTCGGCATACTTGGAGGCAACTGATAAAATAGGCCAAAGTCAACATTGTTTCCTTAACTGGAAATATTGCCTGAACAATCAGCTGGAATTCTCTTAGGTAGGATAGTCAAAGAAGAGTCAGTGGATAATGTATACTTGGATTTTCAGAAGGCCTTCAACAAGATGCTGCACACAAAGCTGTTAAACAAGATAGGACCTATGGTATTACATGAGAGATACTACATTGGATGGTAGATTGCCTGACTGGCAGGAGACAGAGTGGGAATAAAGGGGGCATTTTCTGGTTGTGTCAATTATTTGTAGCTGGCCCTGAGGTGTGTGTTGATGAAGCTTTCAGTACATTCACAATTGAAAATGTTGTTTGAGAAGCTAAAACCCTTCAACTACATAACCATTTGTGCAAGATAAATTCCACAACTGTTTAAGTATTTAATGAGTGAAAGCTTGCATTTTTTCTCTCATACAAAAATCTCAATTAATACCAAATTAAATAAAATTCTTACCAACTGTAAGGTTTGCTAGTTGTGGAGGCAGATCTGTTGTCACTAGTCGATGTCTCAAAATCTGATTGAGCTGATGCAGTGTAGATTGTTTCTCACTTTTTGTTATTGGATTTGGAGGAATGATTTTATCCTATTGGCAATTTAAAACAAACATAATTTGAAGCCATGTTGTAATAGTAACAATTTAAGATAAATATAAATTATATTTTAAAAAATTGTGCCTTTAAACATAAATGTCCTCACAATGGTTATCAACTTCAACAGCAAGTTAGCAGGATAGCCTAATCTGATCTTTTCTGCAATATAAGCAGGTAGAAAAAGAAACAAATTCTGTAAACATATCCAATTTTTAATTACTTTATTGAAAAGATAACTTCTTCAAAAGGATTTTTCTTTAAAAAAAAACACATATTACAGTGCATTTCACTATAGACCCTTGCCATGTACTATCCCCATAAACATAAAAAATTTCTTTTAAATAATTTGAGTCTTAATATATCAAAGATTTTGGTATGGATATTTAATATCTGAATTTTTTTTAAAAATGCATCTAAGCTCACTTCATTTTTCAAATTCATTCATTATTTCAAAGTCAAACTAATACAAATGAAAATACTTTTAAGCAAGTATAAACTAAAAGAAAAACTATCTTGGTTGATTATCTTGTGTTGTAATTTATTGAATAGAATAAAGGAAACAATGATAAATAAAACACCATTCATGTTATTATCTGCTTAGTTTAAGGGCTTACCCGAATACAAGTAGGCAGTCGAGGGTATGATCCTGTTGTAAGGACATCAATGGCAAATGGAATCGCAAAGCTTGGTAAGCGAGCATGAACCAGAGCATCTCTTGCCAATGATGCCATTCGATCAGCAGTGTCAACAAAGATGAATGCCTGCTGATCTAAGAAATTTGATATCATCTATATGGAAACATAGGGAAAAAAATGAAGAATAAACATAATTAAATTTCAATAGAACTTAAGGATCTGTTTTCAAACACAACCTTAAGAACTTGATCAAAACTGCAATAAATCAAATCTATCAGGAAAAATGTTAACAATCTAAGAATTATTTCCCCAGAGAGCCTTTAAAGAGAGACAAGGGGCAAGAGTCCCTGAAAAACATCCATTCAAGAAAACATTTTTACTGATCATTGCAATTAATACACCTTTGGTTCTTGGAATAAAACAACAAACCCATATTTGAACACATGCATTACTTGCCAGAAGGATATTCTTGAACAGGATGGTGTGCTCATGAATTCTTTCACATCTCAATCCCAAATACAGAATACAGAAGAAAACTAAATTGGATATTATTTCTTAATGATATTATACTTTAAAAAAGTTGCAATTATGTCATTTCAGCTGGTCACAAATGGAATTTTATTTCATGTAAAAGATTTGGTCCTCTAGGAACTATGTTCAAATCATCAGAAGTTTGTTAGTTTAACATAAAAAGGTAGAGCTCTACAAGCAAATGAAGAAATAGTAATTAAATATATTCAAGGACTGAAAGTACAAATTAAAACTCAAGCTCTGAAGATATGAGTGACTGCAAATGCTAGAATCTGGAGTGACAAGTTCCAATTAAAGCATTGACTCCCTTTTCTCTCTCTGGATGCTATCCAACTTGGCACTTCCAGACCACAGGAAGGATGTGGAAGCCATAGAAAGAGTGCAGAGGAGAATTACAAGGATGTTGCCTGGATTGGGGAGCATGCCTTATAAGAATAGGTTGAGTGAACTCGGTCTTTTCTCCTTGGAGCGACGGAGGATGAGAGGTGACCTGATAGAGGTGCATAAGATGATGAGAGGCATTGGTAGTGTGGATAGTCAGAGGCTTTTTCCCAGGGCTGAAATGGTTGCTACAAGAGGACACAGGTTTAAAGTGCTGGGGAGTAGGTACAGAGGAGATGTCAGGGGTAAGTTTTTTTTACTCAGAGGGCAGTGAGTGCATGGAATGGGCTGCCGACAATGGTGGTGGAGGCGGATACGATAGGGTCTTTTAAGAGGCTTTTAGATAGGTACATGGAGCTTAGTAAAATAGAGGGCTATAGGCAAGCCTAGTAATTTCTAAGGTAGGGACGTGTTTGGCACAACTTTGTGGGCCGAAGGGCCTGTATTGTGCTGTAGGTTTTCTATGTTTCTATGTTTTATTTCAGATTTTCACCATCTGCAATATTTTACTTTTAGACATAGATTGATAGATATTTTACTGATCCCAAAGGAAATTACAATGTCACAGTAGCATTACAAGTGCACAGATATACAAATATTAGAAAAGAAAGAAAAAAAATAAATTACCTCAATTACCTCAGTCTAGCAGGAGGAGGTAATCACTTCCCTGGCTATAGGTTGACTCATTATAGGGGCTACTAGCGAGGAAGGAATGCCCTCATATAGCACTCATTGGAGCAGCGCAGTAATCTATTGATAAAAGTGCTCCTCTGTTCAGCCAAGGTGGCATGCAGAGGGTGAGAAACATTATCAGAACTGCCAGTATTTTCTGTAGGTTCCTTCGTTCTACCACAGCCTCCAGTGTGTTCAGTTTGACTCCTATAACAGAGCCAGCTTTTCTAGTTTACTGAGCCTGTTGGCATCATCTGTGCTGATGCCACTGCCCCAGCACACCACCACATAGAAGACTGTACTGGTGACAACCAACTGGTAGAACATATGAAGGAGAGGCCTGCATACTCCAGAGGACCTCAGTCTCCTCTGGAAGTAGGACCTTTCTTGTACACAGCCTCTGTGTTGGTGCTCCACTCAAGTTTGTCATCCAGGTGCACACCCAGGTACTTGTAGGTCCTCACCACATCCACATCCTCACCATCAATAGTAACAGGGAGCAGTACAGGGTTGTACTTTGTGATATGTGCAACTCAAACTACCTGCGTCTCAATATCACCAAGACCAAGGAGATGGTGGTGGACTTTAGGAGATCTAGGCCTCATATGGAGCCAGTGATCATTAATGGAGAATGTGTGGAGCAGGTTAAGACCTACAAGTATCTGGAAGTACAGTTAGACGAGAAGCTAGACTGGACTGCCAACACAGATGCCTTGTGCAGGAAGGCAGAGTCGACTGTACTTCCTTAGAAGGTTGGCGTCATTCAATGTTTGTAGTGAGATGCTGAAGATGTTCTATAGGTCAGTTGTGGAGAGCGCCCTCTTCTTTGTGGTGGCGTGTTGGGGAGGCAGCATTAAGAAGAGGGACGCCTCACGTCTTAATAAGCTGGTAAGGAAGGCGGGCTCTGTCGTGGGCAAAGTACTGGAGAGTATAACATCGGTAGCAGAGCGAAGGGCGCTGAGTAGGCTACGGTCAATTATGGAAAACCCTGAACATCCTCTACATAGCACCATCCAGAGACAGAGAAGCAGTTTCAGCGACAGGTTGCTATCGATGCAATGCTCCTCAGACAGGATGAAGAAATCAATACTCCCCAATGCCATTCGGCTTTAAAATTCAACCGCCAGGAGTAAGATATGTTAAAGTGCCGGGGTTAGGACTCAATGTATTTAAGTAAACTACTTAAGAACTTTTTAAAAGCTATTATTAATGCTTTTTGAGAGGGTGATTTTAGATGCATATCATATTTTTACTGAGTTAAGTATTGTATGTAATTAGTTGTGCTACAATAAGTGTATGGGACATTGGAAAAAATGTTGAATTTCCCCATGGAGATGAATAAAGTATCTATCTATCTAAAGTGTATCACCACCTCCTTTGTATTACTGATATTGAGCTGCAGATGATGCAGCTTGTAGCATTTGACAAAGTCCTCCACCAGGGCCCTGCATTCATCCTCCCAAGCTCCCTTTATACACCAAACTATTTCTGAGTTATCAGGGAATTTCTCCAGGTGACATGACTCAGTGTTCTAACTAAAGTCCATCGTATACAGGGTAAACAGGAAGGGAGCCAACAGTCTCCTGTGGGGCCCCAGTGCTGCTTGTAGCCATATCTGACACACAGCTCTGAAGCCGCACAAACTGTGGTCTTCCAGTCAAGTAGTCCATTATCCAGGATACAAAGGAAGTGCTAACCTACATCAAATGGAGCTTTTCTCCCAGCAATGAGGGCTGTAAGGTGTTGTATAGTATAAATAACTAACATTTTTCGAGTTTGGGATTGGCAGGAGCTATCAGTGCTGGCCTGCTAAAAGAGTGAAGCATGAAGGCAAGTCAGTGTGTTGTGACAGTCTCTATACTCAAGCCAATAGCTTCATGGTAATTCAGACAATTGCCTGGGCAAAATGACTTTTTATTCAATATTTGCTATGAACTTGCAAATCTCTACATAGCTCATGGTTAAGAGTATTTTGCAGCAAGAAGTTTAGCAAATATCCAGGCAAAAAAGCTACAATGTTAACAATTAACTCCTCTAGATGCAAATACAGGTCCTGAGACCTTATCTGCATCTGGATGTCCACAAACCCTCTTTACGGCAAGAATGCATTCTTCATAGGCTTCTGCAAATAAATATTCTGCATATACAATAGCTATATTTGGACACAGTGAAGTATTAGGTGTGCAGGACACCAGTGGGTGAAAACATAAATAGCAAGTCTAGGAAAAACAAAGTACAGTCAGCCCTCCTTATCCGCAGGGGATTGGTTCTGAGACCCCCCCCGGCGGATACCAAAAAACGTGGATGCTCAAGTCCCTTATTTAACCTGGCTTAGTGAGGTGGTCTTTAGGACCCAGCAGAAGCCCGGATGTTATTTAACATGTCTCAGTGCGGTGGATATTAGGACCTGGCGGCGCAGCTCTGAATCCACAGTGTTTCTGTCCACGAAAATAATCACAATCACGATTGAAAATAAAGTGGAAGTAATAAAGCGATCAGAAAGAGGTGAAACACCATCGGTCATTGGAAAAGCGTTAGGCTACAGTTTGTCAACGATTGGAACAATTTTAATGGAGAATGTGAAAGGCCCTGCCCCGATGAAAGCTACAATTATTACTAAGCAACGCATTGATTTAATTATTGAAATACGTATGTTTCTTAAATGTTTTATATGTATAGAAAGGTAAAATATGTACTATATACTAAGAAAAACGTTTGACTAACTGACACTAAATAATACCGGATGTACCTGTTCCGACTTCAAATCCGACTTAAAGACTGACTCAGGAACGGAACTCATTCATAACCCGGGGACTGCCTGTACTTTTAGGTCATTTCTATATTACTTATACCTAATACAATGTAAATGCTATGTAAATAGTTGTTATACTGTACTGTTTAGGGAATAATGACAAGAAAAAAGTCTGTACATGCTCAAACGACGAGTGCTGGAGAGAGAATTTCCAGGTTTTCCCGATCCGCTGTTGGTTGAATCCGCGCATGCGGAATCTGCGGATAAGGAGGGCCAACTGTAAAAACAAATTAACTGATTCCCCTGCACTAGTATAAGCATCTATTGAATTAAGCATCATGAAGCATTAGCAGACTTACCGCACATTTTTCCACCTTTCCAGCATTACTTGCCCACTTTACCAATGCCAACAGACGAACAAAAAGCTGACGTGTTCGGCTAGCGAACTGCACTATTTCAATTTTCCTGTTAATTTTAAAATATCATGTTTAATTTTTCAAACTTCCATTAAAAAAAGACTTTTTTTGAATAGAAACAGTTAACTAAACTTATCACTTTGTAATTGTCAACCAAGATTTTTAATGGTTCAATAATATTTATTGTAGTCAATTAACTTATTTTTGTGTCTTAAGTCATCATGTCTAAAGAAAACCAAAAGTGACCCTGGTAATAATTCCTTTCTGTGCTTATATCAGTTTTGTCCAGCCCAAGACTCTCGGACTAAATGTCTTTGGACACAACCTTGTTAAGCGCCCTTAATAGGACACTTCTTGTCATACTAAGTGAAGTTAGATCAATTGTAATTCCATTGCTTAGTGTTAATACTACTACAATTTTTTCTCCAAATTAGCAAAATGATGGTAAATTCATGAAAATCTCTAGATATTTACCTAATCTTTAAACATATAAACAATATATTTAAATATAAAACAAAATCTACACAAAAGTACAAAGAAAGGTCATTTACCGTTCCATGTCAGTCTTGCGAGGTAACCTGGGGGAAAAAAATTCTGTTACTTACTGAAGTAAAAAGCTTTGCAAATGTTTTAAAATCAGATTAAAATGAAAATAATATTTTAGCTGAACACTCTATCCATAGATATTTCCAGACTACATTTATATAGAATTCATGACACAGAAAATCATCTTAAGGAACTTCACCATGGTTTAAAAAAAATGCTAAAAGTTAAAACAATTAACATGACAAAAGCAAAGTTTTGCTCCAAGGAAGCTTTGGAAAAAATTATGTAGCTAAATCTTCAAATCCCTCAAACAGTTCAGGGAAATACTGTCATCAAAAATTGTAAACCCTGAATGGATTAACAAGCAAATCATATTTTGCCTTAGTGAATGATACATTATTTTTAAGAAGTTATAAATGGGATTTTATTTCATGTTAAGGACTTGTTCTTTTAGAAACCATGTTTATGCCACTAAATGTTAGTTAACATAAAAAGTAGAGTGTATCAGCAAATAACATATGTAACTGAATATGTTCAACTACTTAAAAACTTATTTCAGATTAATCTCAGCCTAATAAAATTAATTACATCTGTAAATTTATTCTTTATTAGAAGGTTTTTATTAAAAGGACCATCAGCTTTAATTTTGGTCCAATTAGCTTTCAGACTACTTCAAATAATAAAGACGGCTGCGTATTTTCCAATAAGAGAATGAAGAGCAAAGCATCGATATACCAGCCATTGTGCCCTCTATCTCAGGCATGTAAGCACCTCAATAAATTTTAAAGTCCTATCCAAACTTTTTAAAAAATCAGGTATTACTATCTGCATAAAGTCATACTTCTCTTTCATCTTGGAGCAGAAAAGCTGTGCTTGAATAAGGCACCTTCTTCATTCTCTTTTAATTTAAAATGGTAAGACTTTTTTTTGAAAGAAGTCAAATGTAAAGACACAAAAACAGAAAATGCTGGAAACACTCAACAGAATCCTGGACGTGAAACATTAACCATTTCTCTTTTCATGGAAGCTGCCTGACCTACTGAGTATTTTCAGCATTTTCTGTTTTTATTTCAGCTACTTGATATCTGCATTTTTAAAAACATTTCATTTCATGAGACATCAAGTGCTGAAAACCTCAGACCTGTATTTGCTTTTAAACATAATTTAATAACAACGTTCATTGATGATATAATAGGAAATAACATTATATACTAAGATTATAAGATGGCAGTGAAGTCAGACACAGTGGCTTCTATAGGGCCAACCAAAAGCAATATTGTCTTTTGCAAAATGTCTTTGTTATGATCGCAAGACCCTGCTGGGCATTAAGAACTTAAAGTACTGCAGTTCTGCACCATCACCGAGTTTCTGGTTTGCAGAGAAACTGAGGAGCTGGACATGGTGCAGATCACACTGCTGCCTGCATCAAAGAGGCGATGGGAGGAGTTGATGCACGACGGCAAGTGTGCAGTCTAACAGCGAGTGATTGCCTTAGTTGCTTTTCTTGTGATCACAACACATTGTTGGACATTGTTAATGTGGGTTGCTTCAAATCCTATTCACTGATTTATTGGCGGATGGCAGGAGAGCTGCTTTGCCTCAGTCAAGGCAAGGACTAGGCCTCGAGCCGGGGATTACGCCCAGGAGAGAAGCTTTGGAGTCAGTACACTTCACCAGAGTGCCGGGGGCAGTGTGGCGTGGAGTCCAAGCTGGAGTCGGTGCTGTCCTCATTGTTTGCTCGGCAGACTGCTGCAACATTCATGGACTTAGTATCTTGCACTATATATTTTTCTGTGACAGTATTTTGCTGATATATGTGTTTGCTATCTTCTGTGTGTTATATGTGTCTTGTACTGTGTTTCAAAACTTGGCTGCAGAGAAACGTTTCTTTTGACTGTATTCATGGGTATTCATGAATGGTTGAATGACAAACTGGAACTTGGAAAGGAATAATCACATACTATTATGGGATCCATACTGAAGTAAACTTAACCTGAATTACCGAGCACTGTGATTAACAATACATTTTTCATTTCCCTTCACACCCCTATCCACCAATCTGTTTTGATTTGCAGAACAGAAACCACAAAGAGAGAAATATTGAAATTGTTGTTTGTTTAATGATTTCACTATCCATTCAGAACATGACAGATATCTTGTAACTGAGCACAAACTTGTTACAGAAGGCTGTTGATGTAACTATTAAACTAAAAGAAACAATTTTACCTCACTCAATTATCAAGCCCATTGATTTACCACACAGCATGAATATACGTTGACAACATGGCCTATATGATTGGTCTATGACGCTACATCATAAAATAAACCCCTTCCACTAATTCTGATAAGTTATATTTACAATTGTTTGTAATGTTGTACTGCATACTAATAATTAACCACAGCTATTAACAAAAGTAATGGAATAATTAATCATCTGTGTTGGGTGTCTAGAATAGCACATTAGATGAGGAGCACCAGAATTTGGGCCTTTGAAAAGATTACACAAAATAGATTATTAAATAAAGTTAGAGAGGATTATAATCAAGTGATATACCATGGACTGTGGAATGAGATGATTAATGCGCAAAACAGCCATTGTTCAGGTTGGAAACGTCCCTAACTGCAGCTTCACAGGGAACAGATCTAAGTTTGCTTTTGATTTAACAAACTATGTTGATAAGATATAGGTAAGTTTAATAAATAGAAAAGGTTCTCAATCTGATATTCTATCTGGCATGTGGAGTTAATCAAATCTGGTAAAAATAGAAAAGGAGTGCATTTTTTGAAGGGTCAGATGTCAAAAGGTGTTGGTGTTCAACTGAACCTGCATTTCCTTCATGAATGATTGAAAATTAACATGCAAGTACAGCATGTCATTAGGCCATTATTGTTAGGGGATTTGAGTACACGCATAGAGACTTTTTGCTCTGATTATATACAACCCAGACTAGGCTACATTTTGAATATTGCAATGGGTCTGATCTTCCTACCGAAGTAAGGATATTTTTGCAATGGAGTACTGAATATTCACCGAATTGATTCCTAGGATCATGAGTTTGCCCAAAAGGATATATTCTCTTGAGTTTAGGGCTTGACAAAATAAATGCAGAATCTTAAATATGAGAAAGTCTGCAGATACTGGAAATCCAAAGCAACACACACAAATGCTGGAGGAACACAGCAGGTCAGGCAGCATCTGTGGAAATGAAAAGATAGCCAATATTTTGAGTTGAGACCTTTCTTCAGGACTTGAGTCTTGAACTGAAATGTCGACAATCCGAAATTCCCATGAATGCTGCCTGACCTCCCCCAGCATTTTGTGTGTTTCTCTAAATGCAGAATTGATGTTTGCTCTGGTTTGAGTTTTGTAAAACAAAGGTTGATCATTCAATATAAGAGATGAGAAGAAATCTCACTGAGGATAGTGAATCTTTTCAATTCTCAATCTAAGAAGGCTGTAAAGACTCAGCTGCTAAGTATAGTCAAGACAAAATATTAACAAAGATTGATCTTTGTACTCCACTAATTAAGAAAATGAGTATTATAAGTGTTTGTGCAGGAAAATAGATCTGAATGAATTATTAGCCGTGATCTTAATGTATGGCAGAGCGGAGGCAGAACCAATAAGCTCAATCTTGTTCCTTTAAAAAAAAATTATGGTTGTTAGCATTGTTGCTTTGTGAGATTAACAGAAGAAACTAGTGACAATGAGCATGAGGAGGAAATACTGAGAATTCACAAATCAAGACAACATATTTCTTGTGTCCTCAGAAATACTAGTGACCATTAGGTAACAATAGTATACTCAAATAAGAAGCCTGGAGGAAAATGAGCATGAATCTCAGTGTTTGTTAAGGAATTAACCATATTTATATTATATTAACATCAGAATGTCTAGCTATCAGTACATAAGTTTTATAGTTGACCAGTTAGGTGAGATAAAGCACACATTAAAAAAATCATTATATAATGTACAAAATTATATCGACTAAAACACTCTACCCACATATTTTGTTTAATTGAGATTCCTTCAATCACCTAGGTAATTGCACACGTAGATGCACTCAAGCTCATCCCAGATACCAAATGAAATAAATATCTTAATCATAAGCAGAAAGTTTTCTGGATCTGATAATGCAAGGTGAAAATGCGAATTTCATCTCTGGACCTCCACAACAACTGAGGAGGGATGCAAAATTCACTGGAGAATTTAACATGGCTATTGGCTTGAATAAAATCTGGGAAACAGCTAACTTATGTGGGATCATATCCTAAAAGGTAAAGTACAAGAGACAACGGAAGCAGGTTTTAGAGGTCTGCAACTAACGATGGCTAGTATGTCCATCTTTAATTTCCATTATTTTAAGAACTGTCATCTCATAGCCTTGAAAACCGGACGGTATGTTTTATGTCGCTTTGACCCTACAGTTAATTATGACATTATTTAACACAAATTGAATTCTAAAATAAACAGCTTAGAAATATAGTTGGATCTCTTGAGTTAGAGTAAACCGACTGATGTTACCAACAGTGCTCGACAGCACAACCTGGAACAAAAATAAACATAAACTGCATCTAAAAGTGGGCACGACTTATTTCCAAATTGAAATGATAATCAGATCAAATGATGAACAGTTGGCAGTAAGAACTAAGAGCGGGCTGAAGGAAGCGTGCCTGCCAGACGCGGTTACTCTTCGTACTTACAGGTCAGCCAGCACCGTAATTTCATGGTAGGTTCTCTGCAGAAGGAAATCGATCAACATGCTGAGGCGTACTCCAGGGTTGGCGGCCACAGCGGCGGCTGCTGCCGGCCCCGAGGTAGGGCCGCCCCCGGACACCAGCTGGGAACTCTCCACCTGAACCGGGGCCATTTTCCACTCGGAGCCCTGATCCCAACGCCCCCTCTCCAGACACGGCCGTCAAATCTGGTCCGTTCACCGGCAGTCAGTGGATGGGTCGCTCTCGTTGTATGAGTACGGTCCACATTGATTTATTTTCCCTTCCCCAGTAGATTGGCTGGAATATTGTTGTTTCGCGCTCGTTAAACAGCAACAAATCCTACTGAACAGGGCCCGCCATATTGCCCTGAATCGGGAAGTAAATGTGGGTGGTGAACCGGAAGGAAACTCGGGGGACACCCAGTAAACATTACAGTTGTTGATTTTCCTTCTCAGCAGCAGATGAGGAAGTTCAGCAGAAGATCTCTTAATGACTGGACGAGTTGAGTGTGTAAGATTACTCGTGACAAGGATTTTTGATGTCAAAGCTAACCTGCAAAGAGGAGACTGTACTTTTTTATATCATTGGTATGCACTTTATATGTAATTTCTCATTCGAGGCTTTTCATTTAGGTGAGTAGAATTAAAAGCCAAATAATCCCAAACTAATAATACCCTAGGATTGTAAAACATTACCATTGCCAAGTTTTTCTTCCCCCCCCCCCCCCCCCCCACATCAATATAATTGGTAGCTTCACCATTGATTGGAGACTAAACTGGAGCAGCCAATTCGACGATCCCGGGAGCGATTCGCCTCTTGATACCAAGGCCTTTCCATCATCCAGGAGATAGATCAAAGATGTATTCATGGAACTTGCATGGCTCCAAGCTATACACGTCTTATCGTAGGATACGCAGAATAGTTATTGTTTCAGTTTTATTTGAACCCTCTTTCTCAGCACTTTCCCCAGTATATTCACAGCTGGTTTTTGCCTTCTTAGAGAATTCGAATCTCATTTCTTTTTACTGCCATTTTTCAACCTGTTCTCACCTTCATGTGGTCTATCTTTCTTATTTTGAACTCTCACTGTTCTCCATCTCAAGGAGAGGGCAAGCACAAACTTGACCACCTGTCTTGACCATACCTTCATCCTGCAACTGTCTTGATTATTAATTGCTCTGGTGATGTGATTTTCCACACAAGAGCCTCTGAAATGGATAAAGAATCTTCAATTTGAAATTTTAACTTTTTCTTTCCCTAGATGCTGTCTGGCCTGTTAAGGTTTTTTTCACACAGGAATTAGAATTGGTTTATTATGCTTCATGTGTTGAGATACAGTGGATATCTTGCATACTGTTCATAAAAACTGAATCATTACATAGTGAAATGAGTTATAACAAAGTAAAGTAATAGAAATACAGAATAAAGTGTAACTTCTACAGAGAAAGTGCAGTACAGATATACAATAAGGTGCAAGATTATAAGAAAGTAAATTGTGAGGTCAAGAGTCCATCTGATCACACCAGAGAGCTGTTTAATAGTTTCATAACAGTGTGGTAGAAACTGTCCTTGAGCCTAATGGTAGTTTCTGTATCCGGACTTTTGTATCTTCTGCCAAATGGAAGAGAGGGGAAGAGAGAATGTCCTGGTGGGTAGGGTCGAAGGAAAACATTTCAGAAGCAAAGTGACAGATGCTGAAAATCTGAAATTAAGAACAACAAAGTTGTAAACCAGAACATGCTCATCTTGATATGTACAGGATGTTGTTTCTGGATTTGGTGTTGTTCCAATAATACATTCACTCCTTGTATTCAAATCTATCCAATATCTTTATCATGCTCCACCTAGCCAGATTTACAACCTTTCATATCATCTGCACTTTTCTCTTATTCTGGATTCTGAATAACCAGTTTCAATCACCATTAGCAGCTGTGCCTTTACATATGTATGTTTTACACGATGGAATGTTCCATCTAAACCTCCCTGTCAGTTTTTCATCCTTTGGTCATAATATCTCTTTAGAGAACTGCATCAAATTTTCCAGATAATACTTCTTTGAAAGACTTAGGCTGTTTAATAATTTGAAAGGCATTACTGCTAAACTGCCAAGATTTGTGTGTGGGGAATAGTTTCATTGTTGAGAGTGATACAGCACAATTAAAAATATTCTATAATATTTTGAACAATAAGTGCCAGAAAAATAGAACAAATGCAAGGTACCTCTGTCAGAGTCTTAGAGACATTGTGAATGGTCTCTGGAAATACCGCATGTTGACATTTAAACCTTGGATAAAGTTCAAGCAAATTGAATTTAACTGGACATATATAATTGGTTAAGAATGTCAAGCAAACACTACTTATTTTGTGTAGAACAATACCTGCTTCAGGTGCCTGTGGAAAGATAAATATAGAAACTTTGCAATTTCCATAGAGAGTGAGAGCATGTGATGATAGGTTGCTCACATACTTGGTGTATTTACTGTTTCTGGATTTTCTTAGTTTGTTAAATAGTTTTATTAACTGTTCAACCACCTTTATAAGAATTATCAGATGTTTTGCCTCGATCAACAAAAATGCGCTGGATACCAATAGTCTTTGATTTGGATATCTGGTATTTACTGTTTTTTTTTTCGTTTTTATGAATTGTTTGTGGCTGATCAATGTAATTTAAAAATAACAGTGAGCTAACTGTATTCATAAAACTAACTGAATTTGTAAATTTCAATAGTTATTTGGAGTAACAATCAAAACCACCATTGTATGTTTATAATCAGAATCAGGTTTATTATCACTGACATATGCTGTGAAATCTGTTGCTTTGCAGCAGCAGTACAGTACAAGACATAAAAATTGCTAAAAGTTACTAAAATAAATAGTGCAAAAGAGCAATAACAAGGTAGTGTTCGTGGATCATTCAGAAATCTGATGGCTTAGGGGAAGAAGTTGTTCCGTAAACGATGAGTGTGGGTCTTCAGGCTCCTGTATCCCCTTCATGGTAATAATGAGAGGAGGCTATTTACTGGATGGAGTGTGTCCTTAACGATGGATATTGTCTTCTCGAGGCACTGCCTCAAGAAGATGTCCTTATTAGTGGGGAGGGTTGTGCCTGTGATGGAGCCTTTCTGAGGAAATGTCAAAGTAAACAAGAATCAGTGCCAAAGTATGTTTCAAGCCGTTGAATAAACAGCAGATTGATCAGGTGAAATTACTGCATTTAATTGTTAATAGTAATTGAAAAATAAACTTAATACAAAGATAGGATTGTAATTTAACAGCATCTATTCAAAGTTAAGGTTTATCATCCTGCAATGCTACTCAAACTCTGACCCAGAAAGGAAATAAGGTAATATAAACAATCTATCAGACCTACATATTGTAATTTGGTTTTGTTGCAAATTTTATTGTTTCTATTTTTATTCCTTTTTGGTGGTTTAATCTCTCCTTACCCTTTTCTCTTACTGTATCTGATTTTATTTCACTCAATTTCCTCTACAGTTGTCAATCTGATTCTTTTCTTAATGCTTAACTTTCATTGCTGCTGTGATTCACTTGAGACCCCGTTGACTCCATTTGTATGGGGGGGGGGGGGAACAATTTTGTTTGAGCTAAGCAGCAAAAACCTGGTGTGGCATATTGTGAGATCATCCACTCCATCCTGTTTTGCAGTTGCTAAATTATGCACTGAAACAAAGTGAGCTTATGATTCTCCAGATACTGCTCCTGTGCTTACTAATTTAAAATTATTATGTAGGGGTACATTGAAAGCATGGGGTTGGTACCAAAGGTTACATAGCTAAGCTTGTAAAGATAAGATCAACCAAAAAAAAAATCACAATCCCTAGAATAGGACAGAAGAAGCTATCACATTTTAACAGAACCCTTACAAAAGAAAACTAAAACAAGCATTAAATAAACACATGAATGGTCTTTCAAAGTATTAACTATCCACAGATTTAGACAGATTTAATATAGACATTAAACTATCAAAAAGGTGAATGAAACCAAACAACTTTTGTCAAAATGCAGAGGGTATTGGCAAGTGAGGAAAACCAACTACACCAAATAAATATAAAGCCTGCAATAACTGACTGTCCATTAATAGCAGATCAAAAAACAATGCATCTGCACTACAGCCCACACTACTATTATACAGCAACAAATATGTTCCAACCAATATGACCTTCCCAACATAGTTCAGGAAAACTGCTCTCCCTGAGGTGTGCCTCGGGGATCTGTACTGGGTCCAATGTTGTTTGTCATATACATTAATGATCTGGATGATGGGGTGGTAAATTGGATTAGTAAGTATGCAGATGATATTAAGATAGGTGGCATTGTGGATAATGAAGTAGGTTTTCAAAGCTTGCAGAGAGATTTAGGCCAGTTAGAAGAGTGGGCTGAAAGATGGCAGATGGAGTTTAATGCTGAAAAGTGTGAGGTGCTACATTTTGGTAGGACTAATCAAAATACGACATACATAGTAAATGGTAGGGCATTGAGGAATGCAGTAGAGCAGAGTGATCTAGGAATAATGGTGCATAGTTCCCTGAAGGTGGAATCTCATGTGGATAGGGTGGTGAAGAAAGCTTTTGGTATGCTGGCCTTTATAAATCACAGCATTGAGTATAGGAGTTGGGATGTAATGTTAAAATTGTACAAGGCATTGGTAAGGTCAAATTTGGAGTATTGTGTGCAGTTCTGGTCACCGAATTATAGGAAAGATGTCAACAAAATAGAGAGAGTACAGAGAAGATTTGCTCGAATGTTACCTGGGTTTCAGCACCTAAGTTACAGAGAAAGGTTGAACAAGTTAGGTCTTTATTCTTTGGAGTGTAGAAGGTTGAGGGGGGACTTGATAGAGGTATTTAAAATTATGAGTGGGATAGATAGAGATGACGTGGATAGGCTTTTTCCATCGAGAGTAGGGGAGATTCAAACAAGAGGACATGAGTTGAGAGTTAAGGGGCAAAAGTTTAGGGGTAACATGGGGGGAGCTTCTTTACTTAGAGAGTGGTAGCTGTGTGGAACAAGCTTCCAGTAGAAGTGGTAGAGGCAGGTTCGATATTGTCATTTAAAGTAAAATTGGAAAGGTATATGGACAGGAAAGGAATGGAGGGTTATGGGCTGAGTGCAGATTGGTGGGACTAGGTGAGAGTAAGTGTTCGGCACGGACTAGAAGGGCCAAGATGGCCTGTTTCCGTGCTGTAATTGTTATATGGTTATATGGTCAATATGTGGGAAAAGTGACATGACCCATCTCTAAGTGCATAAGTCGCACCACAATTGCCCCCAACCCCTTTAGCAGAAGATTGCCATTTGCTAGACAATCACCTATCAATATTTTGCTCAAACAAATGCCAACCCCTCTCTTAAACAACATCATCACCAACTGGAAAAACACCGCAAGTGAACATAAAAGAAGAAACTCCTCTCCAAATGTGTGCGAATGACAACACTTCCTGTAATCAAAGTTATTGTTTCAGATGCATCCCTTTTCAATGGCAAGAAGGGGAAAAAAAGAACAATGTGGGAAATTATGATTAGTGGGAACTCTTGCAACTGCTGAATCAAATTATGATTAGTGGGAACTCTTGCAACTGCTGAATCAATGGCAAGGTCAATTTTTACAACCATTTAGTAAGGATGAAGAGATCCTGCCACACTGTGTTTCATAGTTGGCTCCACCAAGAATGATTTTGGCCTTCTTCCTCTCTGTAAACAGCAATTCATCATTTATAAAAACAAAAAGAACTTAATGCCTTTTCTAACCATAAAATAGAAACAACTTATTACAAACTCTAACTTGATGTGAAATCAACCTGCGTGATGCTCTCAAACCAAGAGGAAAAAGCACTGAGGGCAGAAATGGATTAATGCTTCCACCTATGGACATAGAATTAGAAATGGTTTAGCTCCTCTTACGGTTAAGGAAATTTAATCTTTCCCTATCCATAATTTCAAACTAAATCCACCCTGATTTCCTTTCTGCTTGTCTTTTACTTCCTTTACACTTTTCTGTGGCTACTTCCCTATCAGTCTATTCTCTCATTGCTTTGCCATATTTGCCCATTAAGGATAATTGAATGTTGACCTAATACTGATGCCCTTCTGCTATCCTTTGTTGTTTGTACTTTATCACCCACTCTTACTGATCAATTCTCGACTATTTATGGACATGTGCATTGCCTTTCTCAGCTTCCTCTGCCATTCCACCAATGAGAGAAATTCAGTTAGATTTAGTGCTGGGAGGAAACAACACTGTCGTTGGGTCTAAAGCAGTTGTAACTGGAAACATCAGAGGTGCAGAGGGACTTAGGAATCCTCGTGCAAGACTCCCAAAAGGTTAATTTACAGGTTGAGTCTGTGGGAAAGAAGCCAAATTCACAGTTGGCATTTATTTCAAGGGGAATAGAATATAAAAAGCAAGGAGATAATGCTGAAGCTTTATAAGACACTAGTCAGGCTGCACTTGGAGTATTGTCAACAGTTTTGGGCACCATATCTCAGAAAGGTTGTGTTGTCGTTGGAGAGAGTTGAGAGGAGGTGCATGAGGATGATTCTGGGAATGAAAGGGTTAACATATGAGGAGCATTTGGCAGGTTTGGACCTGTACTCACTGGAATTTAGAAGAACGCAGGGGACTCTCATTGAAACCTACCAAATATTGAATGAACTAGATAGGGTGGATGTGGAGAGGATGTTTCCTATGGTAGGGCTATCCAGAACTAGAGGGCATAGCCTCAAAATTGAGGGGAAACCCTTGAGAACAGAGGTAAGGAGGAATTGTTTTAGCTAAAGAGTATTGAATTTGTGGGATGCTCTTACACAGACTGCAGTGGAGGTCAAGTCCGTGGGTATATTTAAGGTGGAAGTTGAAAGTTTCCTGATTGGTTGGGGTACCAAAGGATATGGCGAGAAGGCAGGTGTGTGGGATCTAGGATCGGCCATGATGGAATGGCAGAGCAGACTCGATGGGCTGAATGGCCTAATTCTGCTCCTATGTCTTATGGTCTTATGGAAATAACAGAGCTACTAGCTGAAGTTGTAAACCTAACAAGTGCTCTTCTTCAAAATTGCTTGAGGTTTCATTGGAATGTTGCAGCTGGACAGAATGAGAATTGGATGGGGAATTAAAGTCAGAGGTAACTAAAACAGTCTAGGCTAATATTTGTAGACTGAATTGATGCATTCTGCTAACTTGTTGCCAGTTTTGTAGTTTAGCCAAATGGAATGTGCATTATCAGGAGGAAATGCAACAAAATAAATTAAAAATAGATCACTTGTTTCACTTGGAAAAAGAGTTCAAGTCCTGGATAGTGAGAATGAAAGATGTAAATGGACAGATATTGTATGTCTGAGGAACAAAATGATCCACGTCCTGGACAGTGAGACACTGACAATAGAGAAGGTGAACTGGTAGAAAGATAGCATAGGAAGGGGAAGGGCTGTAGATGGAGAGGTGAATCAGGGTGTGTCAAAATTAATGTATCTTAAGAAAACAGACCTAAGTGGCCTGGATCTACATTTGATCAACAGAACTCATGTATAACATTTAATAACTTAAATATTCTTATTTGCAGCAAAAGCTGTTCATTCATCATTGAGCTGATTTCTCATTCTTTTGTTTCAATCCTTTTGTGGTCTCATTCCTCTATCTCAATAACCCAATACATTCTAAAAAATTCCACTCTCGTCCTCATTTTCCAGCCATATATTCAGCAGAGTCACACACGGGATGAAAAAATGTGTGAAATATTTGACATTCTCAAGTAATTTTCTGGACTTAAGTGTCTGAAATGGCTTCAAATACTAGAGTAAGTCATTAGATAATGTATTAGATTTATCCACATTTCTTTACGTTATTTAAAATGTTATAGCATACTATCTGACCAGCTGACTGTATCCAACATTTTCTGTTTTTGTTGTAGCTTAAAATGTTTTATGGCTTTTGTGTGACTTGCTGAGAACTTTGCTTCATAACCTCTTACCAGCATTGATTGCAAAAGTTGAACTTTAAACTAAGCAGACTGTAAAGGTATTTTCAATCTACTTCAGACAAGTACAGAGCATTTCCCCAAAAAGTTCTAAGGCAGGGCTTTGCAAAGTTTTGGGCATTTTCCTAGATAGGGCTAGTTGCAACAACTAGGATCATGATCTGTGTAGTCCCTCATGTTACTTCAGTCACCAATCTTGTCATCCCCATCCACCATTGAAAACTATTTCCTTATCTACTCGCCATGCTGTCATACCACCTCCTTCTCCAAAGACTGTCTCTACCCCACTTTCTGCTCCCATTTCTTTGGCTGCCCATGTAGAACTGAGACTTACTTGACTTACTCCGTTAGATGTCAAATGATGGCATTCACTGTGATCTAATCAGCAGTAAGTGTCCTTGGGAAGGAAGAGAGGAGAGGGAGGTAGTGATGGGGTGTGGGGGAAGAATGTAAGAGAGAAAGCCTACCTCTTGCTAGAAGGTTTTGACACTGTTGGCTACATCTCCATAATAATATCCATTTCAATGGAATACATTCATCTGGTTCCACTCCTTTGATAAAGTCAGAAAATAATTGGAAACACAGCAGTTCAGGCAGCATATGGAAAAGGAAACAGAAATGGCATTTCAGATTGAACAGGGAGGTCTTTGATCCAAAATGTTAACTTGTTTCTCTTTCTATAGACCTGCTGAGGGTTTGTAGGATCTTCTATTTTAACTTCAATTGTCAGCATGTTTTCCTTTAACAATTTCTTTTTATCTAAAATCCTTGGATATTTATTTTTTTTATCAAATTGTACATTGAGCATCACCAACAATGGCTTCTCTTCAGTGTCTATGTAACTGTGCTGAATATTGTTTGAAAATCCATTCCTGGACCCACCTGAGTTATCATCTGAATATAAATTACCCTTTGCAACATCAGCCTCCCAATTGTTAGTGCTTCTCCAGCATAGATAGCAGATCAAATAGAACAGGCACCAGTATTGAGAATACCAATGTTGCTGGGCTGGATTATCCAACACAAAATCAAAATGCCACACACTACTTAGTCACAGTGACAATAATTCACCATTAGCAATGATTACTGAGCCTGACAAACTTTTAACTGAGTTGGCAGCTAATGCTATGACTGATTCAGTATTGACAGTCATTCTGGTCCTCCAGTGTGTGATGATGTAACTTCTTTCATTTTACATAGAAAATGTCAATCACTATGTGATTGACATAGAAATACTCATAATATTTTCAGCAATATCCTACATTGGATTGGGTCTCTGAGCCACTACCCACCTCAAGAAAGGATAGCTGAGAAGTGTCACCAGTGTTTTCATAACAATTATTTGTTGAGGATTATTTTTAAATAGTTTATATAATATTAGAGTCAGATTCTGTTTCATTTCTGTCCACGTTCTTTCTTCCATGAATTGCAGGGGCTGACTGTCAACGCAATGCTCAGAGATTCTTGCTTCCAATGACAGAGTGAAGATTCTGCTTCACTTGTGAGTAAACAGTTGAAAGGTCACCAGTTTGGTGATGGGCAAACCATCCCATTGACTTAATCACTTATCATTCAGAAACAACAGCATGCTTAACTGCCAGTTGAGAAGTCAAACAATCTGACCCTTTGTTTTCAATTGCCACCACAAGATCCATTCCAGAACAACTGATTCCGTTACATTTCCCTGGGATCTACTTGAAATTGAAGTTGACTGATCAAGATTTTATCAGAATTCTAAGACCTCAATTACATTTGTTCCTCTTAAATTCCCCAGTGCAGCACCTGCCATTATTTACCTGCTGCTGAAACGTTCCTGCCTTTGATACCTCTCGATATGACTTTTCCAATGTTGACCTCTTACTCTGCCCACTGTAAACTTGAGATAATGCCAAATTCTTCTGCCTATATTCTAACTTGCATCAAGTCTGTTCACTGATGCCCTGTACTTGCTGACCTTTATTTGCATCAGGATAAACAGTACCTTGATTTTAAAATTCTCATTGTTTTCAAATCCCCCCTTGGTCTTGCCCTGCACTATTTCTGTATATGTACTCTGTCCCTTGGACTTTATATCTTGGACTTTATTAGTGCTAAAGGTCATCCTGGCTGTGCTTGCTGTTCTGAAAAAAAAACTGTCCAATCTGTTCTGAAGTATTTGTGAATCTCCATTGATCTTCCTGAATTTAATCAGCTTTCAGCTGTCTCTGATTTGACTATTTCCACCCTTCTACCTCTTTTATAACAAGTGTGTTTGACAAAGCTATTGTCATCTATCTTTTCACATGGCTTGGTGATGATAAATTTTGTATGACTTTCCTGCCTTAGTAACCTTAGTAACTTTTACAATACTGCGGCATCCACACACTTGGTCGAAGTCTCTGTTCTAATCTTGCCTTTTTCTGAGACTAATTCCAGTTAATCATTTCAATGTTAATTGTCAAAATAAATGAGGTTTAAAATGCCAAAGTAGTATCCATATATGCTAAGTTTTAACTAAAGGCTGTCTTCTTGTGCAGACCCTAGTGCTGAGGAAGACAAGCTTCTGTTCTTGTACTGCACTCTTTGAAGTGACTTAAGAGTCCTAAGCAGGCCTCTTAGGTACTGTGACAAGTGTTGGCAATAGGTGGGTTAGTGGGTGAATTCAGATGTTAGAACCATAGAACATTACAGCTCAGAAATAGGCCTTTTGGCCCTTCTTGGCTGTGCCGAACCATTTTTCTGCCTAGTCCCACTGACTTGCACCTGGCCCATATCCCTCTATACACCTCTCATTCATGTACCTGTCCAAGTTTTTCTTAGATGTTAAAAGTGAGCCTGCATTCATCACTTCAACTGGCAGCTCATTCCACACTTCCACTATTCTCTGTGTGAAGAAGCTCCCCCTAATGTTCCCTTTAAACTTTTCCCTTTTCACCCTTAACCCATGTCCTCTGTTTTTTTTCTCCCCGAGCCTCAATGGAAAAGGCCTGCTTGCAATCACTCTATCTATACCCATCATAATTTTATACACCTCTATCAAATCTCCCCTCATTCTTCTACGCTGAAGGGAATAAAGTCCTAACCTATTCAACCTTTCTCTGTAACTCAGTTTCTCAAGTCCCAGCAACATCCTTGTAAACCTTCTCTGCACTCTTTCAACCTTATTAATATCCTTCCTGTAATTAGGTGACCAAAACTGCACACAATACTCCAAATCTGACCTCACCAATGCCTTCTACAACCTCACCATAACATTCCAACTCTTATACTCAGTACTTTGATTTATAAAAGCCAATGCGCCAAAAGCTCTCTTTACGACCCTATCTACCTGTGACGCCACTTTTAGGGAATTCTGTATCTGTGTATTCCCAGATCCCTCTGTTCGTTCTACTGCACTTCTCAGTGTCCTACCATTTACCTTGTATGTTCTACCTTGATTTGTCCTTCCAAAGTGCAATGCCTCACACTTGTCTGCATTAAACTCCATCTGCCATTTTTCAGCCCATTTTTCCAGTTGGTCCAAATCCCTCTGTAAGCTTTGAAAACCTTCCTCACTGTCAACGACACCTCCAATCTTTGTATCATCAGCAAATTTGCTGATCCAATTTACCATATTATCATCCAGATCATTGATATAGATGACAAATAACAATGGACCCAGCACTGATCCCTGTGGCATACCACTAGTCACAGGCCTCCACTCAGAGAAGCAATCCTCCACTACCACTCCCTGGCTTCTCCCATTGATCCAATGTTTAATCCAATTTACTGCCTCTCCATGTATGATTGAATCTTCCTAACTAACCTCCCATGCGGGACCTTGTCAAAGGCCTTACTGAAGTCCATGTTAACAACATCCACTGCCTTCCCTTCATCCACTTTCCTGGTAACCTCCTCGAAAAACTCTAATAGATTTGTTAAACATGACCTACCACACAAAGCTATGTTGACTCTCCCTAATAAGTCCCCGTCTATCCAAATACTTGTAGATCCTATCTCTTAGTACTCCTTCCAATAATTTACCTACTACTGACGTCAAACTTACCAGCCTATAATTTCCCAGATTACTTTTAGAGCCTTTTTTAAACAATGGAACAACATGAGCCATCCTCCAATTCTCTGGCACCTCACCCATGGATACTGACATTTTTAATATATCTGCCAAGGCCCCTGCAATCTCAACACTAGTCTTCTTCAAGATTGGAGGAAATGCTCTGTCAGGTCCTGGGGATTTATCTACTCTGATTTGCCTCAAGACAGCAAGCACCTCCTCCTCTTTAATCTGTATAGGTTCCATGACCTCACTACTTGTTTGCCTTATTTCCATAGACTCCTTGCCAGTTTCCTTAGTAAATACAGATGCAAAAAACCCATTTAAGATCTCCCCAATTTCCCTTGGTTCCATACATAGCCAACCACTCTGATCTTCAGGAGGATCAACTTTATCCCTTACTATCCTTTTGCTCTTAATATACCTGCGGAAGCTCTTAGGATTATCCTTCACCTTGACTGCCAAAGCAACCTCATGTCTTCTTTTAGCCCTCCTGATTTCTTTCTTAAGTATTTTCTTGCAATTTTATACTCCTCAAGCACCTTATTTGCTCCTTGTTGCGTATACCTGTCATACATCTCTCCTTCTTTATCAGATTTCCAATATCCCTCGAAAACCAAGGTTCCTTATTCTTATTTACTTTGCCTTTAATCCTGACAGGAACATACAAACTCTGCACTCTCAAAATTTCTCCTTTGAAGGCCTCCCACTTACCAATCACATCTTTGCCAGAGAACAACCTGTCCCAATCCACGCTGTTTAGATCCTTTCTCATTTCTTCAAATTTGGCCTTTTTCCAGTTTAGTACTTCAACCCAAGGAACAGATCTATCTTTATCCATGATCAAGTTGAAACTAATGGTGTTATGATCACTGGAACCAAAGTGTTCCCCTACACACACTTCCAACACCTGTCCTAACTCGTTTCCTAATAGGAGATTTAATATTGCATCCTCTCTAGTTGGTACCTCTATATATTGATTTAGAAAACTTTCCTGAACATATTTTACAGACTCTAACCCATCTAGACCTTCAACAGTATGGGAGTCCCAATCAATATGTGGAAAATTAAAATCCCCTACTATCACAACTTTGTTTCCTGCCATTGTCTGCTTTCTCTCTGCAGGTTTGCTCCTCCAATTCTCACTGACCATTGAGTGATCTATAATACAACCCCATTAATGTGGTCATATTTTTCCTGTTTCTCAGCTCCACCCATATGGCCTTGGTAGGTAAGCCCTCTAATCTGTCCTGCCTGGGCAGTGCTGTAACATTTTCCCTGACTAGCAAAACCATCCCCCCCACCCTTCATCCCTCTGCCTCTATCATGTCTGAAACAGCGGAACCCTGGAACATTAAGCTGCCAGTCCTGCCCCTCCTGTAGCCAAGTTTCACTAATAGCTATAATGTCATAATTCCATGTGTCAATCCACACCCTCAGCTTGTCTGCCTTACCCACAATACTCCTCGCATTGAAATAGACACACCTTAGAAGATTATTACCACCACACACAACCCTTCTATTTCTGACTTTGCATGAACTTTTAACATCATTTACTTTCACTTCCGCTCCACTATCTACTCTGGCACCCTGGTTCCCATCCCCCTGAAAATCTAGTTTAAACTCTCCTGAATAGCACTAGCAAACCTCCCTGCAAGGATATTGGTCCCCCTGTAGTTCAGGTGTAACCCATCTCTCTTGTACAGGTCCCATCTGCCCCAGAAGAGGTCCCAATGATCCAGAAATCTGAAACCCTGCCCCCTATACCAGTTCCTCAGCCTGACCTGAGTCCTGACGAAGGGTCTTGGCCCTAAACGTTGACTGCTCGTTTCCATGGATGCTGCCCGACCTGCTGAGTTCCTCCAGCGTGTTTGTACGTGTTGATTTGACCACAGCATTTGCAGTGTACTTTGTGTTAACTACTATCTATAACTCCTTATTCTCCTGAATGATCCGGAGGTCATCCAGCTCCTGCTCCAGTTCCCTAATGTGGTTTGTGAAGAGCTACAGCTGGTTGCACCTCTTGCAGGTGTCGTTATCAGGGACACCCGAGGTCTCCCTGACTTCCCACATCCTGCAAGAGGAGCATTCCAACATCCTGCCTGGCATTCTCTCTAAACTTACTAGTTAAATGTTGTGCACTATTTCTGCTTGTGTATGGCATCTGCAAAAAAGGGATCATCAAGGAAAGTTTAAAATTCTCTTTGAAGTATATTTTCTGTCCTGGGAATATCCTGCAGTTTTGGAGTTTGGAGGAAAAAAGTGTGGCGTGTGCACAGTGAGAGTCACCCATTGGTATTGGTTGAACATGATCAGAGCCTCATATCTGGGAATGTTGGTTTGAGAGAACACTGACATCAGTTCATCTTTTTATCATTATCTTTTGAGGATTTTGTGGAGATAGTGGTATGAAGTGCCTTCTGTAGGTTTCTTGTGTTGAAAACATACAAGTGAGTAGGGTCTCTACTGCTGAGTAGACCATGAGATGACTTTTATACAAGGAAGGCACTGTTACTTTGGGCACCAGCTCTCAAATTTTTAAGTTTCTGTAATATGTAATTTGTTTTTAACCAATAAAATGGCTTCCTTTCATATTCAGATGGTGCCGGATAAAGAATGCAAGACTCAATGTATAGTGTACTCGATGGTTTTGTTAAATATTGTTTCATGAGGGGTATTTTTCTGCATGTAAAGTAATGGTAATATTATCACCCCCTCAAAACTAATCAATAAGCATCATATCCTAGGCCTCAATACCTTCTTGTGCAACTGGATGTTCGGAGTCAGTTTGGATTGACAACATTTCCCCCTCAATCTCCCTTAGCACAGGTGTACCTCAAGACCATGTGCTTAGCTGCCTGCTTTACTCACTTTAAACTTATGACTGTGAGGCTTAGCACAGGCCAATGACTTATTTAAGTTTGCCAGCGACACCACTTCCACTGGCCAAATCAACAAATTATTGGGAGATTGAAAAACTGGCTAAATGGTTCCATAGCAGCAACCTCTCACTCAATGTCAAAGGAGCTGAATATTGACGTCCACGACCCTGTCCTTATTGGTGTAAATCAGAAGTGGAGAGGGTCAGCAACTTTAAATTCCCGTTTTATTATTTCAAGGGATCCGTTTTGGGTCTAGTACGTAAGTACCAATACAAAGAAAGCATATCAGCTCCTCCACCTAGAAGATTTAGTATGTCTTCTAAAACTTTGACTAACTTCTATAGAAGTGTGGTGGAGAGTATATTGTGTGGTTGCATCACTTCCTGATATGGAATCACTATTGCCCTAGTAGGGAAAAGCCATCAAACAATAGTGGGTATGACCCAGTCCATCACAGTTAAAACCCTCCTCATCAATGAGCACATCTATACTGAATGCTGTCACAGGAAAGCAGCATCCATCATTAATGATCCCCACCATCCAGGCTATGCCCTCTTCTTGATGTTGCCATTAGGAAGAAGGCAGAGGAGCCTCAGGACTCACACCACCAGGTTCAGGAACAGTTATTATCTCTCAACCATCAGGCTCTTGAACCATAGAGGATAACTTCACTCGCCCCATTACAGAACTGTTCCCACAGCCTATGGACTCAAGTTCAAAGACTCTTCATCTCGTGTTCTTGATATTTATTGCTTATTTATTTATTGTGTTTTTTTTCTTTTTCTGGTATTTCCATAGCTGTCTTTGCACATTGGTTGTTGTCCATTCTTTTGGGTGCAGTCTTTCATTGATTCTATTGTGTCTCTTGTATTTATTGTGATGGCCCACAAGAAAATAAATCAGTGTTTTATATGGTGACAGATATGTACTTAGAGAATAAATTTACTTCGAACCAGTCCTTCCCTTAACTTTTATATCATTAAATCTAACTAAATGAATTGCATAGTTCTCATGAGCTAACAAAAATGTATATCAAGTGTAAATGAATGGGTATATCAGGATGCAAATCTGCTTTGTGTCCGTCTTTTTTAAATTTTAGGAAGTGAGTTTAATTTTCATATTTTCCTCTAATTGACTAATTCCCAGCTATTGTATTAAAAGATTTATTCAATTGTTTCCCCCAACACAAAACTAAGGAAAATGTGAGTATCCAATATTTTCCTTACAAAACATCGTATGTATATACAGTGGATTCAGGTTAATTGTGGCAGTCGCTTATTTGGAACAATTCTTAAATTCATTGAGAAAATGATTTCCTTCATTTATTTGGCACACTCTGCCACTGAATTGGGACAGGAGCCTGTTGCCAAAGTTTCTAATTAGCACCTGTCACCGACACTGGACCCTTTACAATTTGCCTACCGACAGAACCAGTCTACAGATGACACCATCGCTATAGCAATACACACAGTCCTCACTCACCTGGAGAAGAGGGATACATACTTTAGAATGCTGTTCCTGGAATACAGTTCAGCTTTGAACACCATAATTCCCTCCAGGTTTGACAGGAAGCTCAGAGATCTCTGCCTGCACCCTGCCTTGTGTAGCTAGATCCTAGAATACTATCAGATCACTGTCAGGTGGTAAGGATGGGCTCCCTCACCTCTGTCCCTCTGACCCTCAACACAGGTGCCCCCCCATGGTTGTGTCCTGAGTCCCCTCCTCTACTTCCTTTACACCCACGACTGTGCTGACACACAGTTCCAATCTGCTGATCAAATTTGCAGATGACATGACAATGATCGGCCTTATTTCTAGCAGTGACGAGACAACCTCTCCTCTGTAGGCTAACACCCTGACATAGTGGTGCCAAAATAACAACCTCTCCCTCAATGTCCAAAAAACAAAAGAGACTGTTTGTGGATTACAGGAGGAACGGAGACAGGCTTGTCCCTATCGACATCAATGGGTCTGCATTTGAGAGGGTGAGTAGTTTCAAGTTCCTCAGAATACACATCACCGAAGATCTCACCTGGACTGTACAGGCTGGCCGTGTGGCAAAAAAAAGTACAACAGCATCTCTTCCACCTCAGGCGACTGAAGAAGTTCGGCATGAGCCCCCAAATCCTCAAGACTTTCTACAGGGGCACCATTGAGAGCATCGTGACTGGCTGTATCACCGTCTGGTACGGGAACTGCTCCAACTTTGATCACTGAGCACTGCAGAGAGTGGTATGGACAGCCCAGTGTATCTCTGGATGTGAACTTCCCTCCATTGAGGACATTTACTGCAGCAAGTGCATAACGAAGGCCTGGAAGATCATCGGGAACACCAGTCACCCCAACCATGAACTGTTCCATCTGCTTCTGTCTGGCAAACGGTACTGCAGCATTAAAGCCAGGACCAACAGGCTACAGGACAGCTTCTTTCTTAAATTCACATGTCTGTACATTGCAATGGAGTCATAACCCAAAGATTTTTACTCCCTTACGTTGTGGGACGAATGTAAGATTGAAATAAATTCATAATTCACGTGCACTTGTGGCTGTTAGACAGGACACTGTGCTTAGAGTGAACAGTTTTAAAATATCAGTTGTGTGTGTTTATGTTCAAAAATCAGTGATTTTTGTCACTACTAGTTAAGAAGAAATAAATCAGTAAGACAATTCAGAACTGTTTTGCTTACTGCAGTTTCCAGCCTTCAGACATGCAGACGCATGAAACAGCCAGGAGTGAAAATGAAAAATTTTCACTACTTAAGGAAGTTAGGAACAATGAAGAATCAGAATCATGTTTATTATCACCAGTATCGACAATCATTTTTAATATTACAGAGAAAATTAAGATTTGAAATATGCAACAGTTTCTGAAAGCATTGGTCACATGCACTTGTGTGGCTATTGGACACTACACCGTGCTGAGAATGAACAGTTTTTAAATAGCATCACTTGTGTTACGTTATTCATTTGGGCTGACCAACGCCAAATTAAAAAGCAGTGATTTTTTTACTTCATGCAGGAAGGCCGTCTATTATCTGCTCTGATGTTGTCAAACAGTCAATCAAAAAAATACAGCAACATACACTTTTTGAATTCATCCATCAATAACTATTAGGAACTAATACAGTTTTATGGTACTGTAATAATACTGGTAGTGTTCTAATTTGTTCTGTATTTCAATTAGTTTGTCTTTGTTATACCTTTTTAACTATTTCCATGAAACTTTAGCTAATTGGGGCTGCCACTTAATTGCACCAAAATATACTGGTCCTGATATCTCAATTAACCAGAATCCACTGTAATTCATTAAAATATTTCAGATAATACAATCAATCACTACCAATGATCCAGAAGATGAAATAATCAAGGATCCTGGTATCTCAAACATTTGGACTACACATCAGTTTACAAGTTCTAAATGAAACAGCAACAAAATTAAAATAGTTTGATGCAATGATACTACGAGGCATAGATTTTTAAATATGTCCTTTGGGTATGAGTTTCAGTGACTGAAAACATTTTCAGGCTTGGTTCTGGCCATCAGATTTTCAAATGACAATTTTACAAACCTGTTAAGGAAAATCTGGAGAAGGTGAAGAGGGAAGAAATAAAATAAGAACATAAAAATAGATGTCAGAGTGAGCCAATTAGCTCCACTTCCTTTAAACATGGTCAGTGACAGAAGGCGTACCTCATACCCCAGTATTAACCCCTTGTCACTCTTTTGATAGCTACCTTGAAGCCACTCCAAATCTTTCTCACAACTCAGCTTTATTTCATCAATAAACTTCAATATATTGCCCTTGATCCCCTTAATCCCCTTGATTGCCTTGAATTGTGAACATCTGAAACTCCTGTTCTAATTACAGCATTTCAAACTGAAAATGAGCCATTAATTAATTAACATCCCTACTCTTTATTTTGTGTACAGTATTAACTATCCTCATTAGTATTTTAGGCTCAATACTAAACTTGGATTTTGTTTTATAATTTCTATTGAGGCACTTTATTGAAGGCTTTCTGAAGTGCAACTACTCCACATCAACATGTTTCCCTTAAATATTCTGTGAGTTTTAAAGTCAATTCGAAGTAAATTTATTATTAAAGACATATATGTCACCATATAATACCCCAAAATTCATTTTCTTGCAAGCGTTCATAGAACAATGTAGTATACGTAATAGATTCAGTAAAAAAACTACACACAAAGACTGACAATGTCAAAAAAATTTAAACAGATTGCCAAACATGATTTATTTTTCATGTATCCATGCCAACTATTCAATTCCAATATTTCTCAAGAACCCTAATGTTATTTTGTCAATAACTGATTCCAGAGCAGTAAATATAGATACATAAAATTCCAAATATCAGTTGCAGATAGTTTTGTGTATTGATTGTTGCTTCATTATCCTGGCATTTTCATTTATTTGCTGTCAAGCATAGAAAACGTCTAGATTCTGAGGTTAAATTTGTAGGGTGGAATTGAGCAAAGTTAAGGGATTTCAGATTGACTTTTATTTTCTGCATTCACAATGAGATTTTACTAGCCATTAAGATTGGTAAACTTCAAATTATCTCAAACTGCACATAGATAGCTCTTTTTTTAATCATCTGAAATATAAGAGATAAAAATTAAAGCCTCAGGTCTCAGAAGCATGTTTGAAAGAATGATGTTATAAGGTTTTTGTTGCACAAACTTAACACTATATTTAAGAATTATTTTCCGATTATATATGTGTTATAAATGTAACATCGAGGCAGATGTATTTAGATTAAAACATAGCAATAAACGAGAAATGGACATTATTGATAAAATACTTTATAGTTTATCAATAATCACCTTTGTTGTTTTGTCATTTCGCTCAGTCCTGTGAAATGCCTTGGAATATACTACAATTTTGAAGAAGCTGTGTATATCCTATTTATTGCTGTTGATCATTTTCTTACTGCTATAAGCATACTCGGAAAACAAAAGTTATATATTGCATCTCACATTTGTGGCCTGTTTCAACAAATATAAGTTGCATGCCTTTATTTTAATCCTGGATGTGAAATCTTTGGTCTATATAACTTGGATGTGTTTACATGCTCTGAAATAGATATAATTTAATCAAATAATTCAGAAGTTTAAACTCTTCATAAGAGAAAGAATGTCTTGGTCAAGGAATTTCTATTAAAAATAAATACTTTAATTATTGTAGTGACTTAAATTGGCTTTGAAGCTAATCCACATCTGTAATACGTAAAAAGTAGACAACACAATATTGAATATATTGAGATATCTCCAAAGTGAAATGGAGAAAAGCAAAAGCATTAAAAAAAATTAACATTTGTTAGTCCAGGTACAATCTCTAGAAAGTTGTCTAATAGGTGAAGTGGCAATTCCAAACTAAACTTGAATCAATGAAGGATGTTTGACAGCTGTGGCAGGACTGGAATGTGATTGCCTCTTACAAAGTGAAAATAAGCGACATGTTGACAACAGGGCTTTGCTTCCAGATTAGCTCAATGCCTTCCATGTGCTGCACTTTGACCAACAAAACATGGAAGAATTTTCACAAATTCCCTGAGAGCATCCTTCAGGAGGTTGAGCCCATGGAAAACATCCGGCCTAGATTATGGACGTGGCAGAGTACTAAAGACTAGTGCTGATCAAATAGCTGAAGTGTTCACTGACATCTCTAACCTCTCGCTTCAGCAGTCTGAAGTACCCACCTACTTTAAGCAGGCTTCTATCATACCAGTGCCTAAGAAGAATGTGGTAACCTGCCTTAATGACTTTCATCCAGTAGCACTTACATCCACTTGATGAAGTGTTTTTTAGAGGCTGGTGATGAAACACATCAACTCTGCTTGAAAAGCTGTTTGGATCCGCTCCAATTTGCCTACTGTCACAACAGGCCCACGGTAGATGATATTTCATTGGCTCTTCACTCAACCCTGGAACATCTGGGGAGCTTTGAGCAGCAGCCAATTGGAGAGATTGGAAATCTGAGAAGATGTAGTTCACTCAGGTTCACTGATGGAGTAGAAATGGCTGCCACTCATTGCAGTTTTGGTGGTTTGAATGGCGGGCAATCATTGTTTGGGGTTGATAGCAAGAAAAAAATCAAAGTAAAGCAGGGGCAAACAGAGTGGCCATTGATGCAGTGGCCAGAGTTAGAATGGACATTTTGAGGATTTAACTCTTTGAGGCTTCAGTTGGAGAAAGCAAAAAAAGCTGTAGGTAGAGATCCCTGCCCCGGCTGCCGCTACTTTACATTTGCTCAGTTAGTACAGTAGGGATGCCATGCAGGATAGTGGAATGCTCCTCTTGCAAGATGTGGAAAATCCAGTGTCCCTGACAACGACACCTGCAAGAAGTGCATCCATCCAGCTGCAGCTTCTAACATCTGCGTTAAGGAACTGGAACTGGATGAACAGCCAGAGTTTGTGGTCCACGTAGGGACAAATGACTTAAGAGTGATGAGGTTTTGCAAAGTGAGTTCAGGGAGTTAGGTGTTGAGTTAAAGGGCAGGGCCTCCAGAGTTGTGATCTAATGATTGCTACCTGTGCCACATGGTAGTGAGGCCAGAAACAGGAGGTTTAACTTAGGTAATGTGGGACCTAACAGAAGAGATGGTTTGTCCCTGAATTGGAAGGGACTAATACCCTGCTGCACAGTGTGGTTTAAACTGGAGTTGCAAGGGAATGGGAACCAGAGTTCCAGAACAGTTAGTGAAGAGTTTGTGGAGACAGATGTTGGTAAGTCCTCAGACTAAGTTAGGAATCAGATGGTTGAGCATGGTGTGACTAATGTCTGAGCTGTGTATATTTCAATGCAAGAAGTATTGTAAGAAAGGCAGATGAGCTCTGGGCATGAATCAACACTTGGAATCATAATCTTATTGCTATTAGATAAACTTGGTTGCAGGAAGGGCAGCATGGCAGCTCAATATTCTGGGGTTCTGTTGTTTTAGAGGGTTGTTGTAGAGAGTGGGAGGGATTAAAGGAGGAGGGTGCCATTACTAGTCATGGAGAATGTCATGGCAGTGCTCAATCAGGACAGACCAGAGAACTCATCTAGTGAGAATAAGAAAGGTATGACCACATTATTGGTACTATATTACAGACTGCCCAACAGTCCTAGGGATTTAGAGGAACAAATTTGCAGAGAGATCACAGACTGTTGCAAGAAACATAAGGTTGTTATGGTAGATGATTTTACCTTTCCACTTATTTTCTGGGACTCCAATACTGTATAAGGACTAGATGGCATAGAGTTTATCAAATATGTTCAGGAAAGTTTCAGTAATCAGTACGTAGAAGTCCCAGAAAGAGAGCATGTGATTCTGGGTCTGCTATTTTGGAATGAGACTGGGCAGATGACAGAAGTTTGTGTAGGGGAACACTTCGTATCAAGTGATCACATTAGTTGCAAAGGAAATGTGCAAAAATATAGGTCTGCTCCACAGATTGAGATTCGAAGTTGGAGAGAGGCTAATTTTGATGGTATCAGAAATGATCTGACAAGTGTGGATTTGGATGGGCTTTTTCCCGGCAAAGGTGTACTTGGTAAATGGGAGACCTTCAAAAGTGAAATTTTGAGAGTACAAAGTTTGTACGTGCCAGCCAGAATAAAAGGTAAAGATAACAAATGTAGGGAATCTTGGTTTTCAAGAGATATTGAGGCCCTGGTTAAGAAGAAAAGGGAGGTGCAGAGCAGGTACAGACAGGTAGGAACAAATGAGGTGTTTATGGAGTATATAAATGCAAGAGAACGCTTAAAGAAATCAGGAGGACTAAAAGAAGGCACATGGTTGTCTCAACACACAAAGCAAAGGAGAATCCTAAGGGATTTTACAAATATGTTAAGAGCAAAAGGATTGCAAGGGACAAAATTGGTCCTCTGGTGGAGCCAAAAGAGGTGGGAGAGATCTTAAATGATTTTTTATTTGCATCTGTATTGACTCAGGAGACGGACACAGTCTATAGAAGTGAGACAAAGCAGCATCAACTTCATGGACCCTGTACAGATTACAGAGAAGGAGGGGTGAGCTGTCTCAAGGCAAATCAGAATGGATAATCCCCAGGGCCTGACAAGATGTTCTCTTGGACCCTCTGGGAGGCAAGTGCAGAAATTGCCAGGGCCTTAGCAGAGGTATTTAAATCATCCTTAGTGATAGGATAGATACCAGAGGATTGGAGGATAGCCAATGTTGTTCTGCTGTTTAATAAAGGCTCTAAACATAAAAAAGGAAATTATAGGCCAGTTAGTCTGACAGCAAAAGTGGGAATGTTATTGGAAGGTATTCAAAGGGACTGAATATATAAATATTTGGATAGACATAGGCTAATTAAGAATAGTCAGCATATCTTTGTGTGTGGTATGTCATGTCTAACCAATCTTACTGAATTTTTCAAGGAAGTTACCAGGAAAGTGGATGAAGGCAAGGCAGTGGTTGTTGCCTACATGGACTTTAGCAAGGCAATTGACAAGGTCCCACATAGGAGGTTAGTCAAGAAGGTTTAGTTGGTCGGTTTTCAGAATGAGATAGTAAATTGGATTAGACATTGGCTTTGTGGGAGAAGCCAGAGAGTGGTAGTAGATGGTTGTCGCAGAGATTGGTACTGACTCCATTGTTGTTGGCCATCTATATCAATGATCTGGTTGATAATGTGGTCAACTGGACGAGCAAATTTGCTGACGACACCAAGATTGGGAGTGCAGACAAGTGTGAGGTGTTGTGTTTCAGTAGGACCAACCAGGGTACGTCTTACACAGTGAATTATAGGGCACTGAGGAGTGTGGTAGAACAAAGAGAGCTGGGAATACAGATCCATAATTCGTTGAAAGTGGTGTCACAGGTTGGTAGGGCTGTGAAGAAAGCTTTTGGCACATTGGCCTTCTTAAATAGTACCCTGTATTGTTTACTGGAGATGGAATGTTATATTGAAGTTGTTCAAGACATTGGTGAGGCCTGATTTGGAGTATTGTGTGCAGTTTAGGTCATCTACCTACAGGAAAGATATAAACAAGGTTGAAAGGGTACAGAGAAAATTTACAAGGATGGTGTTAAGTCTGGAGGTCCTGAGGTATAAGGAAAAATTGAATAGGTTAGGACTTTATTCTTCAGAACATAGAAGTCTAAGAGGAGATTTGATAGAGGTGTACAAAATTATGAGGGGTAAAGTTAGGGTAAATGCAAGCAGGCTTTTCCCATTGAGGTTGGGTCTGACTACAACCGGAGGTCATGAATTAAGGGTGAAAGGTGAAAAGATTAAAGGGCACCTGAGGGGAAACTTCTTCCCTCATGGTCATGAGCATGCAGAACAAACTGCGAACACAAGTTGTGCATGTGAGCTTGATTTCAACGTTTAAGTGAAGATTGTTTAGGTACATGGATGTTAGAGTATGGAGGACACTGGTTTTTGTGCAGTTCAATAGGAGTAGGTAGGTGAAATGGTTCCAGCATGGACTAGATAGGCCAAGGGGTCTGTTTCTGTGCTGTACTTCTCTATGGCTTAAAGATGCATAAATCATGTTGCTCTTTACTACAACTCAGCATTCAATAATATCATCCCCTTAAAACTAATCAATAAAAGTCAAGACCTTGGCCTCAAAACCTCCTTGTGTAATTTGATCCTTGATTTCCTCAAGTGCAGACCCCAGTCACTTTGGATTGGCAACAACATCTCCTTCACAATCTCCAACAGCACAAGTGCACTACAGGGCTGTTTGCTTAGCCTCCTGCTCTAATCACTTTACACTTAAAACTGTGTGGCCAAGTACAACTCCCAATGCCATAGTCAAGTTTGCTGACATCACCACTGTCTTTGGCCAATTCAAAGGTGAAGATGAATCAGCATATAGAAGGGAGAATGAAATCCTGGCTGAGTGATGCCATAACAACCTCTCACTCAATGTCCGCAAGATACAGATTCTGATAATTGACAAAGAGGAGGAAACCAGGACTCATTGGGGATTAGAGATGGAGAGGGTCAGCAATTTTAAATTCATTGATGTTATAATTTCAGAGGACCTGTCCTGGGCCCAGCATGTAAGTGCAATTATGAAGAAAGCATGGCAGCGCCTCTACTTTCTTGGAAGTTTGTGAAGATTTGGCATGACATCTAAAACTTTGACAAACCACTGTAGATGTCTGATGGGGGTATATAGACCGGTTCCATCACAGCCTTGTATGGTAACTCAGATGCCCCTGAAGAGAAATCCTGTAAAATTGGATACAGCCCAGCCCAGTCCATCACAGGAAAAGCCTTCTCCACCATTGAGTACATGTACACAGAGTGCTGTTGTAGGAAAGCAGCATCCATCTCCAAGGACCCCCACTACCCAGACCATGCTCCCTTGCTGCTGCTGCTATAAGGAAGAAGATACTGGAGGCTCAGGCCACACACCACCAAGTTCAGGAACCGTTAGTATCCCTCAAGCATCAGGTTCTTGAACCAGTGGGGATAGCTTCACTGGACTTTACTTTCCCCATCACTGAACTTTTTTTTAACCCATGGACTCACTTTCAAGGACTCTTGAGTCATCTTATGTTCTTGATATCTATTGCTTATTTATTTTTATTTTGTATTTGCAGTTTGTCTTATGCACATTGGTTGTTTGTCTTGTTGGGTGCCATCTTTCATTGATTCTATTACGGTTCTTGGATTTATTGTAAGAAGCAAATTTGTAGTGACATATATGTACTTCAAAAATCAAAATATTGTGCTTAATGTTAGACCCAAATGTTGATATAGGCTTACATCACAATGTTGTGGAAGTAATTCCATCGAGTGTGAATAGCTGCGACAGCCTCTCTCTTATATGAAAATAAAACAAAAGCGATTGACTTTGCATCTTCATACCTTTCCTGCAACTTTGCTCACCCTTTCAGTTGTCGTAGGGGGGAACTTGAGCGGCAATTCGTGGTGTTGTCGAGAGATGGCGCTTGTAAACGCGAGCCACTTCCCCTGGCCGGGTGACATTATCATCCGGGGATGGAGGTGCTGCCCAACCGGGGGTTGAATTGGTAGATTCCGAGCCGTGGCATGAGTGCAGTTGTAGGCAAAACAAAAAAATATATAATGCAGTGAGGGGCAGAGTGGCTGCGACAACCTCTTCTTTATATATAAAAAAGAATGGCTTGGTGGTTATGTAGAATTACAGCCTGTTAGAGTTTTATAACAACAGGCCGGGCTTTTGACAGATTTGAGTAAATTTATTTTTTGGGAAAATAGAAATCGAGAGAGGACCTTGAACAAAGCGGCTCTGAGAACTTTTGATCCCTCCCTTCTGTGGAGCCGTTCTCCACACTTTCCTTCCTGCCGTGCGTGTCGGGGCCGTCGGAGGCCGTTGCGTCTGCTCTGTTTGTGCAGTTTTTTTTAATAACGCGCTCCGCCGCCATATTGTTGTGTGGCTCGGTCCTGGAGAGAGCGGGGTTGGTGTTGGTTCAGATAAAGGGTTACTGGAAGGGATCAGAGTGGGGAGAAGGGTGCAAAGAAACGAAGAAGAAACTGCTGGAAGAAAAATAATAAAGCCGTATCTCCTCTTCCACGTCTTCCCTTCCTCCCCCCCCTTCAATCTCACCCTCCCTACGCAACCCAGGCTCGCAGTCCTGGCAAAGGAGACCTAATTCCTGGTAAGGCATGGGACTCTCGTGTCATTATGATATGTTTTATTCAATTTCTTGGAGAGTCTGGTTCAGAGATGTGAATTGCTTTCTGCGTTAATGCCATAAAGACTCTGATGGGGTTTTGGAAAGTAGAAAAGATTGATTAGCGATGGAGCTGTTTACATGTCTGAGGATTTTTGACGGTGATGGTGAAGCCGGCTGCTGCCTGCGTGAGGAGGAAAATGGCTGACAGACTCCCTTATCCGGCTGTATTTGTGAGGGGAAAGGTCCCGTTTTGTGCAGAAAGCCTAGATTGGGTTGATGTGTCATTGGGCTTATTACAAGGTGGCGACAGTTTGCTCTCTGTGTCTTAAAAAATAAGTCATCATTTTGTGGGAAGAAACTCGGAATGGAATATTTCCCTTTTCCTTTCTTGGACTGTTAAACGCCATTTCTGAGGTGGAGTGATTTTTCTGATGGAAAACGTAGGCCTCGACTACGCCTGGAACATTAGGCCTGGTCTATTTTGCGCTTTGAAATTAATATTTTTTTTTACAGTGAATCGTTGTATGATTTAAGTAGATAATTTTGTAGAAATAGCAATCTAAAGTAATTTAAAGCGATGTCCCACGCCTAATAATGCAGTCAGTCAGTGTTAAGACGAATGTAGAGTTATGCACATAGTTGGAAATGTTAAGACTGACGTGTAAGTTAGGCTGCGAAGTATCGTTCATTTTTCAAGGAAAAATGCATGGCTTGTAAATCTGTGTTAGTAATGAAGCAGCAATAACCTCAAAAATTACTTACGATTCTGTCAGGAACTTAGTATATCTACTGGTTAAGCTGGTATCAACTCTTGTATTCAGTTAGTGTCATTATTAAAATATTTATGCCTATAACCGAAATGTATGCTTTTACTGGAATAGTTAGTTTGGTGTAATATGAGATTGTTATCATATTGTCAATTTATAATAACCCTAGGCGAAACATATTGTTCTGCTCTGCTATTTATAAAAAGTGATCGGTACGACTTTCCCAGTATGAAAATCACATTATCAAATGAGTGGTGCTTGCAAGTAAAATATACATAATTCCCATAATAAATTAAGATAATGTCATGAACCATAATATCTTAGAAAAGATATTTCAGAAGTTAGTCTTCAGCTATATGCTAAACAGTGGTAATATCACATTAATGAAGTTATTTTCAGTAGAAGTTTAAATGTGTTCGAAACTTCAATATATTAATTGATCACCGTACAATTTATAAAATTAGTGTTGCATCCAGAGTTTTTGTTACAAAATATCTGTCATATTTTGAATTTACTTACTTAAATTTTGGGGAAAATATATTCTACAGTCAAAATAAGTCAGGATAGTTGACCTAAACAACAAAGGTAATTGATTGCAAAGCTTTTCTTATTAAAATAATGTATGAAAATGGGTTTTAAAATGCTTTTGAATTATCAGAAATAAAACTGCTTCCTGGTCCAGCAATGTTGCTTAATAGCTAGTGATCTACTTCACTAGAATCCAAACAAAATGCTGCAATCAATTAGCAGTCAGGCAGCATCTATGAAAAGAGAAAGCACATTCTAGCTTCTGTGTTATTTTCTCATATCTGCAGATTTTATTTTACTTGTTTAATCCTGGAATCAATTTTATAACAGTCTATTGAGTTGTAGTGTATACTTGAAAGAAAATTCAACAAGATTTAAGTTACAGGGACTGCTGAGTCTGGCGTTCAAAAAGTTGACAGATCTGCAGGAAGGTGACTTCTAATGATTTGGGCTTTAAAGCATGCAACAGTTAAGTAGGTCTTCACCAAGTCTGGCCCAGTGGGGCTACCAGTTCAAATGAAGTGGAATCTTGATGTGTGGATATTTATAAAGTGCCTAAGTTGCACATGCACATACACTATTTATCTTTCATCTTTTCCCCATTCTTTTCTGAAGGTGCTGATTTACTGGATATTGTTCCATGGACAGCGGCAGCCCTCAGGTATTTTGCCCAAATAATGATTGTTGATGCAAAAGCCTTAAATGAATGTTGACGTTATTTGATTGCAGATGGTGTTGCAGTCAAGATCATTCCAGTATTTTACGTGCACACTTTGCGTTATGAGACATCAGAAAATATATTGCAGCAGAAATCTTGCTTGCCTGATTACTTTTAGTCACTTGACCATTTCTCCGGTTTCATTTAATCTCTCCCAAAAAATAATCTCCATCTGTGAATTATTATCTTGGCACAGACAGAATCGAATTTGAATGTAGAACCTATTAGTTTTATAGTACTACACCAGGTAGTACCTTCAGAACTGTGTGATTGAGAGAGTATGCTCAAACGATATCTTATTGTTGATTTGTTTTTGGACTTTTTTTGCCTTTTTGTTTAATGAGTTGAGCTCAATGAGTTAAAATACTATACTGGAATTTATAGTGTTCCAGTTATCTTTTGAAAGAATATGCTGACATTTGAGGGGAGCATCCACATTAGGAATGAGAATGATAAGAGTTTTACATTGTTTTTGCAGTTGAAAACTGCAGTTTTATAACATCAGCAATATATTTATTTGTTACTTGCAGCCAAACTTTAACCCATTGAAAATGAGGATAGAGATCTTAAAATGAGTCAAAGTTCTTGTTCACTGTGTAATGAATAATTAATTTTTGTTTTTTGGGGGGGAGTCAGGACAGTCAAAACAGGGTTCTGTTAAGATTTATATTGGATTTTCATTCAAAAGTTTGTATCAGTGGAACTACACCAGCATCGTTATGGTAAGAAGGGATAAAAATTTTAGGGAAGAATAATGTTGGAAGTCCAAAATGGTAGTGTTTACGTGTAGAGAGAAGAGGGAATCGGGTTTTGTTGCTTTACAGTTGCTCATATTTAACATAATTTAGCAAGTACTGCACTATATCCTGTCTAATTTGTCTTTCGATGCACTGCGTTTATTACAGTTTGGAAACTTCAGGTGTTGGGTGTACTGGTCCTTTTTAGAAATGGAACTCAGCACCTTGGTTAATTAAAGTCAGAATTGGTTTTGTATGGCAAGAACAAAATATTTCACTATATTTTGTGTATTTTTAGTGGCCTTCATATCATAAGTAGAGCACTGTACAACTTGTAGATTTTTATTAGTGTCATAAGTTGGAAAGCCCCTTAAAACTTGGAGAAATATTTTGAGCAGGGTGTAAGAAATTTAAGCGAAAATAAACACTTGGAGATAACATTAATATAGTTAATTCTGTTTGCTATTTTTTTCCTAAGGGACACCAGCAAAAATCCTCAAATATGAGAGTGACAAAATTAAATTAAGTTTATTGCATTTTCATGGGTTCCTGTCTCTCACTTGTACTGTCTCCTTTTTGTTTCACTCTATTTTAGTTTGCCTAATTTTTTCTTCTCTACCCCTCCTCAGCCTATCATTTACCCTGACCTTTGTGTTACTTCCTTTTCATTCTTTCCCTTTATCTACTCAGCCTTATGCCTTCATCCTTTTGTGGATAGATTGCAACAAATAGCTAAACACTGGTCATCTCGAGAATTGAATTGGTCATGTGCATTGTACGTTTAAGGATATGATAGAAAATGAAATATTGGAGTAAAATATAAAGAGAAGAAAACTGTTTCAGAGGTATATAAAGTATTGATATTGGCAACAGTAAACATTGGTCACAAGGCAAAGATAGAAACTGCAAGTGAGAAAATTAAATACATGAGTAGTATTTTAAGTAGTTCAAGTTGTATCTGTCTTGCTGCTTACTAAGTTTGTTCAATAGAAGAAATCTATTTCACATTTTCACTGTTCTTCATAAAGTACGTGAATCAGTGGTGGCGTAAGGATTTTACTAACCCATTGATCTGAAGTGGAGCTCACACAAGTGATGTCAGTGTGGTCGTGAGTGGAGTGTTGCAAGTGAACGTTTTGGACTTCAGTCAAGGTATTAAGAACATTTTATAGAGTGTGGTAAACCAAGAAGCTAATCCAAATGAGGAACTGGATTTAAATCATAGTTCGTAAAAAAAAAAAGTAATAATATAAAGCTATCAGATGCCATTAAAGTTCTTAATGTTCCAGCCCTCCTCTGTTTCTTTGAATTCAAAGAGGTCTCAAGAGAGACAATGATTCTATTGACTTTAATATTTGAAAGATTATACAATGGTGCTCTTGGATTCAAAGGTATCATATCTTACTCTGACAGTCAAATTGGGAGAGGAAGAGGGAATTCTGCACCAACTGCATCAGTTTGAGGTGAAATGCTGGAATCTATTATTATGGATCTGATATCAGGCAAATATCAAAAGTATATTTCAGAAATGAGTTCCTAGGTTTGAGTACTTTGAGGCTACAATACACTGGATAGATAGAGGACCACTGGATTGTCAAAGGAATTTAAAGAGCTCGTTCAATATGTTTGCTTGCCAGACTCTTCCTGGTTACACTGCCTTTTCCCTTGGGAACTCTATTTTGGATCAATAGGATAGTAAGGTCTGTGAACCACCACTGGGTCACATGCCTAGTGATGAAGAATACTGAAGTAACAAAATAATGGATTTTTCCTCGTGAACAAACTTAATAAGCAGCAAAAAGACAGTCATAACTTGAACTAAAATATGAAAATAGTGTATAGAATCTTTTTGCATTACAGGGTGATTGCCAAAAGTCTTAGTTTAATGAGAAGAACATGTTTTTACATCTCAAACCTAATTCCTTAATATTGTTGGTTAATTGGAAATGTTTGGAATCTAGAATCAAAATCTGAAAGTAGTAACTCAACTAAGCAAAAGTTTTAGAAAAGTGTTTTTTAAAGGTGCATAAAATTGAAATGGGCAGATTGGAATCCCGGTGACCATTGTATTTGGAATTGATGTGTTAAGCTGTTTTAATCTGTTTAAATAATGGAATGACTTAAAATAAAGGTGCTTATGCAATTAAATTTAACTACCGGTACACTTAACTGGTTTGTTTTGGCATTTATGATATCACTGGAGAGAACTTTGTGATGTCAGAACTGATGGAGTTCTTTGCAAAATATTCACTGACTATAATCAGAGGTTTTGAACAATAGAAGAAACAGTTAAGTGGTTTTACATTAGAATAACGGCTGTTAGAATGTACTGAATAATTCAAGGTAATTGGTTGAAGTTGTAAACTGAAGATGTTGCATTCTTCCTGTATGATGTCATGACATGCATTTTTATGATTAGATTTTAGCCAGTTTGGGAAGAAGTGACATGCAGCTGTAACATTTGTGTGTTCGATATATTTGAATTTATTCAAAGATTCTTTTGATTCCAAAATGATTTCTGATTATAGTATTTATGGCTAAATAACCCATGAAAGTTGAAAATGTTAGTGTAGTTTGTGAGTTCAAAAGAGTACATTTAGCTATATTGTCTGTCTTATGTCCTACCTTAATATTTGTGTTGTTCATTGATTTCATTGTTAAATCTTTTCAATTTGTTAAATTCATTAGAGTACGTAATAGCAATCGATACTGTTTAGTACTTCAAAACTGGTCGTGTCAGAAAAGTTATTGCATTGAAATTCACATCTTCTAATACAGTTGAATTTGTGTGATGATAACTTTACCTCTGAATGAAGATCATGTAAAGAGTAGGTTATAGGAGAAGATTATATTTGGTTTAAGGAAAAGGCTTAAAAGTTTCTAGAAAAGGGCCTAAATCTGAGGACTCCGTGTATCAGACTTAACAAAGCATGATCATGAAATTGATACTTCAGGGAAACTAGAATAAGTTCATAAGAGCAACTATAGTTTGTAACAAGGAGGAAAATCAGCAAAGCCAAATATGAGTCATTTACAGAGATTTTATAACGAAGAGCAAAGAGGTGAGAGGAACTAAACATTTTGCATTCTTCATGGAAGAAGACAGTACAACATGTAGAGTTATTGAAGAACCAAGAGATAAGCACAGAGGTGAAGTAAAAGAAATATTGCAAGATAACTGGAAGAATCTGGTGATCTACACTGAGTTTTGAAAGAAGTAGCTTTGAAGAATTCACTGGTTGTCTTTTGCAAAACTCTGTGGATTTTTGAGCCCGTCTATTTCAGAATGGAAGGCAAGGAAGATGGGAAGTTACTGAATTGAATTGACTTTATTTCTTACATCCTTCACATACATGAGGAGTAAAAATCTTTGTTACATCTCCATCTAAGTGTGCGATGTGCAATCATATTAATTTATAATAAATAGAACAGTCAATGTAATATAGAGTACAGGTTTCCCCCGCCATCCGAAGGTAGAGTGTTCCTATGAAATGGTTCTTAAGCCAGAATGTCATAAACTGAAGAAGCAATTACCATTTATTTATATGGGGAAAATTTTTGAGCATTCCCAGACCCAAAAAATAACCTATCAAATTGAACTAAATAACACATAAAACCTAAAATAACAAGATAATGTAGTAAAAGCAGGAATGACATGATAAATATACAGCCTATATAAAATAGAAATATTGTATGTACAGTGTAGTTTCACTTATCAAAATCGGGAAGACAGCGAGCCAAAATTGATGTGGAGGAAAAAAATAAGCACGTACATGCACGCGCACACAACTGCCCGCACAAGGCTTCATGGTCATGGTAGTCTTTCTTGGGGTAAACACATGTATAAAGCGGGCGTCTTTTCTTCGTAAAAGTGAAAATCTTCCTTGGTTAGCGAAAAAGGTACTAATGTAGGTCTTTTATAACAGTGAGCTGTCATAAAGTGAATGTTCGAAAAACGGGGGCCATCTGTACACACAAATCAGCGTGAGTTCATCAGTCTGATGGCCTGGTGGAAGAAGCTGTCCTGGAGCCTGCTGGTCCTGGCTTTTATGCTACAGTACCACTTTCCAGATGGTAGCAGCTGGAATAGGTTGTGGTTGGGGTGACTTGGTCCCCAATGATCCTAAGGGCTCTTTTTATACACCTGTCCTTGTAAATGTCCTGAATCATGGGAAGTACACAACTACAGATATGCTGGGCTGTCCGCACCACTCTGCAGAGTCCTGCAATTAAGGAAGGTACAGTTCCCATACCAGGCAGTGATGCAGCCAGTAAGGGTGCTCTGAATTGTGCCCCTGTAGAAAGTTCTTAGGATTTGGGGGCCCAGACCAAACTTCCTCAACCGTCTGAGGTGAAAGAGGTGCTGTTGTGCCTTTTTCACCACACGGCTGGTGTGTACAGACCATGTGAGGTCCTCAGTGATGTGACATGTCAACCTGGCATCAGTAGTTGGAATCTTATCAGGCTTATTTTTTTCAAGGCATTTAAAATTCATAATATCATTGAGCTCACTTGATGTGAATTTATGAAAAGGAATGGTGTCTGACAAATGAAGTTCTTTTGAGTACAGTAGATTTGGGAGAGGAGGGAATGTGGATCATTTGGATTTTCAGAAGCTTTTCAGTAAGGTCCTGTGCAGAACCAGGTTTTATATATGCAGCATAGAAAGCATTCTGTCTAGATGCATCATGGTGTGGTATGGCAACTGCTCTGGTTGAAACCAGAAGAAATGGCAGAGGGTCATGACACAGCTCAGCACATCATTGAAACCAGCCTTTCTGTATGAACTCTCTCTATTCTTTTTGCTGACTTGGTAAAGCAGCTGATGTATTTGAAGACCTCACCCAGCCTGGGTATTCTCTCTTCCCCACATAATCAGGCAATAGGTAGAAAAGTATGAAAGCATGTACCACTAGGCTCAAGGACACATTCTATCCCACTGTTATGGGACTATTGAACAGTCTCCCAGAATACTAAGATGGAGTCTTGATATTGAGTGGATTCTTGATTTCATAGTCTACCTCCTTATTCTTTGCACCTTATTGTTTGTCTCCATCACACTTTATAATAGTAATGCTTTCTTCTGCATTGTTTTTGTTTTCCATTGTACTACCTAATTGCAGTGCTGTGAGGAAATGTGTATGGATAGTATGGAAAATAGTTTTTCATTGTACATTAGTAAATGTAACAAAAAACTAAATTACATTGGTGAATGAAGTTGGTATGTGGGGAGTTTTGGGTAGTTTATTATTGTACATGTATTAACTAAGGAACAACATAAAAGTAAGTGTGTCTACCTTAGGTTTGCATATTGACCAGCAGTATACTGCAGTGAATGGTGATTTGTCCCCAAGTATTCAGGTGAAAATTATTTCCTGATATCAATAAATTCAGTGAGTAGTAATGACAACACAGAGGCATCAAGATTGTATGGATGAAATGAGTGTCTGGGCAATCATATGGCAGACAGAGAACAAATTGAAATAACACCTGTCTTGATTGGAGGGTCTTGACCCAAAATTTTGACTCTGCCTTTCCTTCCATAAGTGCAACCTGATCTTCTGAGTTCCTCCAGAGTTTTGTGTATCATTCTAGGTTTCCAGCTTCTGAAATCTAATCTTGTGTCCCTTCAATTAAAATAATGTGTGTCCCTTGCATTGGGGAGGGCTGGGAAATAAATTCTAGTGTTTTTTTGAATGGTAAGGGATCACAATGTACTGTTCAGAGAGACCAGGTTATCTTTGTACATGTCATTGAATACTAACAGAGATGAAACAAAGAAAGCCAGTTGCCCAGAGATTTGAATAGCTCAATAGAAATTTATGCTGCTATTATCCTTATTCCAGATGTTCCTTAAAGTCTCTTTCAAATGTTTAATTACAAGTGAGTTTGGTTTTGTGTCAAATTCTACTTGGTGTCTTGGGACAATGCATAATTCTCTGGCCTAAATATTTGTGCTGTGTCCTTGATTTCATGGAAGAGTTCAGAGTAGTAGGGAGCTTGAGTAAAATTACTGGTAAATAGTTAAGAATGTCAATTTGTTGAAAATGAAATTAGTAACTTTTCATCATTGGCTCTTGTTTTCCTGAACATACCATCTTAATCTATTGTGAACATAATGAAGCTGACAGCTGTCATTATTCCTATGAAATTGTTACAGCAATGTTGGATGATTAAAAGGGGAAAGATGAGTGATTTTAAAGTTCATATACTGGAAGTCTGAAACTAAAATAGAAATTTCCTGATATGTTTTTATCAGATCAGATGGCATCCATGTCAAAAGAAGAGAAACCGATTAATGTTTCAGTTGTAGAATCTGCTGGCAAAGATTTTTCAATTGGAAAAGTTAACTCTTGTTTTTGTTCCACAGATGTTAAATAGGGAAATTTTGAGAGTGTTAATTATAAGACGATACTTTACCAAAATGTGCATCTCCATGTTTGACTGTCTGTTCAAATATATGGAGTTGGGAATTTGTTTAACTCATTTGTGATCCTAAACTAAATTTATCACAAAGTAAAATAATTGCAAGTTTAAGTAACCTTTTTAATAATGCAGTAGATGCTCATCACTGTTATCCAGCTTCTATCACTGAAAATTGTCAAAGCAGAATTTGAATTCTGAGGTGTTGAGAATTAAATTTTCTTTTATCTCAATTCACTTGCAGTCTAATTTTTTTTAACCTGTTTTTAATATTGATTTCATGGGCGGTAACATACTGATTAGCTTAACACTATTACAGTGCCAGCTGTAAGATCAGGGTTCAGTTTCCATTGCTATCTGTAATGGGTTTGTACGTTCTCCTTATGACTGCATGAGTTTCTTCCCACATTCCAAAGACACACAGGCTAGGGTTAATGACGTGTGGGTATGTTATGTTGGCACCAGAAACGGGGCAACACTTGCAGGCTGCCCATCACAAATTGGTTTGATTTGACGCAACTGCCGCATTTCACTATGTTTTAATGAACATGTGACAAATAAAACTAATCTTTCACCATTCTAGCTTGCACTTCCTTTCCAATCCTTGGTGATTTTCACATGAGAATTGGAATTGTTTAAAGTAATATGATTACAAACTAGAGAAAATCTGCAGATGCTGGGAATTTGAGCAACACACAAAATGCTGGATAAACTCAGCATCCAGGAAAAGAGTACAGTCAAGGTTTTGGCTGAAAACTTTGACTGTTCTCTTTTCCTAGATGCTGCCTGACCTGCTGAATTCCTCCAGCATTGGATGTGATTATTAGCCTTGTTTTCTTGACTTGCATCAAGTGCTAAGTGTTTGTTTCAAATATTGCAAAGTATGTTTCATCTCAGAAACACACAGTGTAACATATCACTGCGTTAAACGGGCAAGGGTAGGGCACATTAATGTCAGGCATAATTCATTGACCGATAACTACTTTCTGGATCATGATATCTTTTAGTGTTTTCTGAAAAAATGTAGATGATGTTATTTTTTGCTTGGCACATCTTTGATAAAGCATCAGTTCTTAAAATGTTTTGATATTGCCAAAAGAAATTTTTTCCTTAAAAAATTGCACTTTTCTGGTCAGTTACACAAAGATTTGGTCACCATTTTCTTAAAAAAAATTGGTGATCCCTATAAATTTGAATAAATTCCTCAGTAATTGAAAGATTTGGAAGAGTGGATGTGTATAGTCATGGACTTAGCTCACCAAATGCTTTGGGAAGAAAAAGAAAAATGGGAAGCATGTAGAGCAATTACATTCACAATATCTGCTAGAGGTGGTGGTGAAGGCTGATAACATTTATGTTTAAAAGATGTTTGGACAAGTACGTTGCTTAGAAATGTGTAGAGGACATATGCCTAATATGGAACAAATGCAATTAGCATGGAGCAACATCCTGATCTACATAAATAATGTGGATTGAGGGGGTCTATTGCTGTAATGTAGGACTCTTTGAACTTGGCTTGATTGAGTAGTTCCAAAGTGAAAATAGATTTTTAAAAATTAAGGTATTAAATATTCAACAAAATAACATTTAGCTAGTAAACATATGGTGACTAGTTTTGTTTGCTATCTGACCACAAACAGAGATGGTGGATAAATTGTAATCTGAACAAGTCAGATTGATGGTCAGTATTGAAAAACCAACTATGAAAAAGGCAATGTCAGATGTAGTATTTTGTGATGGAAAGGGTTAATTCATCTAGTTGCAGAGGAGTCCTAATCAGATTTACAGCATAGTAACAGGTCATTTGGTCCACTGCATTTATGCCAACCACCATGCCTATCTATACTAATACTAATTCCATTTACTTACATTAATTCTATAAACCTTTATGCCCTGCTCAGTCAAGTACCTGTTCAGATCTCCCATAACGTTGTGTCTGTGTGACCTCTGGCAGCTACTTCCAGACAGCAATGAGTCTATCCCATGGATTTTTTTTTAACTTCCCCATACATCTTAAACCTATGCATTATATTTTTAGACACCCCTGCAATGGGAAACAGACGTAGACTGTCTGGAACAGGGGTTCCCAACCTCTGTTAATGGCATAAAAAAGGTTGGGAACCCTTGTTCTAGAAGCTCAGTTTTATTTGTCACGTGAAAAGCGTCATTTCGTGTCAAATCAAAACAGTGAGGGTTGTGCTGAGTACAGCCCGTAGGTGACACCTATATAGCATACCCACAATTTGCTAATCCTGACTGTACATCTTTGGAATCTGTGAGGAAATCCACATGATCGGGGGAGAATGTGCAAACTCCTTACAATGGTGGAAATAGAATATGTATTGGTGATCGCTGGTACTGATCGTGTTAACCATTATTTTGCCATGCCACCCATCCTACTTATCTACTCTATATTTGCCTGAAATAATTTTGCATATCTCTCCATATCATGCCTCTCAGATTCAGATCCAGATTTTTGTCACTTGTATTTTGAAACATTCAGTGAAATGCATCATTTGTATTAACAACAAACATAACCAGTGATGTACTGGAGCTGCCTGTCAGTTTTGCCAAAATTCCAGTGCCAACATATCATGCCCACAATGTTGCATAGAACGACACAAGCAATAATAACAACAAAACAAGATAACAGTAAAACAAGCTGCGGTCCTTGGCCATGGTAGAGATGGAGGATCGCTATTGTCCAGTTATTTAAGAAAGGCTCTAAGAATAAACCAGGTTATTATAGTTTGTGAACTTGATGTCAGTAGTAGGTAAGTTATTGGAAGGTATTCTAAGGGACCAGTTGCATAAGCATTTGGATAGACAAGGATAGTCTACGTAACACGAGTGAATCTGCAGATGCTGGAAATAAATAAAAAAACAGGAAATGCTGGCAGAACTCAGCAGGCCAGGCAGCATCTATGGGAGGAGGTAATCGTCGTTATTACCTCCTCCCATAGATGCTGTCTGGCCTGCTGAGTTCTGCCAGCATTTCCTGTTTTTTTATAGTCTGTGCAGCTTTCTGCATGGTAGGTCATGTCTAACTGATCTCTTTTTGCGGAAGTTACTAAGAAAGCTGATGAAGGAAAGGCAGTAGATGCTGTCTACGTGGACTTTAGCAAAGCTTTTGACAAGGTCACACATGGGAAACAGATCAAGAAGGATCAAGCACCTTCTCCCCTGTAATCTGAATTCAGGATGAGGTAGTAATTGGGATTAGACATTGGCTTTGTGGGTGAAGCCGTCTACTACTCTCTGGCTGCCTCTCTGACTGGAAGCCTGTGACTTGTGGTGTGCTGTAGAGATCATTGCTGGGTCCATTGTTCTTTATCATCTACAATACTGTGCAAATGTCTTAGGCACATGCGAAAAAATTCTGTGAAGGGAAGATGCTTTCAGAAATGAAGTTTTTAAATACAAAAAAATTACTATAAAGAGCAGTAAACAGTTTAAAAAAAACTGAATCAAAACAACATTTGGTGTGACTATCCTTGCCTTTAAAACTGCATCATTTCTCTTGGGTACACCATCCTGTAGTTTTATAAGAAAATCAGCTGGTAGGTTAGAAAACATAGAAGACCTACAGTACGATATAGGCCCTTCGGCCCACATAGCTGTGCCGAACATGTCCTTACCTTAGAAATTACCTAGGGTTACGCGTAGCCCTCTACTTTTTAATATCTTTGTCTAATATAAAGCATCTTGAAGTACCTGCCATAGTCATTCTGTACCTTTGACTGTCTTGGCTGCTTGTCTCTCCAGGTAATCCGAGACAGCTTCAATGATGTTGAGATCAAGGCTCTGTGGAGGCCATACCATCTGTTGCAGAACTCATTGTTTTTTTTCACTGAAGATGGTTCTTTATGACTTTAGCCATGTGTTTGAGGTCATTGTCCTGCTGCAGAATGAAGTTGGGATTGATCAGACGCCTCCCTGATGATATTGCATGATGGATGAGAATCTGTTTGTACTTCTCAGTATTGAGGATTCCATGAATTCTGACCAAATCCGCAACTGCATTTGCAGAAATACATCCCCAAACGTGCAGGGAACCTCCACCGTGCTTAACTGTTGGCTGTAGACACTCATCCATGTAATGCTTTCCAGCTCTTCTATGGACAGATTGCCTCCTGTTTGAGCCAGAATTTTTAACTGGTCAGTCCAAAGCACTTGTTCAACACCCCAGTCCTTATGTGTAAGTGAGTCTCTTGGCTTTGTTTCCACTTCAAAGGAATGTCTTTTTGGCAGCAAGTCTTCCATGAAGAGCACTTCTGACAATATTTCTCTGGACTATAGAGGGTGTACCTGGATTCCAGTTGCTTGAGTTCAGAGCTGATAGCAGTGCTAGACAACTTATGATTTGGAAGGGATGCCAGTTTGTTGTATCTCTGTCTGCTACACTCAGATTCTGTAACAGACCTGTGCATTTCTGGTCATCAACCTTACCTGTTTCTCTTGTGCTTCTTCAGAAGAACTTGGACAGCACATCTTGAAATTCCTGTCTGTCATGAAGTTTTTTGCTTTGGAGAAACCTTGCTAATGCAGGATAGCCACCTTGTGTCTTGTTGCTATGCTCAATTTTGCCATGGTGTAAGAATTGATGATTTGAAGGTTAAACTCTCATATATGTCATACCCTTGGTTGGTCTTCACTCAGTTTGATTCCTTCTACAGTCGTTTCTCTTTCAGTTAATCCATCTAGTTTGTTCAATTCATTATGTCATTGTTCATGAGCATTTGTTTCTTATCATTGTTTAATCATACAATGGGCTGTATACCTACAAAGTAATCAAGTTTTTATTTGAAATGTGGTCTCTAACTTGTGTTAATTTCTTTAGCAAAATACAAAAATTTTTCTTTTAATTTTTTTGAAAAATGAATATTCAGAAATCAAGTTTGTTCTTTTCTACCGACAATGTAGAAGATGAAAAAATAAACATCTACAACAAAAATTATATTTTTAAAAAAAACTAAGGGTGCCTAAGACTTTTGCATAATACTTTTAATATCTTGGATGATATGGTAAACTAGATCATCAAATTTGCGGATGACACCACATTTGGGGGCATAGTGGATAGTGAGGAAGGCTGTCAAACCTCACAGCAGGATCTGGACCAGCTGGAAAAATGGTCTGAAGAAATGGCAGATGGAATTTAATACAGGCAAGTGTGAGGTGTTGCATTGTTGGACTTTAAACCAGGGTAGTTATGGGACTTCAGACTTGCACATTAAATGGTAAAACACCAAGGAATATGCTATATTAGGGATCCGGGGAATACAGGGTGGTAAAGAGAGACTTTGGCATGTTGGCCTTCATAAATCTGAGTGTAGGAGTTAGGATGTTATGTTGAAGCTGTATAAAATGTTGTTGAGGTCATATTTGGAGTATTGTGCGCACTTATGGTTGCCTGTCTATAGGAAGGATGTAAGTTTGAAAGAGCACAGAGGAAATTTACGGGAATGTTGCTGTGACTTGAGTTTGAGGGAAAGGCTGAATAGGTTAGGAATTTATTCCCTGGACCTATGAGTTGATAAGGGTATACAAAATAGAGGGGTATAGATATGGTGAATGCAAGCAGGCTTTTTTCACTGAGGTTGTGAGACTCTAGAACTAGAGGTCATAGGTTAAAGTGAAAGGCTTAAGGGCAACATGAGGCGAATTTCTTCACTCAGAGGGTGGTGAAATTATGGAACAAGCTGCTAGTGGAATGGTGATGCAGGTTTGATTTTAACATTTAAGAGAAATTGGTATTAGTATCTGCGTGGGAGGGAAGTGGAGGGCTATGGTCTAGGTGCATTGTGATAGAACTAGGCAGAATAATAGTTTGGCGTGGACTAGATGGTCCGAAGTGCCGGTTTTTGTGCTGTATTATTCTGAGTACCCATGACCTCTAACTCCCTCTCATCCTTAATTCCCCCATACTGTCCCCCAAACTATCCCTATGAACCTAAAGAAAAATAACTTGAGTCTGAGCCACAACATTGGACATCGCAGGGTGGTCTATCTTGACTGCTAGTCTTTGATCTTTTACTCCAGGGAAAAATGACTTAGCCTGTCCAATCTCTCCTTATAACTCTCTCTCCAATTCAGGCAGTATCCTTGCTGATTCTGTTTCATTATGTCCTTGGAGTGTGGTTTTCAGAGCTGCAGTCAACACACCAAGTGCAGCCTAACCAGTGTTTTTTATAGTTCTAACATGGTATCTCAACTCTTGTTCTCAGCCTCAGTTGATGAAGGCAAACATGTCAAATAATTTTCTCACCAACCTGTCCAATTTGTGTTTCCATTTTCGGGGAACTATGCATTTGTACCCAAGTCTCTCTGTTGAGGAATGCTTTGCAGGGTCAGTCCTCAGGCTCCGCCCATGCTTAACTTCCCAATATGCATCATTTATCAGAGTTTAATGCCATTTCCCATTCCCTTGCCAACCTGATTTACAGTATATCTTGTTGTAACTTGGAATCTCTGAAGCACACCATGTTCATCTGGCTCTAATCTGAAAATCAATGCTGCACTACCACCATCTGCCCTTTTACCACCAAGCCAGTTTTGTATCTAATTTATTCAATCCTATCTATTCTATCCTTTCAGATTAGCCTGCCATGTGGGATCTTGTCAGTTCTTTGAATTCGGATATAATAGATCAGTATTGGTTGAGAATTAGTCACGTAGAGAGTGAAAATTGAGAATGGCAATTTCTCAGGTTAGCAGGTGATACAGGAATGGATGCTTAGATTTTTGCTATGCAGACGCTATCAACGATTTGGCTGACAGGGCCTAAATACAAAGGTTGCAAGTTTGCTGATGATGCAAAACTGGCAGTATTGTAACAGACAATGTGGATATTAATACCACAGGGTTTGTATGTGTATTATACCTCTTCATGCATTTTTTAACAAAATTTCAAAAAGTTATGTGTATGAGTGTTATTTTGATTGTTGTGCAAATTTACAGATAGGTTTGAAATGGCAGGGCATCTTTAGAGTGGCCAGTACAGCAAATGGAATTCCATAAGCAGAAGCATAATAGACAAAAGTTCAATTGTTATGTTCAAGTTAAATAAAATATCAGTCAAGTCACAGTATGGAAAATCTTTGAATTGAGTTGACAGTCTTTTAAATGAGAATGGAAATCCTGTCAAGGCCGATCAGTTGCAGTGGATTCTGGTTATTTGGGACACATCAGACCTGTACATTTTGGCCCAATTGCATAACTGCCCAATTCAGCCAAAGTTGAAGTCTGCTTGTGGGTACCACTGACTGCCAAAATGGGAGGTTAAAGATATCGATAAACACCCCTCCTAGTTGATTAGTAGAGGCCTTCATTACCCAGTCTGGGCCAGATGCTTTCCTCATGTTAGCTTCAGAAACTGAAATCATAGGGTTGTAAGGGCTGTGGGAGTTCGTGAAGGTTTCTCCCATGGTTTTTCAGTCAAAGCGAGTATAAAAGACATTGCGCTCAACTGGGAGTGAAATCTTGTCACATATGTAGCTTGATTTTACTTTATAGGAGGTGATAGCATTCAAGCCCTTCCACAGCTGTCAAACATCCCTGGCTGTGGTTTAATTAAGTTTTGTCTAGAGTTGCCACTTAGCATATGGAGTTTCTGGAGATTGTACCTGGACCTCTTGTATGTAACTTGGTCGCCAGACCCGAATGCCATTGACCTGGCCCTCCTCAGATTGTGGATCTCTTGGCTCATCCAGGGCTTCTGGTTGGGGCAGACTATGAATGATTTTGTGGGTCAGAGTTGTCTGCAACTGACTTTATAAAGTTTTGTGGTATATTTGTTCAGATCCTCTGATTCCATGAACATTGCCCAGTACACCGACTTCAAGCAATCATGCAGCTGCTCCTCTGTCTCCCGTGACCATATCTCTGTTGTCCTTACCTCAGGAGCCTTGCTCTTCATCCTCTACCTGTATGCAGGTAGGAGGAAGACAGCCAGGTGATCAAATTTCCCAAAATGCCATCTAACAATGGAATGGTAGGCATTCTTAATTGTAATCTAGCAGTGATTAAGCATGTTGGGACCCCTGATGCTGCAGGTGATATGTTGATGATAATTTGGCAGAGATTTCTTCAAGCAAGCCTGATTGAATCCGACAATGATTTGAAAGGATTTGGGGTAGACTGTTTCTTGTTTGCTAATTGCGGCACTTAATACATCAGCCATTGGTGGTAAGTAAACTTTGGTCAGGCTTATGGCAGAGAACCTTCTCAGGATGTAGAATAGATGGCATTTAATCATTAGATGTTCCAGGTCGAGAGAACAAATGTGCGACAAGACGGCTACATCTGAAAACCACAAAGAGTTTATCATGAAGCACGGACCCTTGCCTCTTGCCTTCCCAGAATATTCTGCAGATCAATCCATCCAGTAGATCGAGAAACCCTCAGGCCGGACCAGCGTGTCTTGAGTGAGCTAATGTCGCTGTGTAATAGAGAATGCAGCAATTGCTCATTTCCTTCTGACATAGCAATCATGCCTTTAGGTCCTCAGTCCTGTTCTCTAGTGACTGTGCAATTGCTACAAGATAATGAGTGCAGGAAATTTTACACCATGCTATCTTAGTCTGGCATGAAGTCCATCTTCTGACCACTCTTCCAGCCATGGCGGTGGTTTTTCATTCGCTTAAAGGTGCTGTACTTGCACTCCTGAAAGTCTGCTGAGTCTTTCAGAAAAATAGTGAAATTGCAAGTTCGTTTAGATGGTTGAAAAGTATGTTACTTAAAGGGAAATTGCAGGTTACAGATTTCGGTAGTAGTTCAGAAGAAATATATCTAGAGGTTTTGTGACCTGCCTGCAAAACATCGGCATGTTATCACCAATGCTATTTTGGATCTAGGTTGCTGTAACTTGCCCCCAGTGTGTAGTTGAGTGATAGAGTCTGTGAGGAATAACTGGAAATTAGTTTGGTGGGGTTAATGTAAGAATGTTTGCCTGATGGTCATTGCTAATTTGTGTGGAAGCCTTGTTTCAGTATTGTAACTTCAGCTCTAAAATTATGTTGACACTATCTTATACTAATTTCTTTTATCCTATTCTAATGCAGTTTTTGGCAAAATGGTATAAATCTAACAGTTCAGATGCAAAATATCGATCATGCAAAATATCGATCATCTCCATACTAATTTTGTCTTTTTCCAACTATATAAACATCCAAGAAAGCTCATGAGCACCTCTTCTTCCTTGGGAGGCTAATGAAATTTGGCACATCATCTTTGACTTAGACCGATTTTTATCAATGCACCACAGAAAGCATCTTCTCTGGATGCATTGTAGCTCAGAATGGCAACTGCCCTCCCCATGACTTCATGAAACTGTAAGGAGGTGTAGACATGCACATCATGGAAACCAGCCTCCCCTCAATATACTCTGTCTGCACTTCTTGATGCCTCGGTGGAACAGCCAGTAGAATCAAAGTCTGCTCACCTGGGCATTCTCACTTCTCTACCCTCCCATCAGGAAGATGAGATAAAAGCCTGAAAACATGGCACCAGTCTCAAAGGTAGTTTCTATCCCACTTTTAACTGTTTCTCACAGACTACCTTGTTGTGACCTTGCACCTTATTGTCTAACTGCATTGACCTTTTTTGTACATGTGACAATAATAAACCAATTTATTTATGAGTTTACCATTCGATACTCCAGATGTGTGGCACAATCGCATAGTGGTTCGCAGAACACTTCACAGTACCAGCTACCTGGGTTCAATTCCCACTGCTGCCTGTATGGAATTGGTACGTTCTCTCTGTGACCATGTGGGTTTCCTCCGGGTGCTCCGGTTTCCTCTCTCAGTCCAAAAATGAACCGGTTGGTAGGTTAATTGGTCGATTGTAAATTGTCCTGTGGCTTGCCTAGGATTAAATTGAGGGATTGCTGGACAATGTGGCTTGAAGGGCCATAAGGGCCAATTCCATGCTGTGTCTCAACAAACAAATAAATGAACAAATAAACATTGCCTCAATATTGCAAGACTAAATGTAGACTAAGATGCCCTTTTACATTAGGAACTCTAGCCTTCTATGTCTGAGGTGGCGACCCTGACTTCAGTTATATGTTATTTCAGTGCAGCTTTCCATTTGCACACCAAAATCATGTCAGTCCTCTGCTTATTCCACTACGAGGGTAGGCCAAGTGCAAACTCAAAGCTAGAAGTAGCTCTTATTCCACCTGTGTAGCCTACAACACAATGGTATGAATATTGAATTTTCACACTGAGAACCACTAAGCAAGCATTAAGGAAAGGGAAAGTAAATTATGGAAGTAAACTACCACAAAACAAAAATAGTGAAAGTTTGTTCTATAATTTGATGAAGTAGAAAAGGTGTTAGTGAATACAGATCACTTGGAAGATGCAAAAGAGGAATTAATATTGAGTCCTGCAGAATTAGCTGAGACTTTGAACAACGGTTTTGTATCTGTCTTCATGGTGGAGGATATATTTAATGTCCCAAAGGGAGATGTTATGGATGCCATGGGAGGTGAGGAACTCAATATAAGTAGACAAATCCCCTTGATTCTGATGGAATACATCCCAGGATACAGAAAGTAATGGCAGAAGTTATAGATCTTTGTGAGAATTTACCAAAATTTGCTGGTTTCTGGACAGCCTCAGAGATCTGGCTGACAGTGAATTAGCACACCACTATTTCTAAAATGCTATCAACAAAATGCAGGTAACTATAAGACAGTTAACTTCAAAGTCTGTAGTTGGGAAAAGATTGAAGTTGTAATTAAGGGAAAAAAATACTGAGATACCTTGTTAGAAATGATTCTATCAAGCAGGCACAGCATGGATTCTGGAAGGAGAGGTCCTTTTTAACAAACTTTACCAGAGTGCTTTGAGGATAAAACAAGCACAGTGGGTAGATGGGAACAGGTGGATGTTGTATACTTCCAAAAGGCATTTGATGCCACATAAGTGATGTATCTGTAAGGCTGCATGGAGCTGAGGGTAATTTATTAGCAAGGACAGAAAATTAGTTAATTAATAGAAGGCAGAGAGTTGAGATAAATAGTTCATAATAGTGGTTAGCAGAGTGCTGCAGGGGTCAATGCTGGGCAAGCAACTGTTCATGATGTACATTATTGATTTGTAAGAGCAGATTCATTGCTCTATGAGAGCTCTATGCTCTGTAAGGATTTGCAGCGGGAAGACATTTTGAGTTCTCGGGGGAAGGGAGAGGCCAGACTGCGCGGGCGTGTGACGTCCACCTGTTGAGCATGAACAGTTTAAAAAGGGCAACGAATCTGCAGAAATTTTTGATTCAGAAAAAGAAGGCAGCGGGAGAGCACCTAAGGATTTCCAGTGGGAAGACATTTTGAGTTCTCAGGGGAAGAGAGAGGCCAGACTGTGCAGGCACGTGACGTCAGCCATTTGAGTGTGAACAGTTGAAAAAGAAGGCAGCCATATCCATTGGGCAGTGGAGTGAGAGGCAGCAGAGTGAAAGGGCTTTGGCTGCACAGGCTTTGGCGGTAACGGGACGAGGTGAGGCAGTTGTTGATTGCAAAAGGAGGTAGAATGTGTGTGAGGCCAGTTTTCTGTGGTCGGTGTCAGATGTGGGAGGTCCTGGAGTCTCCCGGTGTCCCGGACGGCCACATCTGCACCTGGTGCATCAAGATACAACTCCTAAGGGACCGTGTTAGGGAACTGGAGCTTCAGCTCGGTGACTTTCGTCTGGTCAGGGAGAGTGAGGAGGTGATAGAGAGGAGTTACAGACAGGTGGTCACTCTGGGCCACAGAGGACAGAGAAATGGGTCACATTCAGGAGAGGGAAGGGGAAGAGTCAGGTACTAGAGAGTACCCCTGTGGCTGTACCCCTTGACAATAAGTACTTTTGTTTGAGTACTGTTGGGGGGGACGGCCTACATGGGGGAAGCGACAGTGGCCGTGCCTCTGGCACACAGTCTGGCCCTGTGGCTCAGAAGGGTAGGGAAAGGAAGAGGAAGGCAGTAGTGATAGGGGACACTACAGTCAGGGGTTCAGACAGGCGATCCTGTGGACGCAGGAAAGAAACTTGATGGTAGTTTGCCTCCCAGGTGCCAGGGGTTTGGGATGTTTCTGATCGCGTCCAAGATATCCTGTGGTGGGAGGGAGAACAGCCAGAGGTTGTGGTACCAGTGACAGAGGTAGGAAAAGGGAAGAGGTCCTGAAAGAAGACTACAGGGAGTTAGGAAGGAAGTTGAAAAGCAGGACCTCAAAGGTAGTAATCTCGGGATTACTGCCTGTGCCACGTGACAGTGAGAATAGGAATAGAATGAGGTGGAGGATAAATGCGTGGCTGAGGGAATGGAGCGGGGGCAGGGATTCAGATTTCTGGATCATTAGAACCTCTTTTGGGGCGGGTGTGACCTATATAAAAAGGACGGGTTGCACTTGAATCCCATGGGGACCAATATCCTGGCGGGCAGGTTTGATAGAGCTGTTGGGGAGGGTTTAAACTGGTTTGACAGGGGAGTGGGAATCAGAATGTGAGTGCAGGGATTAAGGTAGAAGGACAAGTGCATGATGCTAAGAGTTCTGAGTTGATGAGGAAGGACAGGCAGGGGACACAACATAATTGTATCCAGTTAAAGGGGTTGAAATGTGTCTATTTCAATGCTAGAAGTATTATGAACAAGGAGGATGGAACTACGATGTTGTGGCTGTTACTGAAACTTGGTTGAAGGAAGGGCAGGATTGGATGATGCAGGTCCTGGGGTTCAGGTGTTTTAAAAGGAATAAGATGGGAGGTAGAAAAGGTTGGGGGGGAACTGGCATTGCTGGTCACGGATAGTATCACGGCTATAGAAAGAGAGGACGCTGCAGAAGGAGTGTCCATGGAGTCAGTCTGGGTGGAAGTCAGAAATAGGAAGGGATCAATCACTGTGCTGGGAGTAGTCTATAGGCCCCCAAATAGCCCTCGCGACACCGAGGAGCAGATAAGCAGGCAGATTTTAGAATGGTGCAGGAAATACAGGGTAGTAGTTATGGGTGATTTCAACTTCCCTCATATTGACTGGCACCTCCTGAGTGAAAGAGGGATAGATGAGGCTAAATTTGTCAGGTGTGTTCAAGAAGGATTCTTGACACAGTATGTGGACCGGCCGACGAGAGGAGAGGCTATACTGGATCTAGTTCTGGGTAATGAACCTGGTCAGGTGACAGACCTCTTGGTGGGGGAGCATTTTGGTGAGAGTGACCACAACTCCCTTAGCTTCAGCATAGCTATGGGAAGGGATAAAATCAGATGAAATGGTGAAGTACTTAACTGGGGAAGGGCTAACTTTGAAGGGATGAGGCAGGAACTAGTAAATTGGAAACAGATGTTCAAAGGGGAAAGCACAGAAGTAATGTGGGAGAAGTTTAGGGACCACTTGAGCTGGGTTCAGGATAGGTTTTTCCCACTGAGGCAAGGAAAAAATGGCAAGAAAAGGGAACCGTGGCTGACGAAAGATGTGAGGCAACTCGTCAAGAGGAAAAAGGAAGCATATGTTAGATATAAGAAGCAGGAAGTAGGAGGGGCTTATGAGAAATATAGGATAGCCAGGAAGGAGCTAAAGAAATGACTTAGGAGAGCTCGAAGGAGGCATGAGAAGATCTTGGCATTGTAGGATTAAGGAGAACCCCAGGGTGTACTATGCGTTTGTGAAGAATAGGAGGATGACGAGAACAAAGGTGGAACTGCTAAAGGGTAAAGAGGGAGATGTGTGCCTGGAAGCGGAGGAGGTTGTGGAGGTCCTAAGTGAATACTTTGCTTCAGTATTCACAACAGAAAAGGATCTTGATCATGATGAAGTTGAAGTAGAGCGGGCCTGTGTGCTGGACAATGTGGAGATTAAGGAAGAAGTAGTGCTGGATCTTCTTAAAAACATTAAGATTGATAAATCCCCTGGGCCGGATATCACCCCAGGTTGTTGTGGGAATTAAGAGATGAGATCGCAGGAGCATGAGCTATGATCTTTGAATCCTCTTTGGCTGCAGGGGAAGTGCTGGAGGACTGGAGAATGGAAAATGTAGTTCCCTTGTTTAAAAAAGATAATAGGGAGAAACCTGGGAACTATAGACTGGTGAGTCTTACATCGGTGGTATGCAAACTACTGGAAAGGATTCTTAAGGATAGGATCTACGAGCATTTGGAGAAGTACAGTCTACTCATGGATAGTCAACATGGCTTTGTGAAGGGAAGATCGTACCTCACGAGCCTTATTGAGTTTTTTGAAGTGGTAACAAAAGAAATTGATGAGGGTAGGGCAGTGGATGTGGTCTACATGGACTTTAGCAAAGCATTTGACAAGGTCCCTCATGAGAGACTCATCCAGAAAGTCATGAGGCATGGGATAAGTGGAACCTTGGCTGTTTGGATTTTAAAAAATTGGCTTAAAGGAAGAAAGCAGAGGGTAGTTGTGGAAGGAAAGTATTCTGCCTGGAGGTCGGTGACTAGTGGAGTGCCGCAGGGATCTGTCTTGGGACCCCTGCTATTTGTGATTTTTATAAATGACCTGGATGTGGAGGCGGAAGGATGGGTGAGTAAGTTTGTGGGTGACACGAAGATTGGAGGAGTTGTGGATGGAGTTGTAGGTTGTTGAAGGTTACAAGAGGATATAGACAGTCTGCAGAGTTGGGCAGAAAAATGGCAGATATTGTTCAATCCGGACAAGTGTGAGGTGATGCATTTTGGAAGGACAAACCAAAAGACTGAGTACAGGATTAATGGTCAGTTACTTAAGAGTGTGGATGAACAAAGGTACCTTGGGGTTCAAATCCATACATCCCTCAAGGTCGCTGTACAGGTTGATAGGGTATTTAAGAAGGCCTATGGGATGCTAGGCTTCATTAACAGGAGGATTGAGTTCCAGAGTAGAGAGGTCATGTTGCAACTCTACAAATCTGGTGAGACCGCACTTGGAATATTGTGTTCAATTCTGGTCACCTCATTATAGGAAGGATGTGGAAGCTATGGAGAGGGTGCAGAGGAGATTTACCAGGATATTGATATAGATTGTGAACATGTGGAGGTCCAGCACCAATCTGTCTGGTACCCCCTTAGTCACAACACCTAACCTGAAACTATATTCTTGTCCTGGATTATTCTGGCTTCCCCCTTCCTTTCCAGGCCCGACGATGGGTCTCAGCCTGAAACGTTGACTATTTATTCCCCTCCATAGATGCTGCCTGATCTGCTGAGCCCATCCAGCATTGTGTTGCTCTGGATTTCCAGCATCTCTTGTGTTTATATTCATGCCCTCCTGTGTGAATCTGAGACATGCACTAAATAGAATATGTAAGATCTTGATGAAGATGAATAGAATTGGGCATGATTTAAAGTGACAGTTAACTGGAAGCTTGGAGTCAAATTTGTGAATTAAATGAACATTATGTCAAATTGGTTTGCAACTCTGGTTACTGGACAAAAAGAGTGCAGAGGGTCAGGGATAATTATATTTGGTGTGGATAAGGGATGGTAACAAAGCAAAGAGTTGGAAAAAATAGGTCAGTTTTGTGTGGTATCAATAATTCTGTGATACCATAGGGATCAACCATAGGGTTGAAGCTTGTGCTTCAACCATTCAGAATTTAAGTCAGTGCCTTAGAGTATTAGTGTACCAGAATGGCATTTGTTGATGATACATGAATACTAACTCTAACAAGCACAAGGAGCTTGAAAAGAAAATTTAAATGAATGTCCTTTCTTGCAGATAAGGGAACAGAAAGGCTCAAAATGCTCCAAATTTGGTCTCACCGATGTCTAATACAACTTCAGCATAACATTCCAGCTCCTTTGCTCATTAATCTTATTTATGAAGGCCATGTGCCAAAAGCTCTCTTTACAATCCTATCTACCTGTGATGCTACTTGCAAGGCATTATAGATTTGAATTCCTAGATTCCTTTGTTCTACCATACTCCTCAGTGCCCTTGCACTTTTAGTTTAGAATCAGAATTAGAATCAAATTAATTATCACTGACATGTGTCATGAAATTTGTTAACTTAGCAGCAGCAGTGCAATGCAATACATAATATAGAAAAAAAAGTAAATTAATTACAGTATACATATTAAAAGATTAAAATTGTGCAAAAAACAAATAATATATATTAAAAAAGTGAGGTAGTGTTCACGGATTCAATGTCCATTTAGGAATCGGATGGTAGAGGGGAAGAAGCCGTCCTTGAATCGCTGAATGTTGTGCCTTTAGGCTTCTGTACATCTTATTTGATGGTAACAGTGAGAAAAGGGCATGCCCTGGGTGCTGGAGGTCCTTGATAATTTAAGCTGCCTTTCTGAGACACTGCTCGTTGAAAATGTCCTCAGTACTTTGTAGGCTAATACCCAAGATGGAGTCAACTAAATTAACAACGCTCTGCAACTTCTTTCGGTCCTGTGCAGTAGCTTTCTCCCCACCCCGCCCCAATATCAGACCAGTGATGTAGCCTGTCAGAATGCTCTCCACGGTACATCTATAGAAGTTTTTGAGTGCATTTTTTTGACATAACAAATCTCTTCAAACTACTAATGAAATATAGTCGCTGTCTTGCAGGTTAGGTCCTTGGAGATCTTGGCACCCAGGAACTTGAAACTACTCACTCTCTCCACTTCTGATCTCTCTATGAGGATTGGTATATGTTCCTTCCTCTTACCCTTCTTGAAGTCCACAATCAGCTCTTTCATCTTACTGACATTGAGGGCAAGGTTGTTGCTGTGACACCACTCCACGAGTTGGCATATCTCACTCCTGTACGCCCTCTCGTCTCCATCTGAGATTCTACCAATAATGGTTGTATCATCAGCAAATTTATAGATGGTATTTGAGCTATGCCTAGCCACACAGTCATGGGTATAGAAAGAGTAGAGTAGTGGGTTAAGCACACACCCCTGAGGTGCGCCATTGTTGATCATCAGTGAGGAGGAGATGTTATCACCAGTCCGCACAGATTGTGGTCTTCTGGTTAGCAAGTTGAGGATCCAATTACAGAGGGATGTACAGAGGCCCAGGGTCTGTAACTTCCCAATCAGGATTGTGGGAATAATGTTGAGCTATAGTCAATGAACAGCATCCTGACATGAGTGTTTGTATTGTCCAGGTTGTCTTAGGCCGTGTGAAGAGCTATTGAGATTGCATCTGCCATTGACCTATTGTGGCAATAGGCAAATTGCAATGGATCCAGGTCTTTGCTAAGGCAAGAGTTCAGTCTAGTCATGACCAATCTCTCAAAGCATTTCATCACTGTCAATGTGAGTGCTACCAAGCGATAGTCATTAAGGCAGCTCATATTATTATTCTTAGGCACTGGTATAATTAGAGGTTTATCAGTTAGCTTAGTTTATAAATGGTTAGAGCTTTATTATCATTGTTGAGGACAGCGAGATTGCAGGGCTACCCCATTCAGTGGAAAATAGCAAACTGCCAATTCAGTTACTAAAACCAATGACTAGATTTGAAATTACATCTGAGTTATTTAGAATGACATCTAAGTTACAACTGAATTAAAAACAGCTGTAAAATTAATAAGGATTAGTGGTTGCCCCGTTGAAGTATTGCACATGCCTTTGTTATAAAATACAATAAGCCTAACATTAACTGGGTATGTTAATGGAAAGTATTCTACATTATTTACTTACATAAAGTTTTTGGATCGACAGAGCCTGATTAGGGATAGCCAACAGTGCTTTGTGTGTGTTTGGTCACATTTAATTTAACCAATAGAGTTTTTCGAGGAAGTTACCAAGAGATGATGCAGGAAAAGCAATGGATGTAGTTTACATGGGCTTAAGGAGTTTGGTCATGAAGGTTCAGTTGTTTGGCATTCAGGATGATGTAATAAACTGGATTAAATATTGGCTTTGTGGGAGAAGCCATTGGATTGTAGTAGATGGTTGCCTCTGACTGGAGGCCTGTAACTATTGATGTGCCACAGGGATCGTTGCTAGGTCCATTGCTGTTTGTCAATCTATAGCAGTGATCTGGATAATAATGTAAACTGGATGTGCAACTTGTGAATGACACCATATTGGGGGCATATTGGACAGCCAGGAAGGCTCTCAAAGTTGTCGGTGAAACTAGGAGCAACTGAAAAATAGCAGATGAACTTTAATACAGACAAGTTTAAGGTATTGCACTTCAGAACGACAAATACAGTTAGCGGTAGGGTACTGAGAAGTGTGGTAGACCAGAGGGGAGATACGGGAATACAGATTCATAATTCCTTGAAAGTGGCATCACAGGTAGATGGGGTCATAAAGAGAGCTTTTGGCCTTCTGAAATCAAAGCGTTGAGTACAAATGTTGGGATCTTAAGTTGAAACTGTGTAAGACATTTGTGAGACCTAATTTGGAGTATTGTGTCCATTTCTGGTCACCCAACCACTGAGGTTGGTTGTGATTGAACTAGAGGTCATAGTATAAAGATGAAAGGTAAAATGGTTAAGGGAATCATGAGGGGGAACTTCACTTAGAGGGTAGCAAGAGTGTGGATGGAGTTGTCAGAGGGTATGGGTTTGATTTCAACATTTATGAGAAATTTGGGTAGGTATGTGGAATTGAATGGTTTGGAAGGCTATGGTCTGGGTGTAGGTCAATGGGACTTGGCAGATTATTTAGTATGGACTAGATGGGTTGAAGGGCCTGTTTCTGTGCTGTAGTACTTTGTGACTCTAATAGGAGATCCATTATTGTATTCTTGTTGGGAACTCAATATATTTGTACAATGTCCGGTGTATGTTACTAAAAAGGGCTTCTTTGGTTTGTTACGAGTAGGAATGTTTCTTTGTCTGTTAAATGTTTCTCTCGCCGTTGTTTCGCTTTAGAATGGCTGATATGGTAATTGTATTCATTTGTTAATCAATGGGAAATGTTATTGTGTTTTGTGAGGCTGGGAACTTGGGAGAGGGGTTGCGCGGGCTTGGGGGTGAAGGGAGTCGGCAGGAGGGACGGACGAGGAAGGTGGACGGGCGCTGGACGGCTCGTAGGACCACCGCGACTGGCGCTAGATGGCTCATAAGACCCGGTGCGGGTGGTCCCAGGGGTGACGACGTGGCTGTCGGATGATTCGTTGATTGAGCTCCACCGAGTGCACTAAACTGACTGAACTTTGATAAGTTGGTGCCTTTTGTTTTTTTCTTGTATGTGTATATATATATATATAGTATTGCCTAATACTCTTTTAATTTTAGTAAACTCTTTAAAGTGTATTTCATAACGGTATTTGTTGTGGGTTTGATACTGTTGGCGGGCGCGAGGCATAAACGCGATTCTCACAGCACCTGCGTGTACGGGAGGCGGGGTTGGTGTGTGGCTGGATCTCTTTTTCCCCTAGACATATACCAGCCTGTTGGGTAAGTGTTACATATTCATTAAGGAAATTTTCCTGAACACATTCGATAAACTATCTTGACCAGTCCTTTTACAGATGAGAAAATCTGCAGATGCTGGAAATCCGAGCAAACCTCACAAAATGCTGGAGGAACTCAGCAGGCCAGGCAGCATCTAGCAGTCTTTGTTTTGGCAAGACTGGAGGGGAAAAAAAAGCTGAGGAGTAGATTTAAAAGTTGGGAGGGGTGAGAGAAGCACTAGGCGATAGGTGAAACTTGGAGAGGGGGGAGGGATGAAGCAGAGAGCTAGGAAGTTGATTGGTGAAAGAGACAGCAGGCCATGGAAGAAAGAAAAGTGGGGGGGGGGCAAGAGGAGCAGCTGAGGGAGGCTATGGGTGGGTAAGGAGATAAAATGAGAGAGGGAAAAGGGGATGGGAAATGGTGGGGGAGGGGTAGTTTGAGAAATCAATGTTCATGCCTTCAGGTTGGAGGCTGCCCAAATGGAATAAAGGTGTTGTTCCTCCAATTTAAGTGTGCCTTATCATGACGATGGAGGAGTCCATGGATGGACATATTGGAATGGGAAGTGGAATTAAAATGGGTGGCCTCTGGGAGTTTCGCTTGTTCTGGCGGATGTAGATGCTCAGCAAAGTGGTTTCCCAATCTATGTTGGGTCTCACTGATATACGGGAGGTCACACCAGGAGCAGCACATAATTCTCCAAAACTTCTGCTACCTCCAAGTGGATCCCACTGCTAAACACGTCTCTTCTCCCCCACCCCATTTTCTGCTTTCCGCAGGGATCATTCCCTTCACTACTCCCTTGTCCATTCGTCCTTCCCCACTGATCTCCCTCCTGGCACTTACCCTTGCAAGTGGAACAAGTGCTGCACCTGCCCCTATACCACCTCCCTCACTACCATTCTGAGCCCCGAACAGTCCTTCCAGGAGAGGTGACACTTCACCTGTGAGTGTTTTGGGGTCATATACTGTGTTCGGTGCTCCTGGTGTGGCCTCCTGTATATTGGTGAGTTTTACCTTTTGCGTGGTGTTTCTCTCTCCCCTCCCCCCACCTTTCAAATCCACTTCTCAGCTTTTTTCCTCCAGTTCTGCCTGTCTAGCAGACGTCAACTGCTAGATGCTGCCTGGCCTTCTGAGTTCCTCCAGCATTTTGTGTGTGTTAGTCCTTTTATGGTATGGGATTCCTAGTTAATAGGTGGAAAGTTTAAAATTGCCTTCTATCACAACCTTTTTGCAATTGTCTACTGTTTGTCTACAGATTTGCTCCTATAAATCCTACTGATTATTGGGTGGTCTACAATACAATCCCATTAACTTGGTCATCCCTTTTTTATTCCCAAGTTCCACCCATATAGCTTCAGTAGCTGAGCACTCCAGTCTCTTCTGTCTAAGCACTGCTGTGAAATTTCCCTGAACGTGATGCTACCCCTCCCCCTTTAATACCTTCTCTATCATGTCTAAAATAACAGAACCTCAAAATATTGAGCTGCCACTCCTGCCCTTCCTATATCCTAGTTTCACTGATGCCTACAATATAATAATTCCACATATTTATCCATGTTCTAAGCTGATCTTCCTTACCTACGATATTCCGTGGATTTTTAAAAAAATATTATTTATTTATTGAATTTTTAGAAATTACAAGAATAAATGTAATAATGAAATGGTAAGAAAAGTGATATTAACCCTCCCCCCTCCCCTTAACCCTCCCCCCTTAATCCTTATCTAAAGAAAAAAAAAGAAAGAAAGAAAAGTGAAGAAAGATTGCCTGGATATCGGAGGGTCCCCACATGTTCCATGGAGTTCAAAATAATTTTGATATTTATTTTCACTTTCCCCAATTACTATAATTTTATCTTCAAAGGACCTATGTATCTAATCCTATCTTTCGTAAGTATGATGACCAAATTTTCAAAAATATCTCATATTCATTTCTTAAATTATACTTAAGTTTTTCAAATGGAATACAACTATGTATTTCATTATTCCAACGATCCATCGTTAAATTTAAATCAGATTTCCAAGTAACTGCAATAACTTTTTTGGCTACTGCCAAAGCAATTTTTATAAATTTTTTCTGATACTTATTCAATTTAAATTTTGTTATTGTCCCTTCAATATCTCCTGATAAAAATAGCAATAGACTATGTGGAAGTTGAACTCCAATAATTTGTTCCAATAAAAATCTTAAATTAATCCAAAATGGTTGAATTTTAGAACAAGACCAAATAGAATGTAAAAAAGTACCAATTTCTTGTTTACATCGAAAACATTGGTCAGACATATTTGAAAGCAAATTAGTCATTCATAATAACTTGGGAACTCTTTAAAATTCTCCATGTTGCTATGAGTCTCTCCCCAACCATCCAGGCAGAAGAGAAGAAAGATATAAAAAAGATAACTAATATATAAGAAAAAAAACCAAAATACCCCCCCACTAATGTTGCGAATAAAAAGAACACAACATTACCCCCCCCCCCCCCATTTTACGGGTCATGGCAATCGCCATGATTGTACACGTGAAACTCGCAGCCGTCGATCAGGAGTTCCTCCAGCTCCCCCGCAAAAAGAAAGAAAAACCATATATATATTAATGAAGAAGAAAAAAAGAAAATAATTAATATCTCTACTCCCAATTAATCTCTTTGACTATTTTTTCTTTATAAATGTCCATCAAATCCAACCTTATTTCAATCTTCATCATAAGTCCATTTCAGTTCTATAATTCATTAGTCCTCTTCATGAACATCGGGTAGTTCTTGTACAAATTTCTCCACTTTCCGGTAGTCAACAAAAAAACTTCTTTCTCCATTTTCCAGAGAAATTATCAATTTTGCTGGGTAACTCAATATAAATTTATAACCCTTTTCCCATAAAGATTTTTTCACTGGATTAAATTCTTTCCGCCTCTTCAGAAGATCGTAACTTATGTCTGGGTAAAAAAAAACCTCTTTTCCCTTTTATTATCAATGGCCCTTTTCTCTCTTTGGCACCCTGAGTAGCTGCCTTCAAGATCATTTCTTTATCTTGATACCTTAAGCATTTTATCAAAATTGATCTTGGATTTTGGTCTTGTTGAGATCTTGGTCTTAAAACTCTATATGCTCTTTCAATTTCAATTACTTGACTTCCTTCTTCCATTTCCAAAATTTTCAGAATCCAATCTTGAAAGAATTTTATTGGATTTTCTCCCTCTGCACCTTCCTTAAGACCAACAATTTTAATATTATTTTGTCTACTAGAGTTCTCAAGCGCATCCATTTTTTCAAGCATTCGTTTTCTTTCTGCTATCCAGACAGAATTATCATTTTCTATTTTTTCTATTCTTTCAGTATTTTCTTCCACTTTTACTTCCATCTCTTTAACTTCCTTCTCCATCTTTTTTTGTTTTTCCACCACATTATCAAGTGTATTCTGTATCCTTTTTATATCTGTTCTTATAGCTTTTAATTCATTCGTCATATCTATTCTTATAGCTTTTAATTCCTTCGTCATATCTGTTCTTGTAACTTTTGATTCTTTCATCATATCTACTCTTATAGATTTTAATTCATTCGTTATATATCTCAGGATATCTTTTATGTCTCCTTTAATCTCTTTCTTCCTTTCCTTTTCTTCCTCCTCCGAATTTCCCAAAGAGTCTGTGTCTCCTTCCGATTCCGATCCAATTTCACTTCCAGCCGTAGTTTGGCTTTGTAGTTCGGTTGATATCTTCCCATAGATACTTTTGTGCATGCGTTCCTTCCGTTTCTTCTTAGAGACCGCCGACATTGCTACAGCTTCCTTCCCCTCATCATCAGAAGTACCGTGCACTTCGCCGGGAGGAGATCCAACTTGAGTCCAATGCTTCACCGAAGCGGTTAGGCCTTTTTCCCCACTGATTTGCGCAGTCTTTGAAGTAATAGCTTTCTTCTGTTTCGATTTAGGAGCCATATCAAAAGATATTCCGGAGTTGCTTATAGGTAATTTCTAATAGATATTAGTTAACTCTTCTTCATTTAAAACCTATTTCATTACTTTTTATGAGGGAGCTGGATTCCCAACGTCTCGACCCTACGTCATCACGTGATGTTCCCCCCGATATTCCTTGGATTGAAATGGATGCAACTCATAACACTAGTCCCATCATATTCCATCTTACATTTTCTGTCTTTGTATGTTGGCTTTACGCCTTTACCCACAACTGCTGTACCAGCTGCCCTTGTACTCTGAATCACATCTCCCTTCGACTCTGTTTAACCCTCCCTTCCCCCGAGCAGCGCTGGAAAACCTTCTTAAGATGTTTATCCTCCTCTATTTTAAGTGCAAACCATCCTGTTTGTACAGGTTCCATCTTTCCTGGAAGAGTACCCAGTGATCCAAAAGCCTTAAGCCCTCTATCCTACACCATCTTCTTAGCCACATGTTAAACTGTATTCTTTTACTATTTCTAGCCTCAGTAACATATAGCATGGGTTGCAATCCTGAGATCATAGCCCTGAAGGTCTTTTCCTTTAATTTAGCACCTAACTCCCTGAACTCCCTTTGCAAGACCTCGTTACCCTTCATGCCAATGTCATTGGCATGGATGTGAACAATGACTTCTGGCAAAGAATGTCATGGATGCTCTTGAGACTGGTGCATGGAAGGCAATGTAGCATCTGGGAATAATCTTCTCGCCCTAACCAATGAATCCCCTATCACTAATATTCACCTGTACTTCCCCTTCCTTTACAATTCAGAGCCAGGCACAATGCTAACGACATGACTGCAGTAGCTTTCCTCTGTTAGGACATCTCCCCAATAGTATCCAAAACAAATGTGTTATTGAGGGGAATGGTCACAAGGATATCCTATTTCTTTCTCCTTTTGGTCACCCAGTTACCTCTGTCCTGCACCTTTAGGTGTAACTACATACATCCCTGTATTTCCTGTAAATCAACCTGTCAGCCTTCCAAATGATCCTAAGTTCATCTAGCTCCAGCTTAATTTCTCTAATACAGTCATTAAGAAGCTGCAGCTGAACGTACTTCTTGTAGGTGGTGTCATCAGGGAGGCTGGAGGGTCTGCTTGTCTTCCCCCATCACGCAAGAGGAGTAATCCGCTGTCCTGACTGTCATTCATGGTGTAGGGAAAGAACAGGAAAGTAATGGTGAGGCTAAGAGTGCATCAGTCATAATGTTATTGAATGGTGAACCAGAGTTGAGGGATTATTTGGCCTACTCCTTGGGGGTTTCTTGGCCTGTAATCATCTGACCATGGAGAATGGGAAGAGAGAAGATGACAGGGTTCCTGTTGCATGCCCTTCATGGGACTGAGGAAATTGATTGTAACCCAGTACCAAAATAAATCAGTCCCTTTGCAGCGCCATATCTCTTAGTCTAAAATAATCATCATTGCCTCTTCCACATCCCGTTGCAGCCATCTTTATAACTGCAGGAGATGCTGGTTGAATCTGATGGAACTTGTGAATTGTGTTCATTAAAATCCAACCAAAACATTGTCATTAAACTAGCTGCCATGTCAGACATTTTTGTGATCTAATCTCAATTTTGGAAACTGAATGACTATTCTTTAACATCACTTCATATATCTATCTGGATTATGGCTACACCATTGATAATCAGTGCCTCCAAGTCATTTCTGAGAACATTCAAGGTTTCCAAAATCATTGCACCATTATCACACACTTAAACATTGATGTCTAGGCTGGATATCAAAAGCAGATTTACCTCAGGAGACCCATTGTTTTAACTTGTTGGACTACAGAGGACTTTGAGTAAGACATTTGATCCTGCCGGTAGCATTAACAATTGACAGTCCCCTCATTTTGATTGAGACTTTCTACTCCCAAGGTTGTTGCTTGATTTGAGGCTAGATTAAACTGCATTCTCTTCCACGTGACAACTTGTTTCTGTATTAATCCAACTTCTCATTTAACTACTTTCTTCAATTGAAAAAGTGTCACTGCAGAAATCCAAATACCTATATCTGTAGTAAATATCTATCCTATCTATCTATACTTTGTAGTAAATGTGAAACGTTCTGTTCAAGTCTCAATTCATTCTTCTATCTTGGCTAGCTTTCCATTAAATCACTGTTTGTATCTGTGCTGGTTTTTACATATGTGTTGAACTGTTAGTCTTATCCAGCCTCTTCTATTTTACCCCTTCCTCCATCTTCACACTGTCTAGCATTTCTCATTTCTTTATCTCAATTTCTGGTATTTAGACTTATTAATATTCACTTGCTCTCTAGGCTACTTACATCAGTCCTGCAAGAACACTTCTCAGTTTCTCTAATTTGTTTGTTTAACATGTTCATATGGATTCTCGCTTCTCCAGAACCAAGTTCATCCCATCTTCAGTAATGAAGCTGGAACAACACTTGGATGCATTAGGAGGCTGTATTCCAAGTCATTGTGCTTCAAAACATTTCAGAGGATTGACATTTAACACTTGCAAAAATACTAACATGTCCCACTGTGCAATATCTGTCAATAAAGTTTAGAAATTGATTCAGGAATCCATAGATCACACATACTTTATCTCTGGAGAAATTTGTTGGCAAAGGCGGAGTTGATGAAATTCACCATTGCATTCAGTATGTTAACATAGCCTTTGGCCTTTTGAAGTTTGTGCCTGGAACAAAACTCTTGATCCAGCAGGAACTATAAAGCGATAAGTGATGCCACCAACACTGCCTGTGCAAAATCCTCCATGTTTATTGAATGGCTTATTGAACTGATGTCAGTGCCCTCAGCCAACCTGCCATTCCTTGCAATAAAGCCCACTTAAGCTCTGTAGGACAAACCAAGTCATTTGACTGCTTGACACCAGAGTGCCAAAACACACACAGTTGTGAGATTTATCACAACAGGTGATGATACAGTGAAGAGAAATATAACCAATAGATTTTCTCCATCTCTTGAAAAGCAGAATATACCCAATGGCTTCTGGGAATGCTGGGCCCATGATTATTCAAAATGGGGTATTCAGGTTGACATTGAGAATTTCACATTGATTGGTTTGTTTGGAAACAATATTGGAGTGTGAAATCTCCCAAATGATCCACCCACCTGTCCTATTAAGTAACTTCTGTATGACATTTCAGAGTTGGTGAGTCCCATGTTGGCCTCATCAGCCTTTTGAGAACTCTCAATAGAAATGCAGGCATATCTTCCTTCATTCAGATGAGTGCTCAAGAAGGCAGTGGTTTCTCATGAGTCTTTAACTGATTATTCCCAGTAAATAATCTGCAGAATTTCTATTTTATTAACTGCACTTTTGCTTTCGCCCTTGTCCCTTTCAGCACGTTAGCGTCTTTGTTCTTGACTGTCACTCCACCAGCTTTCATCTTCAGTACATCTTTCTTATTTCTAGCTGCTCTAACATGATTCCACCATCAGATATTTTTTGCTTTCCTTGGGTTTTCGTTATTCACAAGTGAATGATCAACATATATCCAGGTTCATGATTCAATTATAACAACCCTCTTCCCCTAAACAGTACTTTCTCATACAGGCAGTACAGAATCTGCACTCCTATCTACTCCTTTCTCTTTGCCCAGACTTCTAAAAACACTTTGGAGGTCAAGTTGTTATTTGTCTATTTGCTGTTTCTGACTGTCACTAAATGTGTGGCTGCTTTGTAGAATACCTCCATACCATTTGCTGGCATGTCGTCAATCTTTGGTTACTTGTCTATCTCAGCCCGAAACATCGACTGTACTTTTTTCCATAGATGCTGCTTGACCTGCTGAGTTCCTCCAGCATTTTGTGTGTTGCTTGGATTGAAAATTAGTTGTCTTGCAGAAAAAGGATTGGAATTAATGGATGCTTTTCAAGCTGAATGGAACAGTCCGCAGTTCACTATTTACCCATATAACCCAGAGAAAGGAACAGTTTCTAAGGTTTCCAAACTTGCTAATGTTACAAAATAGATGGAAGGGAATATTTTGCCAAAGTATTGTAATTTTGCAATGGGATAAGGAGAAATTCAGTGGGGAAAATATTGACAAATGTATTAATGTGAGGAGGCAAGAGTCATCAAAGTTCGAAGTACAATTACAGTCACAAGAAAAAAATTGTGAACCCTTTGCAATTACCTCTTTTTCTGCATTAATTACTCTTAATGTGATCTGATCTTTATTTAAGTCACAATGGTACAATAAAAGTTTGGTGGAAGTTATTGCTGCTAAAGGAGATTCTACCAGTTATTAAATACAAGGGTTCACATACATTTTCCAGCCTGAACTGTGAATAATTAAACAGTATGTTTAATAAAGACATGGAAAGTACAATTGTTTGTGTGTTTATTAGTTTAGGCAAATTGTGTTTGTTTATTATTATGACTTGCATGAAGATCAGGCCTCATTTCATGTAAAAAAAAACACGTATTTGCAAGGGGTTCACAGACTTCTGCAACTGAATATTAAATACTATATACAACCTTGAGATTAGTTTCTGTACAGTTATCCCCAAAAAACGACACTCAGTAGAACCCATTGAAAGATAAGACTGTCGACCCAATGTGTAAAAGAATAAATTGTGCAAATAATAAAAGAAAGTAAGCAAATGATGATCAGAAGTTTACGGAAGTGAGTTCACAGCCACAAAGCCAGATCATCACTGCATTTAGTTGCAGGCCAAAGCCTCAGGTCAGTACACTGGCCCTTCCCTTCCCTCTGGCCCCCGACACCTTGATCTTTTCAATATGGCCCTGTGCTCAAATCAGCTAAACATTGGTTTGTTCCTCGCTTTCCGGCCAGAGACCCACCACCTTGGTTTGGCCTGTACCTGACTTTTCCCACCTGGCCCAGCGCTTAAATCAAACATTGGCTTGTTCCTCGCTCTTAGGCTGAGGACCTGCCGCTCCACCTCTGCCTCACCTTAACTCACCTTTGATCTGCTACTTTGAATCAGTTCCAAGTCTGCTCCAGTAATGGCCAAACATAGCTTGTCGCTGGCTCTTGGATCTGGGCCCCACTGCCTCGATTTGGCCCATATCCTCCATACTACACCCGTCCTGCACCTTTGAGACTTCAGTTCACTCCACTCAAATCCACTTTGGTAAGAAAATCAAGTGGAAGATTATCTAAATGGAGATTGACTGCAAGGGGGATCAAGGCAATCACGAAGAGCAAGTATTCAGGGCAAACAAGGACTGGTCAATTACATTCATTTATGTTTAGATTACACTTTGGTATGCTTAAGTTTCATTGTTTCAAGATTCTATGTTTGCTGATTACTGATAAAGGATGGAATACATATCCTTGACTTTTGAAGCAATAATTATTGGAGTGAGAGAAATGTAAATATAACGAATGTGTAGGGTCGTCAGCAGTGGCAATTATATTGGGTTTGGTTTGGCTGCTATAATCTGTCAGCAGAAATTTTTGACAGTTATATCAAACGAACATCAGTGTTTGGACGTGTCGTGAAATTAGAAGCATCACAGCTTGGAGCAGCTTGTGGCAAGAGTGTGTTTGGGTTTGAAACACTGTTTTGATTGGTCGGCCCTGCCTGTCCATTGGGGACTGAAAGCCTGTGGTGTTTGCCTGAGTAGTTCAACCCTTAGTTATGTTGAAATGCTGAATTGAATTCGCCTTTGTTTGGTCTGGTTTGTGCACTTGGCAAACAACATGCGTCAAGCTGGAAGCAGTCACCTTGAATTCAAGAATGAGAGAGAAATTAAGCAAACATGCAGTATTGAAACTCATGTTGTTGGAGGATATTAAAATATTTATAAAGCCACAGAACAGGTGGGACTACGTATAAAACTGAAAACAGCACATATGCATGCAGCACTTTCTATTGCTAGCAGTTTGTCTCGTGTGTCTGATGCCTTATCAGCACACATTAGAATGGAGACTGATTTAGCTGAGTTAAACACCAGCCGGCAAATATTGAGGGATTAATTTGCATTGGAAGAAAAGATAGAACAGCTTTGAAGAAATCAGGAACAGATGGAGGAGCAATTTCAAAGAAAGATGGACAAGCTTAATTTGTAGAAAGAAATTGCAGCTAAGATGGCCAGAGTTAGTGCTAAGGGTTTCAAGTGTCGTAGGGTGCTAAATGCGCTCCAGCAGGATATTTCTGTGGTGGGAGTTCCTATCTTGACGTGGAACAGAGAAAATCCAGCATACTCAATGTCAGTGTGGATACATTTGAGGAACAAATGTCTCTGAGCCAGGGGTTTGAAACCCAATGGGTAGTTCAGGGTGTTTATTCTCAGTCTGCCCTGAGGAGGCACTCTGAACCTTTGCCATATCCAGTAGCACAAGGGTGATTCTGAAGACACTAATTTACAATATGGTGACACTCATGTTTCAGATGAAAGGTCTAAATGCTGCACTGGAGGCCATAAGGGTGCAAAGGGAAATAATAAGTGTAGTGATGCACCAACAATGCATTACATCTTTGCCTAGAAGAGAGATTCAAATCTTTGATGACAATCCATTGCAGTATCATTCATTTATGAGGGCTTTTAAGAATAGCCTTGAAGGCAAGACTGATATTTATGGTGATCGTCTCTATTTTCTCGAACAGTTCACTGGAGGTTACCCCAGAGAGCTTGTCAAAAGTTGCCCACAGGCTAGCTGGAGCAAGGATATTTTGAGGTCCAAGTTTTATTACAGGAACATTTTGGAGATGAGCACAAAATTGCATGGAAAAGGCTCTTTCTTGGCCAAATATAAAATCAGAAGATGTGAAAGCTCTTCAAGATGATGTTTTTCTTAGAAGTTGCTGTAGTGTCATGGAAGATGTGCAGGACTTGAAGAAGTTGGAATGCCTGCTAGTATAAGGATTGTCATAAGTAAATTGCCTGATAAACTTTGGAGAAAAATAGAGATCGGTAGTCTATAAACTGTAAGAAAGGTACAACCATAAGATGACTCTCACTGATGTTGTTGATTTTATTGAAAGGCAAGGAGCGATTGCTTTGCACCCAGAAGTTGAGCGGTTCATCAAAAAGGCAAGGTCAGGTTCAATGCCAGGACCTAACGGAGTGCCGTATAAGGTGTTCAAGAAGTGTGAAGAGCTGAGGAAATACTTGTGGAGATTGTTAAAGGTGGTGTGGAGACAAGGTGTTGTTCCTTTGTCATGGAGTGAGGCTGAAGGAGTATACATCCCAAAGGAAGAAATTTCTATTACATTGAATCAGTTCTGACCAATTTCACTCTTGAATGTAGAGGGGAAGATTATGTTTGGCATTCTAGCAGAAAGAATATTTTCATTTGTGATAGAGAATGTATTGGTAAATACATCTGTGCAGAAGGCAGGAATACCAGGCTTCCCAGGATGCCTTGAACATACTAGTATGATATAGCATACCATTCAGGAGTCGAAGAGGTTGAGAAGCAATCTGGCTGTAGTTTGGCTTGATCTTGCAAATGTGTATGGTTCCGTTCCCCATGCCTTGATTGAGTTTGTGATGGAATTCCTATGGATTCCTGCTAAGGTGAGGAACTTTGTTATATAGTACTACAATGATTTCCGGATGAGGTTTTCCTCTCAGCAGTTTACAACTAGGTGGCAGAGCTTGGACATTGGCATCCCAATGGGATGTGCGATTTCACCCATCCTTTTTGTGTTAGCCATGGAGGTCATTGTGAGGGCTGCAGAATCAGTGGGACCAGGTGTTACACTTGATGGCGGAGGGGAGTTGCCATCAATACGAGCCTTCATGGACGATCTCACCTTTTTGGGTCCTAGCACAGAGGCAGTGGAAAGTGTACTATCTAGACTTGAGGAGCTAATGGATGGGGAAGAATGAAGTTCAAGACCAAGAAGTCAAGGAGCCTTGTTCTTAGGAAAGCAAAGCTGGCTGACTTTCGTTTCACCCTTTGTGGAGAAGAGATTACATCCATTCAGGACTAACCAGTTAAGAGCCTTGGGTGATGGTACACAGAGGAGCTGAGAGACACCAAGGGGGTTCAAGAGACAGGAGAACAGATCAGCAGAGGGTCTGATGTCTGTCGATAAGTGTGACTTGCCTGGCAAGTTGAAGTTGTGATGCTTGCAGTACGGACTGATGCCACAGATAATGTGGCCACTAACTGTCTATGAAGTGGCAATGTCCCACGTTGAGGCAATGGAACGGAAGATCAACAAGTATGTGAAGAAGTGGCTTGGAGTACCGAGCAGCCTCACTAATATTGCAATCCACAGTAGCCAGACAAAGCTTACCATCCCAGTGCAATCCCTTGTTGAAGAGGTCAAGATAGCCAAGGTAGGATTAGTCTTGATGCTTTGAGACTCAAAAGACCCTGTCATCAAGAACATCCAGCTGGATGTGAGATCAGGCAGGAAGTGGTCAGCTCGGGCAGCAGTTGATGAGGCAGAGTCTAGATTGTAGCACAAGGAGATGGTTGGGGCTACCCAGCTAGGCCGCCAGGGACTTGGATGGACAACCCACAAGTGGTGGTCACCTTCTACAGGTAAGGAGCGTCATGAGCTTGTAACGCATGAAATACGAGAGCTAGAAGAGGAGAAGAGGTTGGCTAAAGCAGTTGGCCTGACTAAACAAGGGGCTTGGACCTGGTGGGAAAGTGTTGAACAACGACACCTATCTTGGAATGTCCTGTGGCAGATAGAACCACTCCACATTTCTTTTCTATATAGAGCAGTGTATGACCTGCTCACAACACCTGCCAACCTCAGCACCTGGTATGAAGATAAGACAGACAGGTGTGCTGCTTGTGGCGAGAAGGGAACACTTCAGCATATTTTGAGTGCATGCAGAGTCAATCTTTCCAGCGGCATGTACACTTGGAGACATAACAGCATTCTTAAAGTTGTAACAGAAGCGGTTGAGCAGAGAGTACTGCAGCACAACTTATCTCATGCCCAGTGCTTTGCACAGAACATTGCATATCATTTGTGAAAAAAGACTGTAAGTCAAGGGTGTACAGAGCAGGCCCACAATCAAGCATACTTTCTTCAGCCAATGATTGGTGTGTCAAGGCCAACCTGGATGGGAAAGGCAGTTTCCTGGAGCAAATAGTTTTCACCACATTGCGTCCAGATATAATCGTCTGGTCTGACACCAGTGGAGAAGTGGTTATTAGTGAACTCACAGTCCCTTGGGAAGACAACATTGATGAAGCCCATGAGCCCAAGTTAACCAAGTATGCAGAATTAAGATCAGAGTGCAGAGACAGAGGGTGGAAGGTCTCATGCTATCCATTTGAAGTAGGGTGCCGTGGCTTTATTGCGTTCACTTTCCAGAAGTGGCTGTGTGACCTTGGCTTTACTAGAAGAGAGATCAAGTCAACCAGCAGGGCTGTAGCTGAGGCAGCAGAGGCAGGATCATCATGGGTGTGGACTAAGTACGTCCAGAGGGGCAGATAGTTGGACAGTGTATCTATCTTTTGTAAACTCTTCAGTAGCTGCATAGATACCTGAAGAGTAGACTATCTGTTGGATGGAAGCGACCAGCAACTCTGATAGAGGCAGATGCCAAGTTGTTAAACTTATCAGTGGGAGGTGGTGCTTTAGCACTGCTGGCCCACCACCTCGAGGGAGTCTTGATCATAAGCGGGCCGAAACTCCTGAGGACAGGTGGCAGATCAACTGATGATCCCACTGATGATAGCACAGGACAGTTAACATCTTAGTCCACGTGTATTTTCAATTCAACTGTAAGAAAGGTACAACCATAAGGTGACTTTCACTGATGTTGTTGATTTTATTGAAAGGCAAATAATGATTGCTATGCACCCAGAATTTGGATAAAAAATACAATGCTACTTTTCCAGCAGTGGGTATAAGTGTGAACAAAACTAGAAAACAAACTCGTTCTCAAGCTAAAGGAAGCAGCTTTGCCACCACTGTGGAAAGTGAAGCTGAAACTCAGCCCGGAACAGATGAAAAGGGTGTAGCTTTGAAGCAAACACAGCAGCAAGTACCATCTTGGTATCTAATGGCCTCATGGAGGCTAGTGATCATGATAGTAAACTTCTTATAATTCCAGTTCGGGTGAAGTCCAAGAAGAATAGCAAGATTATGGTCGCTTATGCTTTCCTAGACAAGCATAGTAGGGTTCTGCAAAGTGAGCCTCATGAACAAGCTCAACCTGACAGGAAACGAAAAACACGCATTCTTTTACGAAAGATGGGTCATGAGAAGGTTGTGAGTAGTTATGTCATTTCAAGATTGTAAGTACCGTAGATTCCGGACTACAGAGCGCACCTGATTAAAAGCTGATGGCTCTAATTTTAGAAAGAAAATCAATTTTGTACTTGTACAGGCCGCACCGGATTTTAGGCCGCAGGTGTCCCACGTTGTAATATGAGATATTTACACAGAAAGATATTACACGTGAGGATTTTTTAACTTTTAATTAAATCCATATGGTAACATAAACAAATACATATTGCAAATGCTTTTTTTCGAACCGTGCCTGTAACGCGGCTACTTTTAAATATACGTTGCGTATACTTTTTTACTGAACAACATTCCAATATCTCCTAACGACTGGTAAAAAATATATATACTGCAGCCTACCAGGAAAAGTTATTGATCGCCTTTAACTTAAAAGCAGCGTTTTCGCTCCGCCGCTCGCCCCCCGCCTTCCCGTTTATCGCAAACCGGCATTTTTCCCACAAGACGCGGCGAAACCGGGTGTGACGTCATAGCATCCCGGGATGTAGTACAGAAAACAAATATAGTTAAAACAGTTCTAACTTTAACTAACAAATGAATTACTAAGCGAAAATATTATAAACTAAATAACTGCCATAAAGGGAGCACAATGCTTTTCTTTGAGTGTTTTCCATGTTGATGAGGGCGAGTACAAATGACTGATTTACAATAATTTAATTGTGAAAGTGCGCTTGATTTATCGTACAATTTCATTGGACCTCTGTGAACTACTCATCAATTTTATTGGTCTACTGTTACGAGGCAAAATGTTTACGAGGCGGCATGAAAAAAAAACCATGTATTAGCCGCTCTGGATTAAAGGCCGCAGAGTTCAAAGCTGTTCAAAATGTGGGAAAAAAGTAGCGGCTTATAATCCGACATCTACGGTAGCTGGCTTAGATAGTGAAAACTATTGTGAACTGAACATCTACAAAGGAAACTTGCCTCGTCAGAGAGATCTTCATGAGTAGTCTCACCTGAAGCATAATAATTTGCTGGAAATTGAGTCAGAAATTAATGGGGGTGAATACGCTACGCAATGGAGCTGTTGCAGTGATTCGCAGTGTTAATGATGAATGCAATCAGGACAATGCTAGGTTGGACTATTGAAAGGAGACCATGGCAGTGGAAGAGACTACACTCCATCAGAGCTGATAGCTAATGAGCTTTTAGTTTTGGACTTGAATGAACTTCGGCAGCAGCCATTCAAGACAGATTTTCATGAATACAGACAAAAGGAGCAGCATGGTTTGTCAGGAGAACATCACAATCTTACCAGAAGAGTTTGTGTGAATGTCATGTCTCCTGTGTCTTGGAAGCATATAGTTGTAATTGTTCTAGTATAATAATTAGGAGATATGTATTTGTTTTCTATCTGCATTGTATTCTGTGCTGTACATTCATTATAGTAACTCACCACATGAGTCTAAGTGTGGTAAAAACAAAGGGAGTAGGTCACATATTTGTGCTTTGTTCGTTGCAGTTTGTAGTAGCTGGGGACTGGCAGAGGTTGTATCTTTTCCTGACTGCTCAATAAGGCTCAATTGCACGAAGCTTACATTTGGGTAAGCTTAAGTTTAATCGCTTCAAGATTATATGCTTGCTAATTGCTAATAAAGAATTGAAGACATATCCTCAACATCTGGAGCAATCATTATTGGAGTGAAGGTGTGTCATGCAAGTATAATAAATCTGTAGAGTTGCCTGCAGTGGCAATTGTTTTGGTTTAGTTTTTAGTTTGGTTTGGTCACTACACCGTGTTGCTGGTAGATAACTTTTAAAAGTATGGTAACAAAGTATAATTATCAGGCTAATTCTTCGGGAGAATGTTGTCCTACCAAGAGAAAGTACTTTGGGCCTGTATTCCTTGAAATTTGGAAGAATATGATGTGGCCTTATTGAACCATAGAGGATCTAAACAGGGTCTGATTGGTAGATAATAGAATCTTTTTACTAAATAGGAGAGTCTCAAAACTAGAGAACAGAACTACAAAATAAGGGAACAGTCATTTAAAACTGAGATATGTAAAAGTTGAATCTCTGGAATTCTTTTCTTCAGTGGGTGGTAGAAACTGACTCACTAGAAGTATTGAAAGTGGAATTAGATAAATACTCGACAGTTTTAAGAATAGAGTGACATGGAGAAATGCCACAGAAGAGGAGTTGAACCAGCACAGATCAGTCATTATCATTTTGAAGGACCCGATAGCTGACTGCTATTTTCTTATATCTCTCAATCAGGCATGGTACAACATTCCATTTCAGATGAATTAACCAGTTTCATTATATTTGTTTGTTCATTACAGTTTATCATCAGTCAATCTTTTTATTTCATCTCTGCTGCTTTTTACCTGATCACAGACGTTACATTTTCCTCCTTTCTTCAACCATCAAACTTGTCTGCTTCTTCAAACTTGTATCATTATCTCCTTACATGATGAAATGTATGATTATGAAATGCAGCCTGACGTGAGAGTTTTATACACCTTTTTTATTTCATTAAGGCGGCTTTAGATTTAAGTTATGTTTATCAAGTGATGCTTGACCCAGGATCAAATAAAGTATAAATTTTGCTGTCTGATTATAGATTATTAGTAGAATCAGGTTTATTACTACTAACATATGTAATGAAATTGTTATTTTATGGCAGTAGTACAGTGTAAGACTTACAAACGTGCTATAAGTTGTAAAAAAAAATAATGATATAGTGCTCATGAGTTCATTGGCCATGCAGAAATCTGATGGTGGAGGGTAAGAAGCTGTTTCTAAAACTTACTGAGTCTTCAGGGTCCTGTACCTCTATCCTGATGGTAGTAATGAGAAGAGGGCATGTCCCAGATGGGAAGCATCCTTAATGATAGATGCTGCCTTTTGAAGCAGTTTTTTTTTAAAGATATCCTCAATGATGGGGAAGCTTGTGCCTGTGATGGAACTAGCTGACTCCACAACCCATTGTAGCCCCTTTCAGTCTTCTGCATTGGAGACTCCATACCAGGCAGTGATGCATCAGTCAGAATACTCTCCATAATACAACTGTACAAATTTGCTAGTCTTTGGGAAGTCTCAGATCAAATCTTCTCAAACTCCAAATGAATATGATCACTGGCATGCCTTTTTTTTAAAAAACTTTTTTTTTATTGTGTGTGAAGCCCACAGTCAATTCTTTTGTCTTGCTGGTGTTGACTGCAAAGTTGTCGCAACACTACACAGCCAGCCAATCTATCTCGCTCTTGTATGTATCCGTATCACTTTATAAGATTCTGCCAACTACTATGATATCATTGGCAAATTTATGGATGGTATTGAGCTCTACCTAGCCACATAATCACAAATGTAGAGAGTAGAGCAGTGGGCTAAGCATGTGTGAGGTGCATGAGGAGATGTTATTGATCCACATTCATTGTAGTCCCCCAGGAGGAAGTTGAGGATCTAGTTACAGTGGGAGGTGCAGAGGCCCAGATTTTGAAACTTGTTGATTAATGTTGAGGGACTGATGGTGTTGAACAGTGAGCTGTCATCAATAAATAGCAGTCTGACATAGGTATTGCTGTTGTCTTGGTGGTCCTAGGCCAAGTGGAGAGCCAGTGAATTGCATTCACATAGACCTGTTAAGGCATAAGGGAAGTTGCTCAGGAAGGAGTTAATTCTAGCAATGACCAACCTCTCAAAGTACTTCATCATGATAGATGTGAGTACTACTTGGTGATAGCATGATTTATGTCGTTTTGAAGTAGGTGAGAGGCTGAAGATGTTCGTGAACACTCTAGCCAGTTGGTTGGCACAGGTTTTCAATACCCTGCGAAGTATACCACTGGAGCCTGACAACTTGTGAAGGTTCACCCTCTTGAAAAATGTTCTGACATTGGTCTCCTTGACATATATCATAGGGTCACCAGATACTGTTCAATTTTATTCTCCTTTTCAGTCTTTTACAAAGTCTTGAACTCATCAAGAAGAGAATGGGGAAGAGAGGAATAGAATAAGAGGCAAGTGGAGAGATTTTCTTGATACAAAAACCTGTAGCTTTAGTTTTAATTTTTTTAACTTGACTAAGTTACAGTTAGCAAAGCAATGGATGATAGGTAAATAGTGTGACTAATAAAAACATGGGATAGGATGCTGTCATGGACATGTGGAAGATGAGGCTTAACTCCCTGTGCTGTTAACTTTGGTAAGTATGTTGAAGCATGGAATTCTGAGGGTAAATTAGTGATATTTGAATGTGACAGTATGATGCAACTCCCTGTTTCTCACTGGTGATGATCTTACTACTTGAGAATTCTTCCGCAGAGCTAATAATGACTGCTTCACTGAACTAGAAAATGGTATTAAGGGATGATTTTGTTCAGGAGTTGAGAAGATACGAAATATGACTTGGATGCTAGCTGTTTTACTGCTTTGGCATAAATAAATGTTAGGTGAACATTTATCCTTGGAAAGTAGTTGAGCATTGGTAGAGATCTATTTTTAGTTTTGGTTTATTATTGTGATATGAACTCAGGGTAAAAAAAAAACTTTTGTATGGTATCTAGATAGATCACACCATTTTCAAGTGGATTGAGATGGTAAAAACAATGCATAATGTAGTTACAGAGAAAGAGCAGTGTAGGTAAACAAAGTGCATGGGCCATGATGAGGTGGACAGGGAGATCACAAGTTCATCTTTAGCATATGAGAGGTTCATCCAAGAATTGGGTAATAGTTGGATGGAAGCTACCCTGAGTCTGGTGTTACTTATGCTTTAGCTTTTATATATTCTGCTCAATTTAAGGATGAGGGAGGGAGAGAAAGACTGGGATAGGAGGGATCCTTGATTATGTTGGCCGCTTTCCCGAAGTAGTGAGAAATGTTAACAGTCATGGAGGGGAGGCTAATTTGCATAATGGACTATGCTGCACTCCCAGTTCTCCAAGTTTTTGCGGTCTTGGGGAGAACAGTTGCCATACCAAGCTGTAACGTATCTAGATGGGATACTTTGCATGGTGCATCTATAACAATTGGTGCGAGTCCTCATGGGAATGATAAAATTCCTTAGCCTTCTGAGTTACAGATGTGCTTTCTTGACTTTATTTTGCACATCACAAATAATTCAGTAAATTTACTGAAACTATTCATTTTCAAATATAGACCACAGTACACACTAACACTAAGTACAGTAGAAGGGAATATAATGCATTATGTTTTTTAAAAAAAACTTTGTCTATGTTGAGGCCAACAAATGTACAATTACCGTAGATTCCGGATTATAAGCCGCTACTTTTTCCCCACATTTTGAACAGCTTTGAACTCTGCGGCCTTTAATCCAGAGCGGCTAATACATGGTTTTTTTTTCATGCCGCCTCGTAAACATTTTGCCTCGTAACAGTAGACCAATAAAATTGATGAGTAGTTCACAGAGGTCCAATGAAATTGTACGATAAATCAAGCGCACTTTCACAATTAAATTATTGTAAATCAGTCATTTGTACTCACCCTCATCAACATGGAAAACACTCAAAGAAAAGCATTGTGCTCCCTTTATGGCAGTTACTTAGTTTATAATATTTTCGCTTAGTAATTCATTTGTTAGTTAAAGTTAGAAGTGTTTTAACTATATTTGTTTTCTGTACTACATCCCGGGATGCTATGACGTCACACCCGGTTTCGCCGCGTCTTGTGGGATACCGGTTTGCGATATACGGGAAGGTGGGGGCATTACGCGAGCACATCAGACCCGAGCGCATCAGACTCGATTAGACCCGATCGCGTTACGCGAGCTCATCAGACCCGAGCGAAAACGCTGCTTTTAAGTTAAAGGCGATCAATAACTTTTCCTGGTAGGCTGCAGTATATATATTTTTACCAGTCGCTAGGAGATATTGGAATGTTGTTCGTGCTGTTCAGTAAAAAAGTATATGCAACGTAATTTGTGTTACCGATACGTATGTATATTTAAAAGTAGCCGTATTACAGGCACGGTTCGAAAAAAAGCATTTGCAATATATATTTGTTTGTTACCATATGGATTTAATTAAAAGTTAAAAAATCCTCACGTGTAATATCTTTCTGTGTAAATATCTCATATTACAACGTGGGACACCTGTGGCCGAAAATCCGGTGCGGCCTAAAATCCGGTGCGGCCTTTACAATTAAAAAATTGATTTTATTTCTAAAATTAGAGTGAGCGGCTTTTAATCAGGTGCGCTCTGTAGTCCGGAATCTACGGTATATCCTTTTCCCCTGAGATTATATTTGACAATGAAGAAAATTTCAATTAATTATGTAGCAAACTTAATTTGTAAAGGGAACTGCTTAAACCAGATTACTATGAATTTTATATAGTAGATTTGTATATTCTGTCACTTAATAGACTTGAAAATTTAGCCTAATAATATTTGGTGGTTTAAGCTCTGAGTTAATTTACTGAATGAAGTTCACCTTCATTGTTCTTGTTTTTCAGCAGGGTGTGTTATACGAATGACAGTTGGTTATCTCAAAGTGTTGTCACGTGGTAATTAAAGTGAGGGGTGGAATACATGTGGATTGAATGGAATCAGTTCTGTTGTCGTTGTGTCAGCAATTTTGATGGACTGTCGTATCCAATACTGTGGTGGTAATAGTTGTAGTAACTACTCACTCACTAGCTGGTTTCTAGCTGATGTTTGTGTAGCAGTCTATAAGAAATAGGATCAGCACTAGCCTGTTCAAGCCTATTTTCTGCTTTATAAGATTATGACTAGTACAACTTCTTTCCCCCAGGTCCTCTTTCCTGTCCTTTTTTTCCTGTAACATTTAATTCCTTTGCCGATTTAAAAAATCTATCCATCTCAGCTTTGAATATGTTTAAAGATTCAGTTTCCATGAACAGGGAATCTCAAAGAGGCTTGACCCTTTGAATTACAAATTTCTCATCGCTGATCTTAACTGCATGCCCTCCAGTCCAAAATACTATCCTCTTGTCTGAGTCTCTTCTATAAAGGGTAACATGATCCTATCCAACCCCCTAAGAAACTTGTTTGTTTCAAAAAGATCATATCTCATTCCTCCAAACTCTGAGTGAGTATAGATGTATCCTGTTTAATCTATCCTTGTAAGACAATTTCTTCATACTTGGGATCCTCCTAGTGAATTGCCTCTTCATGATACATCTCTTCAAATATAAGAATATAAACCTTCAAAGTATTCTTGATGTTATCTCACAAGTGCCTTGAGCAATTTTAATAAGACTTCTCTACATATGCTTCAACATCATTGAAATGCAGCATTCTAGTAGTTTTCCAATTACCTGCTGCCACTGTATGCTGGCTTTGTTTCATGTAAGGTGATCCTCCAAATCCCTTTCACTGCAGCTTTCTGTAGCTTTTATTTAAATGTTTTGATCATGCTTTCCAAAGTGAACAAGTTTATATTGCCCCATATAATACTTTCATGCCAACTTTTTGACTATTCAAATTTTTTTGGATTCTCTCTGAAAACTGTTTCCTCCTCTTAGTTTTCTCTTCCCCCCATAGCTACTTCACTTTGATACAGCTGCAGCACTTCCCTTATTTTAAATCCTTAAGCTTTGTAAACAGTTGTAGTCTCAGCATGGATCCACGCAACTCCCCACTGGTTTTCATTTGTCCACTTGAAAGTTTGTTAACTTTATTCAGCAGTTTGCAATTTCCAATCTCTGCAAATATTTTACTTTCCTGCAATATTCTGTGAAGTAACTATTTCTGTGGCACATTGCCTTCTTAAAATCCAAATATGTTTCATTTGTTTGATCCCCTCTATCTACTTGTTTCCTCTGTCTACTTGCTACCTCCTCAGCTAACACTTAATAAATTTATCAGATGTTCCTTTCATGGAACTATGTTGACTCAACTTGATCAGAGTATGTCTTTATAAATGTTCTGCCAGTATCTTAATTTACATTCATTTTCCAATACATATTGGGAAAAAGAATGTTAAACTAATTTTATTGGACTGGATGAAAGTGACTACATTTTGTCTTGCACTCTGTTTTAATAGCATCACATTGGTAGGGGTACAGTCTTTTAATATCTTACAGAATGCAAGGTGTTTTTTTTGAAGATTACAGCCAATGCAGTCACTAGTCATATTGCCACTTGCTTCCTCAGTGGTCACTTTATAAGGTACACCTGTACACCTCATTAATGCAAACATCAGAATCAGGTTTATTATTGCTGGCATGTGACGTGAAATTTGTTAACTTAGCAGCAGTTCAATGCAATACATAATCTAGCAGAGAGAGAAAAATAATAAATAAAACAATAAACAAGTAAATCAATTACATATATTGAATAGATTTAAAAGAATGTGCAAAAACAGAAATACTGTATATTTTTTAAAAAGTGAGGTAGTGTCCACAGCTTCAATGTCCATTTAGGAATCAGATGGCAGAGGGGAAGAAGACGTTCCTGAATCGCTGAGTGTGTGCCTTCAGGCTTCTGTATCTCCTACCTGATGGTAACAGTGAGAAAAGGGCATGCCCTGGGTGCTGGAGGCCCTTAATAATGAACGCTGCCTTTCTCAGACACCACTTCCTAAAGGTGACTTGGGTACTTTGTTGGCTAGTGCCCAAGAAATCAGCAAATCATGTGGCAGCAACTCAATGCATAGAAACATGCAGACATATGTTTGATCTGAACAACTAAAACTAAGAATAGAGAAGAAATAGGATGTACGTGACTTTGACCATGAATTGCTTTGTTGGTGCCAGACAGAGTAGTTTGATCATCTCAGGAACTGCTGATCTCCTGGGATTTTCATGTGCAGCAGCCTCGAAGAGTTTACAGAGGACGGTACGAAAAACAAAAAACGTCCAATAGATTGCAGTTCTCTGGTTGAAAACGCTTTATTATTGATTGTTGAAAGAATAGCCAGACAGGTTCAAGCTGATAGGAAGATGACAGTAACTCAAATAACCACATGTTACAGTAGTGGTGTGCAGAAAATCATCTCTGAACGCACAACACTTCAAACTTTGTGGATGGGCTACAGCAGCAGAAGACCACACCAGGTTCCACTTCTTAACTGATAAAGTGGCCATTGTGTGTATATGCCACATGTCCCGGGAACTTGGCCTTCATTTATCTGAGAGAAATTCTCTCAAGTTGATATTTAATTCCTTCCTTATATACCTTAGAATTAATGCGATCTTTTAACTAATGATTGTTTATTGGCTGATTATGTTCCATTTTTGATGTTTGGTATGATTTGTTTCAAATCTTGTAATTTGTTTTCCTACAGGGGCTTTCTACAATGTATGAATTATTTTCTTTTCTTTTTCAGGCTGTGCAATGGTCTCTGCAACACAACCTGAGCTCGAGGTGGTGCTTTTATGTACAGATATAAATTGTTTTCCTATTTTCATTGAGGAGGCAATTTATTTTTCTCTTTCAACAACCACATAGCTAGACAAAATTGCAAAAATCTGTCCTGTGTCGACTATGACAGCCACGACCCGTGGCTCACCTGTAGGAGGGAATGACAACCAAGGCCAAGCTCCAGATGGCCAATCCCAGCCTCCTCTCCCACAGAATCAGGTAAGCATTTAAAATATAATTTCAGAATACGTTTTTCTTTTGTTTGACTGTGGAGCCAGTATTGTATTGTGTGCTAGTGCAAAACTGAAAATCTTGTGAATTTTGCCATCTGTACTGCCTTTGTATTCATTTTATTTAGAGATACAATACGGAATGGGCCCTTCTAGCCCAATGAACACACTTACCAGCAACCCACCTATTTAACACTAGCCTAATCACAGGACGAATTAACCTAATAACTAGTACATCTTTGGACTGTGGAATAAAGCCAGAGCACCCAGAGGAAATTCGCAGAGCTCATGGGGAAAATGTACAAACTCCTTACAGACGGCACCGGAATTGAACTCTGAATTCCAGAATGCTCCAAGCTGTAATAGTGTTATGTTAACTGCCACACTACTGTGGTGCCCCAGAATGATTTTCACAATGTGGGACTCAAACATGTGACCCCGCAATCAAATCACATGCTTGACTAGCCAGGTAGTTCCGTGGGCAAAAATGCCTTTTGAATGAGATGGGTCAGAGGAGAATGGACAGTGTGCAGTTGGCTGGAGATTACCCTCTCTCTGTGCTTTTTTTTTTTGCTTTTCTAACTTTGGTAGTGTTATATTTACCTTTAAAGTATTCTTTAATTTGCCTGTATTGAAATACATTTAAACTCATTGTAAATTAGGTAATATGCTCTGTTATACAAATGAGAGAATTTCTGTTGTGTCAGAGAATGTGATGTTTAGCTTATATTGAACAGATATGTTAAACAACCAAATGTAAAGAAATTAACAAAATGCAATCTAATGCGGATGCTAAAAATCAGAAATTCTGATTTCAGTGGTTTGAATGTATTTCTTGTTTTAGGTTTGAATGTTCTTCTATGCTTATACTTTAAGTTTTAAGTAACTTTGCAATATATTTAAATGTGAGTCCTTTGGAATGTTGAGCCTAAGGTTCAGAGTCAGTCTTGACAGTTGGTAAGGTGGTAGTGTGGGATTTCATTGGCTGTCAAAATCATCTTGGCAGAGCAGCTGACCATATAATATCAAAGAACTCTTGTGTTACACTACGCTATGTCCAGAACTAACTGCAAGAAATATTATCTAAGGGCAGGAACAATGTTCAAAGGTGATTAGATCTTCGATCTGGGTTGTGAACATTATTTTTCTGTTGCTAGTTTTGCTAAACTTACTTTTCATTGCTCTTGAAGACAGAATAATAATATAATGGTAAGACTCTTGGCAGTGTGGAGGATCTGAGAGATCGTGGGGTCCGTGTCCATAGGACACTCATAGTTGCTGCGCAGGTTGACAGTGTTGTTAAGAAGGTGTATGGTGTGTTGGCATTCATCAGCCGTGGGATTAAGTTCAAGAGCCGTGAGGTAATGTTACAGCTATGCAAGACCTTGGTCAGACCCCACTTGGAGTACTGTGTGCATTTCTGGTCACCTCATTACAGTAAGGATGTGAATACTATAGAGAGAATATAGACGAAATTTACAAGGATGTTGCCTGGATTGGAGGGCCTACCTTCTGAGAAAAGGTTGAGTGAACTTGGCCTGTTCTCCTTGGAGCGATGGACGATGAGAGGTGTCTTGACAGAGGTCTATAAGATGAGGAGGGACCTTGATTGTGTGGATAGCCAGAGGCTTTTTCCCAGGGCTGAAATGGCTAACCTGAGGGGACATAGTTTTAAGGTGCTTGGAAAAAGGTACTGAGAGGATGTCATGGGTATGTTTTTCTCACAGAGTGCTGGCTGTGTGGTATGGACTGCGGGAGGTGGTGGTGGAAGCAGATACAATAGGGTCTTTTAAGAGCCCCTTACATGGTACATGGAGCTTTAGAGGGCTATGTACTAGGGAATTTCTAGGTAGCTGCTAGAGTAGGTTACAGGTCGGCACAGCATTGTGGGCCGAAGGGCCTGTAATGTACTGTAGATTTCTATGTTCTGTAATAAGCCATGATTAAACAGGTACAAATTTGTTGAAAGGTTTGCTAGCTTTTTCTGGAGTATTGCTAAGACAAAAAGACATACAGGTGCTTTAGTTTGTGAAACCAAATGGATTTATGGTAATTATTTATCAGGTTTTGATCAAATAAGCAGTTAATTTACATGTTAATTACTATCATAAGTGATGTATTTGATGATTGAGACTGACTGTCTAGAAACTTCAACTTGTCAGCTATCATTGAACATTGCAATACAGGTTTCCCTTGCTATCCGAAGGTAGAGTGTTCCTATGAAACAGTTTGTAGGCCAAAATGGCGCGAAACGAAAAAGAAATTACTATTTATTTATTTGGGAAAAATTTTTGAGTGTTCCCAGACCCAAAAAATATCCTACCGAGTAACACATAAAACCTAAAATAACATGAACATATAGTAAAAACAGGAATGATATGATAAATACACAGCCTATATAAAGTAGAAATATTGTATGTACGGTGTAGTTTCACTTATCAAAATTGGGAAGACAGCAAGCCAAAATCGATTTGGAGAAAAAAAAATCGGCACATGCACACACAACTGCCTACACAAGGCTTCACGGTCATGGTAGTCTTTCTCGGGGGTAAACACACGTATAAATTGGGAATCTTTTTTTCGTAAAAGCAGAAATCCTCTTTGGTTAGTGAAAACAGGTATTAATTTAGGTTTTTCATAACTGCAAGCTGTCGAAAAGCGAGTGTCCAAAAAACTGTATTGTAAATGCCTGTGTTCGGTTTCAGTGCTCCCAATAACCATGAGTAATGTTGAGGCTGAAATAGTCCTTTTGTGAAGTTTATTGTGCCAAAATTGTTAAGAACCTAAGCAAATAAAGACTTTCTTTGCATATTTGTATTTGAAGAAAATTAAAAGGATGTCAGCCCATTAAGTTGACTTAATGCTAGTTGCCATTTGTGTTGCATGACCCTATAGATTACTGGTAATGCAGTTAGCTTATAAATGCAAGGAGAGTTTGTGTCCATGGCCTTTAAAGTAGATCCACTGCCTCTTTCCAAACCTTCCATCCCATCGGCATTAACAGTCCCTTTCTGTGTACCATCTTTATGCTCTCAAGCAAATCTTCCTTTAGACTTTGTTGTTCCATTGGAAGTAATCCTAGACATCTTGGTCTCTCTCATAACTGTAGTTCTGCTTAGATGCACATCTGCCCTCTTAACTGTCTTTAGAATGAGTCTTTCATGTGATGTCTGGAACCTTTTTATAAGTGCTACAACTGTGTCCTATTTAGCGGTTGTAGCATGACATTCCTGCTCTTTAACACTAAAGACTTGAATGATACAAAATAAAACAGCAGGTCAGGCAGTAGCAATGGACAGGAACAGAAGACATTTCAAGTTAGTTTTTCATCAGACCATGGAAAAATAGAAAATTTAGTGTGTTTTAAGTTGCAGGGAAGAGCAAAATTGTGCAGACATCTAGTTGTCATAACTTTATTTGGGAACAAACTTGGTCTGAACATTCTTGATCTATTCCTTGAATGTTTCATGTCTACTTGCTTAAATCAGTCTGGTAAAATTGGTCTTGCTGCAGTTTACAACCTTGACTTCTTGTCTGTCCTCAGTAATAGTTTTGACTTGTTTTGTTTCTAAATCCAACAGCATTGGTGAGGCTCGTTGGGGGCATGCTGGAATATTTTAGCCTTCTGAAGATGTAGAGGTGCTGGTGTACCTTCTTGACCATGATGTCTACGTGGCTAAGCTAGGTAGAATTACTGGTGTTATTTGCACCTAAGAACTTGAAGTTCTTAACGAATCTCCATCTAAGCACTGTTGCTAATGAGAGAGGCAGTAACCAGATCTTTTTGTTTTGCTAAATTGAGGGAAAAGTTGTTGTGTTGAAACTATGCCATTAGGCTATCTTCTCCTTCTGTACTCTGCCTTGCTGATGTTTGTGATTTGGTGGTGTCATCTGTAGATTTGTAGGTTAAGTTAGAAAACAATCTGGCCACATAGTTTGAGTCAGTAAGGGGTCAGAGTGTAGCATATGTGGCAATGATGTTGATACCTATATCCTTATGGTAGTCCTTTGGTCAGGGAGTCAAGAATTGTTGCAGAGGGAAGTGCCACGTATTAGGTTTAGGAGTCTGGAGGTAGCCAAGTTCACTCATTGAGATTACTGGTGATAAATGAGGAATTGATACAGTGTAAAACTTGCTTACTGGAGCATCAGATACACGTTACAGACAAAATGCAAGATATAAATTGTACAAGCCAAAGTTGGTTCAGACTGACATCATCTGGTCACCAGGCTCTTGTCAAGATGAATTAAACTTTGTGCAGTGGCTCTACTGAGGATAAATACAGTTACAGGTTTCCCCCGCTATCCGAAGGTAGAGTGTTCCTATGAAACCGTTTGTAAGCTGAAATGTCGTAAAGTGAAGAAACAATTACCATTAATTTATATGGGAAACATTTTTGAGCATTCCCGGACCCAAAAAATAACCAACCAAATCATACCAAATAGCACATAAAACCTAAAATAACTCGAACATATAGTAAAAGCAGGAATGATATGATAAAGACACAGCTATATAAAGTAGAAATATTGAATGTGCAGTGTAGTTTCACTTAACAAAATCGGGAAAACAGCGAGCCAAAATTGATTTGAAGAAAAAAAGTTGGCACATACATGCCTATGCATGTACATGCAGGTGCACACAACTGCCTGCACAAGGTTTCACGGTCATGGTAGTCTTTGTCGGGGTAAACACACGTATAAAGCGGGCATCTTTTTTTCATAAAAGGGAAAATCCTCTTTGGTTAGCGAAAACAGGTACTAATGTATGTCTTTCGTAACAGCGAACTGTTGTAAAGCGAATGTTCGTAAAACGGGGGCCACCTGTATCCACAGACTGTTTCTGTTCCCCTAACTAATGGATCCCATAAAACCTGGTTATGGTCCTATGAAGGTGCAAACTATTGACATGTACAGGCCCCACATTCCCTTGAAATAGCTCCCACTGCTCCATAAGTCACAAATCTAGTCAGCACAACAATGTGGGCTGAAGGGACTGTAATGTGCTGTAAATTTCTATATTCTATGTTTGTAGAGAGATTGCAAACTTACAAGAAACAAGGTTGTTATAGTAGGTGATTTTCTTAATCAGTTCATGGCAGTCCCAACGAGAGTGTGTGATACTTGCTGTGCTATTGGGTATGAGACAGGGCAGGTGACAGGTCTGGTCCATGGGTTGGGATTCTAAATTGGAGAAAGGTTGATTTTGATGGTATCAGAAAGGATCTGGCAAGTGTGGATTGGCACAGGCAGTTTTCTGGCAAAGGTGTACTTGGTAAGTGTGAGGCCTTCAAAAGTGAAATTTTGAGAGTACAAAGCTTATACATGGCTGTCAGAATAAAAGGTAATGATAACAGGTTTAGGAATCCTTTGTTTTCTAGAGATATTGAGGTCCTATTTAAGAAAACAAAAGGAGGTATGTAACAGGTATGGATTGGATGGCATCAGTTAGTCTCGCGAGACCATGGATCTGCGCCTGGAAAGTCTTCTCTGCAGGGTGCGGGTTTGGGCAAGGTTGTATGGAAGACCGGCAGTTTCCCAAGCAGCAAACCTCCCCTCTCCACGCCACCGATGTTGTCCAAGGGCAAGGGCCGATACAGCTTGGCACCAGTGACATCACAGGAGTTGCCAGAGCATAGTTGAAAGCAACGTCGGACTGCCTTAGGGACTCCAGCTCCAGATTTGTCCTCAGGGTTTACTCCCGAAGCCTTTCCCATAAGTGGATATGGCCGCAAGGCAGCGGAGGTTTGAAATCAGAGTTTTCCCTCTCTTAGATGGACTGCCTTCCCAGGCTGACGAGCTCCATCTACCCGAAGCACTGGTTTTAAGGCACTAGGACCTGCCTTCGCCCTTTCTCCTGTCAATAGAAACAGTTCCACCGGGCTTAGAGGCTAAGCCACACGAGAAGGCCAGGAGTTGGACTTGGTTGTCAGAGGCTATTTGAGGCGTATGCCGTGAGGAGCAGTTTTAGGTAGTGGGAGCTTGTCCCCACTAACACTCCTCGAATTGACAACCTTGGAACCACGTAACAGGTATATGCAGGTAAGAACAAATGAGGGACTGGTAAGAAAAGCAACAGAGCTCTTAAGAAAATATCCGGAGGGCTGAAGGAAGGCATGAGGTTGCCTTAGCAGACAAGGTGAAGGAGAATCCTAAGTGATCCTATTGATATGTTCAGAGCAAAACGATAGCAAGGGTCAACATTGGTACTCTGGAAGATCAGAGTGGTAACCTATGCATGGAGCCAAAAGAGGTGGAGATCTTAAATGGATTTTTTTTGCATCTATATTTATTTAGGAGATAGACACTGATTCTATAGAAGTGAGGCAATGCAGCAGTGAGGTCATGGACCCTTTACAGAGGAGGAGGTGTTTCAGACAAATTAGGATGGATAAATCCCCAGGGCCTGGCAAGGTGTTCCCTTGGACCTTCTAGAAGGCAAGTGCAGAAATTGTTGTGGCCCTAGCAGAGATATTTAAATCATCCTTGGTGACCGCTGAAGTACCGAAGGATTGGGGGATAGCTAAAGTAGTTCTGCTGTTTAAGAAAGACTCTTTTTAAAAAAAATAACAGGAAATTATAGGCCAATGAGCTTGATATCAGTAGTGTGAAAGTTTTTGAAAGGTATTCAATGGGACCAGATATTTGAATTTTTTTATAGACATGGACTGATTAGGGGTAGTCAGCGTGGCCTTGAATGTGGTAGGTTGTGTCTAACCCATCAAAGTTTTTCAAAGAAGTTACCAGGAAAGTGGATGAAGGCAGGGCAGTGGATGCTGTCTATGTGGACTTCAGCAGGACATTTGACAAGGTTCCACATGGGGTGTTGATCAAGAAAGTTCCATTGCTTGGCATTCAAAATGAGGTAGTGAATTAGATTAGACTTTGGATTTATGGGAGAATCCAGTGGTGGTAGTTGGTTGCCTATCTGACTGGAGGTTTGTGGCTGGTGGAGAACCACAGGGATCAGTGCTGGGTCCATTGTTCTTTGTCATCTATTATCCAAAATCTGGATGATAATGTGGTTGGTTAACTGGATCAGCAAATTTGCAATGACATCAAGATTGAGGGTGTAGTGGACAGGGTGTAGGAAGACTATTCGAGATTGCGGGATCTGGACAAAGCTGAAAAACTGTGCTGAAAAATGGCAGGTGGAATTTTATGCAGACATGTTCAAGGTGTTGCACTTCAGTAGGACCAATCCATAGGAAAGTTGTTTGAAATGGACTAGATGAGACAAAAGTCCTGTTTCTGTGCTATACTTTTCTATGACTTTATAATGGGGGGGGGGGGGGGGAATCTCATTGAAACCTTTCGAATTTTAGGCCGAGATAGAGTGGATGTGGAGAGGATGTTTCCAATGGTGGGGAGTCTAGGACCAGAGAGCACTGCCTCAGAGAAGAGGCACGTACATTTAGAACAGAGATGAAGAATTTCTTCAGCCAGAGGGTGGCGAATCTGTAGAATTCACTGCCACGGGCAGCCGTGGAGGCCAAGTCAATGGGTGTGTTTAAGGTGGAGATTGATTGGTTCTTGATCAGTCAGGGTATGAAACATTATGGGGAGAGGGCTGGAGAATGAGCTTAAGAGGAACATAGATCAGCTATGATGAAATGGCGGAGCAGACACGAAAGGCTAAATGGCCTAATACTGCTCCTATGTCTTATGGTCTTGTCTTTGTCTTAATTGCATGACAAGATTGAAAGATGACTAACTGTTATATCAGTATCATACAAGTGGTGGCTTTACTGATTTGTTTAATTAAAGTTTATTTTTGCTTTTAATGTCAAGCGTTACTTCTGCTGGTTGACTTCCTTACAAATTCCTAATCTCTGAAGCAGTACTCTGTAAACATATTTGTGTCGTCTGTCTTTTATGCCTTCAAGTTTATCGAAAAATGGTAATTATATTCTTTTCAAACTGATCAACACGCACAAAATGCTGGAGGAATTAAGCGAGTCGGGCAGCATCTATAGAGAGAAAGGAACAGTCGCCTTTTTGGGCCATTTATCAGGACCTGCTAAATACCATTGGCTAACAATTCCTTTATGTTGAATAATGCTGTTAAAGTAGTTAAAATTCTAAATGCAAGAACGAAAAACAGAAAATACTTTTCTATCCACTGTATTTGAAGCTCTCATTTACACTTTTGTCACCTAACTTAAACCAGTATTATCTCTGTCCGTCTTCTATTTTTTGCCTACTCCACTTTATGATCTGAAAAGCTCTTTTGTTTGTCCCATCCCTTCAAGTTTTAAATTCCTGTTCCTTGTATTCAAAATAACTGAAGCCACCTTTAACTGACATGTCAAGTGTTTGTTTCAGAAAATTTTCTGTCTTCATTTGGCAGTTCCTTGTCTTCGTGGTCTAAATTACCCAAATATTTTAAATATTTGACATTTTCTAACACTTATTTCAGAGGCCCTTAAGCCTTTATGAAATATAACTTTGGTATTTGAATTCTATTGATTGGAATAAATTCTGTACCTTCTGGCAAAACATATATTTGTGTTGTCTGTTGTGCTTGTTTATAGGATTTTGCCAGAGGTTTTTGCAAGTAAAATATAGATACAATTTTATACTTAATTTATCTGGCAACTGTGGCATTTGGGTGCCAGGTTAACAGATTTACAGAATTATCAGATGCTCTTCTACTAATACTCTATAAAACAAATTGTTTTTGAAAGTATTGCTTCCTCAAATTTCTGTTCATGGTAGATCATTTGAAACTGAACTCGTATAATTTCAGCCTACTTGTATCATATAGAAATTTGGAGAAACAAATGTAATAAACAAAAATTTGTTGAATATAATATAATCGCATAATGGCACTGATGCAGTGATTCAACTAAGCTTAAAAAAATGTTTTGGTGATTTTTGTTTATACTTGGTGTCTGAGGCTTCTTGCTTGTGTCCAACAATAATCAGCCAGCACTGATGGATTCCAGCTGCCCTGATACTGTTTCTCCATGACCACAATATTCCTAGTGATACCTTTCATCATGCTCGTCAGTGACAGTGCCAAGATATGCAGGGAAGAAGTCTAAATGGGAATGCAGAAAATGAATCTTCTGTGACGAGTTGACTTCATGGTTTTATATGCTTGGAATTTGTTGCCGACCAGTTGACTGTAGTTTGGTGCTCTGTAGTTGACAAGAAAATTTTCAACAACACCCTTGAGTGCCTTCCATGAGATTTTCTCCGGCCCCACTAGAAGTTCTTTGAATTGTCTGTCATTGATGACCTGTTTGATTTGTGGACCAACAAAAATGCCTTCTTTAATCTTGGCATTAGTTACGCTGGGAAACACCTGTCTCAACTATTGAAATCCTTCATGGAAATTTATAGTCTTTCTAAAACTTGTCTTGCGATGCAGCATTCGCCCTGTTGGAGCATACCCAGGCATGCCTGGACAAGATAGAAAACTTTTCAACTTGCATAGTGGACACCATTTTAATTGACTTGAATGAGAAATTGAAATAACAAATACAGGTGATTTACAAAAAAAGTGCATTATAGGGAAATTTCATGGTGATTTTCATGATTAGCAGCCCAAAATCTATAAGATACACCCAAATGTGTTTGATAGTTTCATTTAATATCAGTGTATACAATATACAACCTGAAATTCTTGCTATTTGCAGGCATCTATGAAAACAAAAGGGTACCCAAAGAACGAGGGACAGTAAAAATGTGGGAACCCCAAAGCCCCCTCCTTCACATAAACAGCAGTAAGCATCACACCCTCCTCCACTTGGTACAGCAGAAAAACCTTCAGCACACACCATCCATCAAGCAAGTGTTACGAACCCCATAACTGGGTCACTTACCATCAAAGATAGAGAGGTCCGTTGAAGTCTGATGGTACTATTTTTAACCGTATTTATTAGTAAAAATACACAAAAATAATATCAATGCAAACATACAGATAATATACATCGTCAATACTAAATCTAAAAGTGCGGGTATAATAATAATCAATAAGAAATAAGCTCTATCGTTGTCTAGGGGGTAATGTATTGTCTGATGGAAATATAAAAGTCACTCAGTTCATTCAGGCTGCAGCCTTTGGTTGGAGTCAAGAGAGATTTTTTAGAAAACTTGCCGGCTTTCCTTTTTATGATTTCGATCTTTTGGAATTTCGTTGGTGTGGCCTCTTCTTTAGCTAAGCCGTTCTTCCGTGGCGAGGCCCCAATCCCAGGCAAAGGGAAAGGATGCACGCGAGCCCCCCACCGTCTGTCGCTATTAAATGCTGTCACGGGATTTCTAGCGTCTCTCCTGGTGCGTCTGAAGGGGTTGTTCCCCAGACCCTCTTTTATCCTTACTCACGGGGTCTCAGATGTCAATCAGGTTGGGATGATGCAATCCCTCAACCAGCCCACTCTGGTCATCTCCTGAGGGCTTCAATGAATAGTACAGTACTCAATACACAATTCCGTCTCCAAGAGACAATAGCCGTTATCAATGGTTCCGCCTTGCTGAGGCCAGGACACATTCCAAACCCTTGTGGATTCTGCGTGTCTCTCTCGCATTTCCTGGGTCCCAGACCCGAATTAATAGCGATCTTGCGATTCTCAAGAAGGAGGGGGCTACTTTGTACCCTTCGACCCCTCAGAGTTGTGGCACGTTCGTAACACAAGCAAATAACAAAGCCCCCAGGAGAGACCATGAACTGAAGTACAACAAAAACTAATCATTCACGCAGCAATTCAACAGGCCATAAATTGTCTCTCACCCTGATAAAGCCACACAGAGGTGTCACACAGTGAGAGAGGAGACTAGCAAAACAAAAAAAACTAGCTAATTGCTGTTTTTGCCCCCTCCAAGTTCATTGATTCAACAATCGGTAGCAAACTCCCACGCCATTGAGTAAAAAGTGATCCAAGGAAAGAGACTTCTGACAGCCGGTCCACTGTTTACGATAGTCTGTGTTATCAATTGATGCTTCAGTTGGCGATACAGGCATAGAATTAGCTCGTCCAGAGGGCCGCAAACCCTCAGTACCGTGAGGGCACGCTGATCTTCTGGGCTGTGCCCTTGGGATATTGAAGAATCATTGGCCAGTGACCCCTGGGGATGGGAACCATTGCTGTTAGAACCACAGTTTGAGTGCAGTTACAGATCAAGGGCACTGGTAGAATCTCGCCCACCTTGAAACGGAAAAATAGAGACATTAAAGGCAGAAATTAAGCTGTTTCTGCAGATGAGCTTGAAGAAGCTTCTGTCTAGTGCCATTGTAGCCCCCCCCCCAGCAATATCTTTCTTGTCCAGTGTAATTTCATTATTTTTTTTTAAAATGAGTATGCAGAAAATTATGTAAATTTCAGGTCTCAGTTTAGGAAAGATTAAGGTGATATTTAAATTTTACATCAAGTGAGGAAATGAAAAGATTGGTAGAGAATCCACAGTGGAGCAAACTTATGGGCTGAATAACCTAATTCAGCTCTTGTGTCTCATGGTGTAATCTATGGGGAGATAAAATAGACTAACTTTAAACTGATGGTCAGCACAGACCTGGTGGACGTTTAGGCCACATTACTGTGCTGTATTTTACTGCCATGTTTGGGTTGTTAGGTTAAGAGGCAACTGTAGATTGCCTCAAGCGTAAGTGGATGGCAGGAGAAATACATAGCGGTGGTGGGGATGAATGGAGATCAGAGTAAAAATGAGATTATCTTAAACCCATTCAGTATGTGTTTGTCCCAGCTCTTTGAAAGACCAATCCAATTGATCTTCCATTCAATTAACTTTGTCTGTAGGTGATGTGCTCAGATATTAATATAAGAAAAGAGTGAAGCACCGGAGGGCAGAGATGGGCTGGTGCTCCTCCCCATTCCCTTTCTGTCACCTCTTATCAGATTCCCCCTTCTCCAGCCCTTTATCTCTTTAACCAATTGACTTCCGAACTCTTTACTTCAGCCCTCCTCCCTTCCAGTTTCACCTTTCACTTACTACCTTGTATTTCTTCTCTTCTCCCCCCACCAACATTTTTACTCTGACTTCTCATCTTTTTACCAATCCTGATGAAGGGTCTCGGCCTGAAACTTTGACTGTTTACTCTTTTCTATAGATGCTACCTCGCCTGCTGAATTCTTCCAGCATTTTGAGTGTGTTGCTTGGATTTCTAACATCTGCAGGTTTTCTCTTGTTTGTTCTATCAATTAAAATCACTTCTCTGGAGTTAACATTGGTATTGAAAACTTAACTTTTTTCCAACCAAATATTTTATTGATTTAGTAATTCATTAACTTAGTTTTCACAGCTTCCATTGGATTTCTAATTACATTGGATTTCCTAATTAATTAATTAATTAATTAATTCTTTGAATCATTTTATAATAATAACTATAATTGAAATGACACTCCTAAAAATTAAATTCAGTAAAAGTCTGTGCTGAAGACTGGCATCATGTGGAGTCCCTTACATTTGTACCTCACTGTACCATTAATCTGCACCTCACTGCATTAATCTTCTCACTGTTAATATTTCCAAGCTTTGTGAGGTAAGAAACCAGCTAGACAATTTTTGCATGATATCCCACTAACATGAAAAACAACTAGATTATATATTGTCATTTGAAAGCTAAATATTCACTATTGTTCTACCGTGCTTTTATCTAATTTCTCATTTCATGCTCACTTGAGAGATCAGGTATCTTAATGCTTCCCTTTTAAAATATTAGTGTAACATCAGATCAGATTTATTGATTTATGTATGTCGTGAAACTTGTTTTGTGGTAGCAGTACTTCCTAAAAATTACAAGTTGCAAAATAAGTAAATAATATAAAAGACAAATAATGAGGTCTCTTTGGATATCTGATGACAGAGGGGAAGGAGCTGTTTTAAAAAGGGATCATCAGGCTCCAACCTCCTCCCTCATGGTAATAATGTGAAGAGGGCACATCTGGGATGTTGAGAGTTTTTGGATGCTGACTTTTTGAGGTACCTCAATGACAGGGAACATTGTACCCATGATAAAGCTTGTTGAGTTTAGAAACCTGTTTCAAACTGAACTTATGACTGCTTAGGTGATGTGCTCAAGTTGAATTTGGAAGGTATTACTGCCGAGCCAAGGCACACACTAACTACAGATTCTGCATTTTTCAGAATACTGCTGTAAATATTTCTTGTTATATGGCAATTGCTCACTTCACAGGCAAGATCAGTCAGAAAATCTTGTGAATTATATTTCACATTGCTCGGTTAATAATTCTCTTCATGTACTAGTGCTCTTTATTTTGATCCAGCTGAATTATTTTTATTAATGTATTGTGTAAATTGTACATACTATATCAATTTGTACTTAAAAGATTAAGAGTTTAATTTAAAAGTGTTTTTATCTCTATGATCTTAGTTAAATACTGATTTTTTTGCTTATATCCTTCATATACATGAGGAGTAAAAATCTTTACATTATGTCTCCGTCTAAATGTGCAATTTACAATAAATAGTATGTACAACAGGATAGTCAATATAACATAGAAATACAGTTGTGTCAGCATGATTTAGCAGTCTGATGGCCGGGTGCAAGAAGCTGTCCCGGACGGAGCCTGTTGGTCCTGGCTTTTATGCTGTGGTACCATTTCCCAGATGGTAGCAGCTGGAAGAGTTTGTGGTTGGGGTGACTCAGGTCCCCATGATCCACCACAGAGTCCTGCAATTGAGGGAAGTACAGTTCCCATACCAGGCAGTGATACAGCCAGTCAGGATGCTTAATAAGAATAAGTTTTCAGACAGACAATTGGATTTATGAATAGGCTTTCAGAAAGACAGTTGCATTTATGAATTGGATAAAGTAGTGCAGAAACAAAATTGAATTTACTTCTTTGCTCTTGTCCAACAGATCTCCTCACCCAACACATCAAGTGAAAATTCACCAGTTAGCCCTCCTGATGAACAAGGACAAGGTGATGCTCCTCCTCAACTTGAGGAAGAGGAGCCTGCATTTCCTCATACCGACTTAGCAAAGCTGGATGATATGATTAATAGGTGAGTGTACCTAGACTGAAACAATAATAAATGCATTCATGTGCAAATTGTTAATTTTTTCTTGCATTTTGCAGGCCTCGTTGGGTGGTCCCAGTGTTGCCGAAAGGTGAATTAGAAGTTTTACTTGAAGCTGCTATAGACCTTAGTAAAAAAAGTAAGTAGTTTTCCCAGACTATTTTAATTTTATCGGAAGATAGGTTCTTCGCATGTTAGAATGGCGACAGATTGATTTGTTGAACTGTAATTATTTAGATTGAGGAACATACTTTGTTTTAGATAAAATAAAACTGAAGATCTGGGAGAGAAAGATCATATTGGGAGCCATCTGACAGCCACTTTCTGAAAAGTGGAAAAAAAATCATGTTGGGAAACAGATATTCACCAGGTTAGGCAGCTTTTGTTGAGAGGAAATGGTGTTAATATTTCAGCAATAGGTACTATGTGACTTGAATACTCAACATTTCTTGTAACTGTTTGCTTTTTCATTGTGTCATTGCTGCTCATTTGAGGCAAAAAAAAGGAACATTTTCAGCAGAATCTGCCTTTTTGTCTAGTATAAAAGAAAATGCTTCACCTTGAAAATCTATCTTATGATTTGATGTCAAGTCACTTTTTATTGTCATATCGACCATAATTGCTGGTACAGTACACAGTAAAAGTGAGACAACATTTTTCAGGACCATGGTGCTACATGAAACAGTACCAAAACTACACTGAGCTACATAAAAACAACACAGAAAAAACTCACTAGACTGCAGACCTACCCAGGACTGCATAAAGTGCACAAAACAGTGCAGGCATTACGTCAAATAATAAACAAGACAATAGGCACAGTAGAGGGCAGTAAGTTGCTGTCAGTCCAGACTCTGGGTATTGAGGAGTCTGATGGCTTGGGGGAAGAAACAGTTCATAGTCTGGTCGTGAGAGCCTGAATGCTTTGGTGCCTTTTCCCAGATGGCAGGAGGGAGAAGAGTTCGTATGAGGGATGCGTGGGGTCCTTCATAATGCTGTTTGCTTTGCGGATGCAGCGTGTAGCGTAAATGTCCATAATGGCGGGAAGAGAGACCCCGCTGATCTTCTCAGCTGACCTCACTATCCGCTGCAGGGTGTTGCAATCTGAACCAGGCAGTGATGCAGCCGTTCAGGATGCTCTCAATACAACCTCTGTAGAATGTGATGAGGATGGGGGTGGGAGATGGACTTTCCTCAGCCTTCGCAGAAAGTAGAGACGCTGCTGGGCTTTCTTTGCTATGGAGCTGGTGTTGAAGGACCAGGTGAGATTCTGTGCCATGTGAACACCAAGAAATTTGGTGCTCTTAACGATCTCTACCAAGGACCACAATGCTCAGCGGAGAGTGGTCGCTCCGTGCCCTCCTGAAGTCAACAACCATCTCTTTTGTTCACATTCAGAGACAGGTTGTTGGCTCTGCACCAGTCCGTTAGCCGCTACACCTCCTCTCTGTATGCTGACTTGTCGTTCTTGCTGATGAGACCCACCACGTAGTGTCATCGGCGAACTTGATGATGTGGTTCGAGCTGTGTGTTGCAGCACAGTTATGGGTCAGCAGAGTGAACAGCAGTGGACTGAGCACACAGCCCTGGAGGCCCCCCGTGCTCAATGTGATGGTGTTGGGGATGCTGCCTCTGATCTGGACTGACTGAGGTCTCCCAGTCAGGAAGTCTAGTATCCAGTTGCAGAGGGAGGTGTTCAGGCCCAATAGGCTCAGCTTTCCTATCAGTTTCTGAGGAATGATTGTATTGAATGCTGAACTGAATGAACAGCATTCAAACGTACGAGTCTTTTTTGTTCAGGTGGGTTAGGGCCAGGTGGAGGGTGATGGCAATGGCGTCATCCGTTGAACGGTTGGGAATGGTACATGAACTGCAGGGGATCCAGTGAGGGGGCAGCAGGGTTTTGATGTGCCTCATGGCAAGCCTCTTGAAGCACTTCATGATGATGGATGTGAGTGCAAAGGGGCAGTAGTCATTGAGGCAGGACACTGAAGAGTTTTTTGGCACGGGGATGATGGTGGTGGCCTTGAAGCATGTTGGAGCGATAGGAGATGTTGAAGATGTCAGTGAGAACATCTGCTAGCTGATCTGCACATCCTCTAAGCACTCTGCCAGGAACATTGTTTGGTCCAGCAGCCTTCCGTGGGTTGACCCTGCACAGGGTTCTCCTCATGTTGGCCACAGTGAGACACAGAACCTGGTCATTTGGAGGAGGGGTGGACTTCCTCGCTGCCATGTCATTTTCCGCCTCAAAATGAGCGTAGAAGTTGTTCAGCGCATCTGGGAGGGTGGCATCACCTGCACAGTCAGGTGATGTCCTGTAGTTGGTGATGTCATGAATGCCCTTCCACATGCGCCGCGTGTTGCTGCTGTCCTGGAAGTGGCTGTGGATTTGCTGGGCGTGTGCATGCTTTGCCTTTTTGATGACACGGGACAGTTTGGCCCTCCCTGTTGTTAGGGCTGCCTTGTCGCCTGCTCTGAAGGTGGAGTCACAGCTCCTCAGCAGCGCACGCACCTCCGCGGTCATCCATGGCTTCTGGTTGGCACGTATAGTGATGGTCTTGGACACAGTAACATCATCAATGCACTTGCTGATGCAGCTAGTCTCTGATGCTGTGTACTCCTCTTAAGTTGGTAGAGTCACCATTGGTTGCAGACTCCCTGAACATGTGCCAGTCAGTGTGCTCAAAGCAGTCTTGAAGAGCAGAGATGGCTCCTGCTGGCCAGGTTTTCACCTGCTTCTGAACTGGTCTGGAACACCTGACGAGCGGTCTGTATGCTGGGATTAGTGTAACAGAGATGTCTGAGAAACTGGGGTGGGGGCGGGACTCCGCCCAGTACGCATCAGGGATGTTTGTGTAAACAAGGTCCAACGCGTTCTCCCCTCTCGTTGCAAAGTCCACATACTGATGGAATCTGGGGAGCACTGACTTGAGGTTGAGGTTCATTGGAGTCGGATGTATTCCAATTTATTGTTCAGGGAGCAGACATTGGAGAGCAGAATGGACGGGAGAGCCAGCTGGCTAGGGTTTGCTTTTTGCCTGGCACGGACCCCTGCCCGCTTGCCTCGCTTCTGCTGCCTTGCACACCGCTTATGACGTCCCCACCAGCATCAGGCATCTCCAAGGACTGTAGGCCCGATACCTTCAGTAAGCCGAGGTCACGTAATTTAACTGGCAGATCTTCATGAAGGTTTGTTTTTGGGTAATCTCTGTATTGTAGCAGTATCTGGCGATGGTAGATAGTCGCTCTGTTATCCATGTGCCCTAATCAAAAATTGTGCCTCAAAATTAAATTATAAAATTAATTTAATTGTAAATTTTCTCCGTACTCTTTCAACCTTTTTTTATACCTTTCTTGCATGTAGATGACCAAAACTGCACACAATACCCCAAATTAGGCTTCAAAATGCATCAAAAGCATGCAGTTTTGTTCTTATCCAGGATAAACTTAATCTGTGATCTCAGTGTTTCAGCATATCTTCGTATTCCTTTCTTATGTATTTACCAAGTTTTCCATCAGATACATCCATTCATTTCAACTTACTTACTCCTTGTAATAAATTTCGTATTGGAATTATTACTCTTGGATTTAAATGTTCTAATTTTGGTTGGTTTCATTGTATAACAATTTTATTGACTTTCACACTGCCAAATCCTTTTGAGATTGAGAGACTTAACGATTCACTTTCAAGACTTTGGATTCCATCTATGGAACTTAAGTATTTTCTTAGCTTTATTAAGTATACTACAATCAAATGATAATTGGCAATCTTTAATTGTGTCAACAAATTGATGTTTGATGAACATTTCACTTTTCTGTGCTGATCTTTTGAATCACAAAGCCTGTTCATGCTCCCAAAAGTTGCTTCAAAGCTCTTTTGTGTCGTACCTAATTGATAAATTGTATATATTATGCTTTTCCTGATCAACTTTCAATTCTTTATACAGTTCAGTGGTGTTGTGGAATTCCTTAAACTATGGCAAGCTGAGTAGTTTTAACTATGGATCATAAAATAATATAATTGTAAGATGCATTATTTGTCTAGCACTTTGAATAATAAAAAATGTATAGTTTTCTCATTGGAAAACATGGTCTAAAGTTTTCATTCAGAGGTTTTAAAGTAGGAATTGCATGTTTAACTGTGAGCCTTGTGCTCAAGAGGTTATTCCCATGAACATTTTATTCAAATTTTTAAATTAGACCTTGAATAAATTCTGAGTGTACAGAGTGGTGGGTAAATTAAATAATGTCTGAGTTGTGTAAAGCCAAACCAAGTTTAGTTCCATATTCATTGGTATTTGACTCAAGAATGGTTACCTTAAAAGAGTCGGTGTTGGTAAAACTCTATCTGTTGTCTGGTTATTTGGAAATCTGTATAGCTTGGTGTCTGGCTAACTGGGTGATTTTGTTTTCTCCCAATCTCTGAACCTACTTGATTTTGTTTCCGAAGCTCAGTTTAAACACTTGGGACCTGTTCCCTGCACTCTCTTTTAGGCATGCTGGGTTTACTGTAAAATTTATCCTACCATATAATATTTTACACTGAATTAATAATGTGTTATGATATTAAAAGGAATAACATTCAATACCTGGAAAATCTGCCAATATGGCACCACTAAAGTCTTGAACAAGCTAGATTGATGGCATTTTACTCAAAATAAAAATCATTTTTGTGATATTTGTGATTTATTATGCTGTTCTATGGAGATGATGCTGACTGCAAGATGTAACCAATAGTTATAATTTTCTTTCATTTTAAGGCCTTGATATTAAAAGTGAAGCATGTCAACGCTTTTTTCGTGATGGGCTCACAATTTCATTCACAAAAATTCTAACAGATGAGGCTGTGAGTGGCTGGAAATTCGAAATTCATGTAAGTATTTTCTTATATAAAAATTGCTTTGTTGTAAATTTACTATTTTGTTTAAAGTTTCATGTTCAACAGGTCAACCTATCAGTTTCATAATTCATGTTAATTTAAAGAATTTTAGTGAAAGTTTTTAAGCTTATATATTTGCATATATTGTCCTAAGTTTTTTTTCACCTTAATCAGTAGCAACTGTTATTCTTTTACTTTAGTGGACAACGTGCAATATAGCAGCAGATTCAGGTTCTTTCACTGTTCCCACAGTAATTTAATTTTAATAACAAATCTTTGCTTTACCAAATGTTTTATTGTTAAATATTTGTGGTTTCATAATTTAAAAGAGTAGGATGTAATGAATCTTGAGGATAAGGAATGTGTGGGAGCAGTACCCATAATCAGAGATCGCCGCCACCCACTTCATGCTCTCTTCACGCTGCTGCCATCAGTTAGAAAGTACAAGAGCCTCAGGACTCACCACTAGGTTCAAGAACAGTTCCTATCCCTCTACCATCAGGCTCCTGAATAAAAGGGCATAACTACGTTCACTTGTCCCATTATTGAAATGTTCCCACAACCAATGAAGTAACTTTTAAGGACTCTTTATCGCACATTATGTTCTAGTTATTTATTGCTAATTATTTATATTTGCATTTTGTTGTTTATTGTCTTCTGCACTCTAGTTGATCTTTGTAGTTATAGCTACTATTCTATGTAATTGCTGAGTTATGCGCACAAGAAAATGGATCTTAGGGTTCTATCTGGTGACATAATGTACTTTGATAATAAAATTTACCTTGAACTTTAAAATTGTTGTAAAGACCCCAAAGAGTACACAGAAGCAATGATGTTGGATTAAAGATGCATAATGCGTAATTTTTCAGAAGTTTTACAGTTTGGTAAAGCCACTCCACAAATTAAGACCTTATGTATTACAAGGTAGGTCCAGGGAATAGGTCATAATCTCTTTTTTTTAACGTTTATTTAACATTTATCCCTAATTGCTCTTGAGATGATGAGCTGCTACTATGAAACACTGTAGATTTTGTTAGTTTTTGGTGTTGGTTGAAGCATTTTGATGCAGTGGTAGTGAACGATTTGTCATACTTTTTCAAGTCAGGATGGAGAATGATATTTTAGGTAGCAGGTGATGTTGCTCCTATCTCTAGCACCTGTACTCTATTTGGCAAAGTGGAATTTTCCAATGGTCAACCATTTTAATTTGTATCCCAATTCTCATTCCAACATGTTGCTTCATGGCCGCCTCTTTTCCACGATGAGGCCACTCTCAGGGTGCTGGAGCAGCACCTCATATTTCATCTAGGTAGCCTCCAACTTGATGGCATGAACATCAGAAGTTTCTCCTTCTGCTAAATATTTTTTCTTTCCCTCTTCTCTCCCCCTACCCCTTTTTTTATTACCAACTCCTCTTTCCCTTTCTCCAGTGGTCATCAGGTTCCTTCTTCTCCAATCCTTTACCTTCCCACACCCTGGCTTCACCTGTAGTTAGTCCTGCTACCCATCCCCCTCCCAACCTTTTAATTCTGGAGTCTTCCCCTTCTTTCCAGTCCCGAAGAAGCGTCTTGGCCTGAAATCTCAACTGTTTATTCATTTTTTTCCATGCTGCCTATCCTGCTGAGTTCTTTCAGCATTTTGTGTGTATTTCTCTGGTTCCCAGTTTTTCTAAATTATATTGGTATATGTTTCAGAGGTACTGAAGAAGCTTCAACAGGTTCTTAGATGAAACAAACTGTACCCAAGTTGAGATATGTTGGATGTGGAGGATGGTGTACAGTTTGGCTAAATATTTTGTTTTCAGTTATGTAAAGCTTAAAGCATGCATCCAGGCAAGTGTTCCATAAATACCCTGCTTTCTTGCTTATTAGTGATGGGAAAAAATTAAATACGAACAAGTGGCAGGAGTAGGTTGCTGGCCCCTTGAGACTACTCCACCATTTGGGAACATCATAGCTGATTTGATTGTAAAGTCGATTCTGGGTTCCTGTTCGTAGCTGTAACATTTCACCTCCTTATTCAGCAGGGATCTCTCCACCTATGCCTTAAATATTCAGCAACTGTGTCTATCACCCTTTTCATAGAATCATGCAGCACAGAAGTTGTCCCTTTTGGCCCAATTCATCCATGCTGACGGTGATGCCTTTTTATACTAATCCTACTTGCTAGCATTAGGTTTGTATCCCTCTAATTTGTGTCTATTGAAGGACCGTCCAAATGCCTTTTAAACAAGTATCTGCTTCTCCCACCTCCTTTGGCAGCTCATTTCAAATAACCATTACATTATGTGTGGAAAAACTTGTCTTCTTAGATCTTCTTTAAATTCCTCTCCTTTCACCTTAAACCTGTGCTATCTAGTTGTAGAATGTAATTTACTCCATAAATGTCTTTGCCCCTCGTAATGTTATAACCTGTATAGGGTCACCCCTCATCCTCTTGACACACCAGTGAGAATAAACATAGCTTCTCTGGTTCATTGTTAAAGCTACATCCTGGTGAATCTCTTCTGTTAATGAACTTTTTTACCAATTCCTTCCTCTAGTGTGGCAACCAAAACAAAGACCCATGATCTTAAGAGAAATACTTTTGCCTCATCTCAATTTTAAGTGGGTAACCCCTTTTAAACAGAAACCTCCACATCTACCTGTTTATATAGCAATCACATTCCATCTTAATCTTGTAAACTCTAGTACAAACAAACCTAGCCTGTCACCTCAACTATGGAATTTGGCTATTCAGAATTTTTTGTGCCTACATAGGACATCTTGAACACTTCAATTGTTAGTCTAGTAAACCTCAACATCCTTATCTTTAAATGAGACCAATACTGTGTGTATATAGTGCTTCTGATGTGATCCCAGCAAAGCCCTATATCACTGTCATAACCTATCTACTTTCCTATTCAGTATCTCTGGCAATAACTGTTAACTGTCTGCTAGATTGTAATGCACGCATACTATCCATATTGCATATCTTATGCAAGAATAGGAATTTCACCTTACACTTAAGATTTCTGTAATTTGCTTTTCAATAAATATGCTGTTATTATTTAAGTTAAAATTGACATTGTCACAATTTTACATAGTTTTCTCCATTGACTAGATATTATTATTGAATACTTGTTGTCTATCGCATCTGCTGTATCTGGTGAAAGATTTAGCAATGATGTTGCCAGACATTTAAAGGAAGACATTTAAAAATATTTTGTAGCTATTTCCTATCATTTGGGTGCTATGGTTGTTAGATGTCATATTTAAGTTAATGCCTAAATGTCCTCTTGCTGCAAGTGGACATTGTCCAGAACTGTCCATTAATTTGAATGCTGTGCAATCATTAGCAGGCAATCTCACTTCTGACTTAATGATGGATGGCAGTATCTTGAGGCTGCAATGATACACATTCAGCAACCACAAACCATCACAGTGCTGTGTTGTGTCTCCTTCCAGTGGAGCATTTTTAATAATCTCTGTTTTGCAAGCTTTATGTGGTTTAATGTTATATGGGTGTCACCTCAACTATGAAATTTGGCTATTCAGAATTTTTTGTGCCTACATCGGAAGTACAGTCAGCCTTCCTTATTCGCGAATTCCGCATCTGCGAATTCAGCCAACCGCGAATTGAGAAAACCCAGAAGTGCTCTTCCAGCACTTGTTCTTTGAGCATGTATAGACTTTTTTTCTTGGCATTATTCCCTAAACAATGCAGTATAACAACTATTTTACATAGCATTTACATTGTATTAGGTATTATAAGTAGTGCAGTGATGATTTAAAGTATACGGGAGGATGTGCATGGGTTATCATGGATCGGGATCGAAAAAAATTGGAAGTTCTCTTAGTAAGTTGGAACAGGTACATCCGGTATTATTTAGCATCAGTTAGTCAAATGCTTGTCTTAGTATATAGTATATATTTTACCTTTCTATGCATATAAAATGCTTAAGAACGTCTGTTTCAGTGCTGAGCTCGGGAACTTCCGTTCCCGAGTTCGATCCAGTAACAGACTGCTCCCGAATGTGCTCTCCACTGTGCTGGGTTGATGTGGAGGATCAAAAACCCAAAACCCAATAATTAAACCACTGCATTGTTTAGCAATAATTGTAGTTTTCATCGGGGCAGGACCTTTCTCACTTCATCCTTTAAAATTGTTCCTATCGTTGACCGACATAGCCTAATGCTTTTCCAGTGACCGATGGCGTTTCACCTCTTTCCAAACGCTTTATTATTTCCACTTTATTTTCAATCGTGATCGTGATTATTTTCGTGAACAGAAACACTGCGGATTCAGAGCCTACCACCGCTCCTAATGTCCATCGCACTGAGACAAGTTAAATAAGGTCTGGGGTTCCGCTGGGTCCTAAGGAGCACCGCATTAACATAGATTGAATAAGGGACTTGAGCATCCGCAATTTTTGGTATCTGCGAGGGATCCCGGAACCAATCCCTCACGGATAAGGAGGGCCGACTGTATTTATCAATTAGATTTCAGGGAAGCACACAAAGTTTAAAATAAGTTTACCTCTATTTCAGCATAAATATTCTAATAACATATTAATGCATGTACTGCTGCAATCCAGCCAAAGTGAAGAAAATGTTCTCTTTCTCAAATATTTTAATTGTTATGTCGTTGATTTTTAAAATTTTATCTTGCTTACAGTTCAAATGAGGGAAGCAAACAAAATCTTATGACCTGCCATTTAGTAAGCACCTAACACTTGTGCAAGTTTGCCCATTTGTGAGAACTATTTGGGATAATTGCTCCGTTTCATCAAAAATGCTGCACTTAAGATAAAATTAGTATTACATGAAAGATTGGAGTGTAGCAGCAGATTGGCAGCGTCAGGATATTAGCATTGCTAATATGATTCCACTGATGTGTGGAAATACTAATTTTTTTTTTGCTGATCTGATGTATTATTGCAAACTTTGCCTTAATGCTTAACTTTTCTTTTTTCCTTAAGAGATGTATTATAAATAATACCCATCGCCTCATAGAACTGTGTGTGGCCAAGCTGTCCCAGGACTGGTTTCCTCTTCTTGAACTCCTTGCAATGGCCTTAAATCCTCACTGCAAATTTCATATCTACAATGGTACTCGCCCCTCTGAAACTGTTCCTGCTGGAGTGCAGTTGGCTGAAGATGAACTCTTTGCACGCCCACCTGACCCACGTTCACCCAAGGTAAGGAGAAACTAAAATTTGTTATTCCCATTTGAATTACATAATTACAAATAGTTGTTACAACTTTTGAATGTTATCACTACCCCGAACTTGTACCTTGATGTCGGCTTATTTCCAAAACTTTTAAAATAATTTTAAAGATTTACTTTCATTTTTTGAATTATCTGTTATTGCCACTTAATGTATGAATGCCCAAGATAGAAATATGAAATTATTATAAATTGAAAGCAGCTCATTTAGGATGCAAATATAAAATATTCAAAGGAGTGATTTGTCCTTTTTCTCTAACCCAAATGTTATTTAGTTTTACTGTTGTAATGAAAACCAATTAAAACTTGGCCTTTTAGATCTTTCCAAAAGTTTGTTCTACAAATGTATGCCAAGCATATTGACCACACTGCAACATTCAACAGGTCTGCACCACCTGTGGGAAGAGATTAAGATTTCAGGTCAGACACTCTTCTGGTGAAGATTTAGGACCTGAAAACCTAACACTTTCTACAGATGCTGCCTGACCTGAGAGTTAGCAGTACATTCTGTTTCATTTTCAGATTTCTGGCATGTCCAGTTTATATATTTTTAATGTTAACATCATTACTGATTTGGTTTCTTTCTACTGAGTTACATTTTCTATTGGAGCAGAAGCTAATATATTAAAATTATATTTAAGTGGGAGTCATTAGCTGGATTTCCACACTTGGTAGTTGCCATACAGTTCTTACAGTTCTATAACCCTTCATACCTTAACTAATTAAGAACCTATCAAAGTCTGTCTTAAATATACCCAAGGACTTGGTCTCCACAATCACCTATGGCAACATATTCCACCGATTCATCATACTGGCTAAGGAAATTCCTCCTCCGTTCTAAATGGACATTCTCTTCTGAGACAGTGCTCTCTAGTCCTCGATTCTCTCACCTTAGGAAATATTCTCTCCACATCCACCCTATTGAGATCTTTCAACATTTGATAGATTTCAGTGAGATCCCCTTGCATTCTTCTGATTTCCAGTGAGTACAGGTCCAGAGCCATCAAACACTCCTCATATGGTAAGCTTTTCAGTCCCAGAATCATTTTTGTGAACCTCCTTTGAACCCTTTCCAATGTCTGCGAATCCTTTCTGAGGTTAAGGGGCCTAACACTGGTCACAATACTCCAAGTGAGTTCTCACCATGCCTTATAAAACATCAACATTACAGCCTTGCTTTTGTATTCTATTCCTCTCAAAATGAATGCTAAAATTGCATTTGTCTTTCTCATCAATGACTCAACATGCAAATTAGCCTTCAGGGAAACCTGCACGAGGACTGTTAAGTCCCTTTGCACCTCAAATTTTTAAATTTTTCTGTGCATTTAGAAAACAATCTACGCTTTTACTACTTCCACTGAGTGCATGGCCATACTTTTCCTGACACTGTTCCATTTGCCAATTCTTTGCCCATTCTTCTAAGTCCTTCGGGAGCCCCTCCACTTCTTCAGCAGTACCTGCCCCTCTGCCTATCTTTGTATTGTCTGCAAACTTGGCCACAAAGCCATCAATTCCATCATCCAACTCACTGACGTATAACGTAAAAATAAATGGTCCCCACACAGACCCCTATGAAACACCACTAGTCACTGGCAACCAAACAGAAAAAGCTCTTTATTCTCACTCTTTCCTGCTGCCAATCAGTCACTGCTTTATCCATTTTAGTATCTTTCCTGTAATACTATGGGCTTTTAAGTTGTTCAGCAGACTCATGCGTGACACCTTATCAAAGGTCTTCTGAAAATCCAAGTGCATCCATCAGTTCTCCTTTGTCTATCCTGCTTGTAATTTCTTCAAAGAATTCCAGCAGATTTGTGGATTACAGTATTAATTACCAAGCTCTATGGCTCCTTTCAAGCATTAGGATGAAATAATAATGCAGAACTGTGGGAATTTAGCACTGATATTTATCAGAGGTATAGTTAACATGAAGCACCATGTCCTATGGTAAGAACTTTAGCATCATTAATTCTGAAATATTCCAATAAAGTTAATATTTCTGTGTAAGTTAATTATAATTTCATATAACTAAAGTGAATGTTAAATTTGCTTGCCACTATGACTGTCCTATGAATTCTGAGTTGCAGCAAAATTGCTTCAGCGAGAGGCAATCATGATTCGTAGAAACATAGATCAAGGCACAGTTACTTGTGCTTGTGAAATGTTCATGGTATTTTAGAACCTGAAGAAAAATATTTTATTTCTTTTCTTGAAATTGGATTGTACACTGAAATTGAGATGACCTTTTGGTTTCTCATGATTACCAAGGCATTGTTACAATAGTTTAGTGTCAATAGATTACATGAATTTTGACTTTTAACTTTTCTGTAGGGTTGGCTTGTGGATCTTATCAACAAGTTAGGCACATTAAATGGATTCCAGATTCTACATGATCGGTTTGTCAGTGGGTCAGCATTAAATGTTCAGATAATTGCAGCACTCATCAAGTAAGCAGATTTTTTTGTCATGTTAATAATTAAATGTGTGAATATTTAAATTAAAGGTTTAAATCTCAATAGTAGTTTTTAAAGTGAACAAATCAGCAAAGTTATTTGTCAGGCATTTATAATTAAGGCACATGAAATTTTTGTGGTGGATGGCTACTATAAAAACAGATGAAGATGAGTTGCAAGGGAAGATATGACAACCATCCCATTGCAAAAGATAACACTCTTGAAGTCAAAGGTTACTGTCCAAGTTCTTTACCGCAGACTTGACCTCAAGCCATGCTGATGTTGTAGAGCCATCAGTCAACTAAGATGATATCAGTTGGAGTCAGAGCTCACTAAGGAAAGAAATGTGGTAGAGAGCAATAATCACAAGTATCTGCACTTTTTTTGGGAGAAGTTCCTCAGTGTTGCTTCTCAGGCATTTACATCTTAAGTTGTTTTATAATAAGACCATTCATCACAAGGTTTGAAAAAGAGGTAATCTGTTATTCCATCATATTAAGTTCCACGTGCAGCTTGGTAAGCAAAGCAGTCTACGCCTGGCTGAAGAAGGGTGCAGACTAAATTAAGGCATAAGCTGAGAAACTTATATGTACTAGCCTCTTAAATATTGTGACCAGGAGCAAGTTAGTGGTGAGTGACTTGTTTTTTTATCTCTCTCAAAATCCTTTCTTTCACCCACATTACATGTGTTAGGAATATGATGAAATATCCCCCAGACCCTTTGTTGAATGCTATCTTAAAACTATGACAAAAATGTGAAAGCATATGGAACCTTTTACATTAAAAATATTTTTTTTAATGTAATGAACTCGTGTGCTTGAAAAATAATTAAAGACATCGGAACATTTAGATAATAAATCTGTTTCCCTTCTCCCAGGTAGTTTGTGCCTGTCATTTCAGCAGTTACTTTAACATCCACCTAGCCAGTCCCCAGTTTTGCCAACTCATTTTATGCAGTATTTCTCCCCAAGTCTTAAAATTGCATCCTTGCTGCAATTTCTGTTATGGCCTTCAATATCTATTGTGGTAACACCATGTTCCATTAGGCCTTCTTTTTGTGGAGTACTAAATGCAGATAGCAAACTGTTTTGTTAACAGTTTGATTTATTCTTCATCTTGTGAATGTATGCAAACTGTATATATTGTGCTCTAGAAGACAGAAGAATCTGAATTCTTATTGGCAATTTTCTCCATAAAGTAGGTGTTTCCATATTCTTGTACCATTTGATATTGTTTGTATCAATGAGTGGACAAGTGTGCCAGTGTACCTTATTACTGGAGTATTTTGCTATTCTTGGCTAATCATGTACACTGTTTGAAATATCTTTGTTTAAATTATATTGACTTGTCACTGTCATTTGTTTAATTTGCATTAAAGTTTAATAATTTATTCTGTGCAGTTATAATTCTGGCATTCAGGTTTTAGCATGTTACCTTGCCTTAAGTTATACATCTCTGATTTACTTGGCTACCTGATATGGCTTTCTCTGCTGTATGTGCTGAGTTGCCTCATACTCTGTATTTTTTAAAAATACTGATATGTTTAATCTAATATGAAATCAATCAGCTAAACACTGGTGAAGGAATGTCCAGTGTTTGACACCATTACCTTTGCAACTTTGTGGTACTAAATTTTTCAAAGAGCATGTACCACAGTGTTCAAAAGAAACAAAAACAGATTTGTATTTTGTAATGTAATTGATTGTTGGAATTAATTTAAGGACAGTGGAAAAGACAATACTGAGTACATTTTTGTATCTGCAATAATCTTCCTCTTATCTATGATTTTCATTGCCCAGTATTAAAGTAAGCCAAATTGCCCATTCAGATATCTGTTGCTGTGTACTGTTTATTGGTTATTGATATAATATAAATTGATCTCAATCAATGCTGGAGATTGGTATTTAAAAAGAGTTCCAGCATTGTGCTTAAGCTGTTGTTCATCAGCAAATTTCAAATAACTGAATCTCTCACCCACATGGCAACATCACTTGTTTGACTTCCTGTTTTACTTGTTTGGATACCAGAGGGGCTAAAGAATATTTCAGTTGAAAGGTTTTCCCTTGAAGCTCTTCAAGAATGTAAAAGCATATTAAATATTCTGTGACTTGCCTGTGCTCGACTTGACTGGAATCCTGGATATATTGAAGAAATCTCAGTTCTTATTTTTTTGTTCTGAGATTGCAAAGTTCAAATTAATAAGTTATATAATAAAATGTGACTGGACTATTGAGAAACTTAGAAAAATTAGAAGTCTTCACTTAAAAAAGCTGCTTGAATCACAACATTTGTCATCAATTTGATTGTAAATGTGTCAGATTTCCACTGTAGTAATTAGATTAAGACTGCCTTTGTCATGGAAAATCATCAAAAATTCTTTTTCAGCTTAGTTGAACTATTAAAAAGCATCAACACAGTTATGTAATTAAACACATTATATTCAATAAAGGCTATTTTCTTGCTTCTGTAAATTCCTGCATAATACATGTAGTGTGAAATTATATTTGTTTTCAGCCTCAAGCAGCCTATCATAAATTTTTAAAAACTTTCTTGAGGAAGCAACAGTTTTGGGGGAAAAAATTCTCCAGTGCTTTTAGGTTTTGTTGGAATGCAAGCAACAGATCACAAAGGGAACATATGAAACCACACACTGCATCAACAAAACAATCTACTAGTTTTGGAGGCATTGAGATAACCAACTGCCATCTTCAAAAGTAACAATCCTTGTGTTCAATCATAAACAAGAGAAAATCTATGGATGCTTCAAATCCAAGCATCACACAAAATGCTGGAGGAACTCAGCAGGATGGGCAGCATCTATGGAAAAGTGTACAGTTGATATTTCAGGCCAAGACCCTTCATTGGGACCGGAAAAAATATACTAATAACAAAAAAGTTGTTTTATGGCATGGAGCTTTATGAGGTGAAGAGAGCTGTCAAAATTTTCACCAACAACTTTTTTAAAAACTTGTTAGCCACTCAAGGAATAATCATAGAAAGGATTCTTGACCTCAACTTTGTAGACACCAAGTTTAGGTTTACTACTTGCACCCTCGTCACTTGAAAATGAGTGGAAAAATATGCCTTTCATCTCACCTGTGGCCACCTTGACATATAAAGCGATCATTACCATTTACATTTGAAGATGATATTTAAAAGCAAGATAGTTGACATCGGTCCTTGAGCCTGCCCCGCTATCTGCTTGGTCATTTCTTTCTGATTGCAAATTCTGTATTCTTGACTTATTGATAAGCGAGTGTAGGAAATAGGAAACACCTTTGATTTGAGAAATCTTGCTTTCATAAGTTTGCTTCTGGAACAGAATTATTTATAAAATTAGAAAATATAAAAAAACTTGTGTTGCATATTCAATTTGTATCTTTGATTATCAAAGCTTTTTCTTTTTGGAGGATTTAATAAAAAAAAAGACCACTAAATATCTGGGTCAAGCTGAAATTCTTCTGTTTCACCTTTGCAACACCCAAAATTTTAAAACCAAAAATTAAAAATTTTAATTTTAAACTTTTAAGACAGTTCTTATAGTATTTTAATGCTTCTGTGCATGGACATCTCAACCTCATGAGATAAACATTAATCAAACAGTCTTGCATCTACTGAGACAATGAATAATTTTATACTTAGCTTAGATGAAAATCTTGGTGTGCACAAGTCAGTGAAATGCAACTTAAGGCATAAAAGTGTGATGCTGCTTATGGCATTGTAATTCCACTTATTGGTAGAACAAGTATTTGTTTAGTCTTTAAACACAGCTTGGTTTACAGTACTGTGCAAAAGTTTAAGGTACCCTAGGATTTTTTTTATTGTCTCAGATGGCATTTCCTCCACAGAGCCCTGTTCTTGGTATCATTGAGACTATCTGGTATTACCTGGAGAGACAAAAGCAATGAGACAGGCAAAGCCTGCAGAACTGTGGGAAGTTCTCCAAGATGCTTAGAAGAACCTAATAAGAAGAATTTTCTTATTAAAGAGAATTGATGCAGTTTATATTGATTTAACTTTTTTTACTGTCTAATCTTCATAGTAAATGTTTTAATATTTAGAAACTTCAATTCAGCATCTTTGCTTCACAGGATTCTATTATATGTGTCTCCTGCACAGTTCTGTATGCAAAGTATTGTCTTGATTATTTTTCATTTTCGTTCTCTGAAATTTTTGTAGTTGACGTAGTTGGGGAAAAAATCTGTAAAGTTATGACCTGATGCAATTTTGCAATGTTAAGTAATTAAACTAATCAGAATAATTTTAATTTAGTATTAACCGATATAATACAATTTATCATATATCATATTTTTTTAAAATAGTTGCTTTGCCTATGGATTCTTAAAGTAACCTTTTACCAAACTGAATGAAAAAGCTCTTAAACTGATCTAGACACAAACCTGAGTAATTCAGCAACAAGTACAGTTAATTATTTGAATTCTGATAATTGCTTGTAATTCTTTGCAGACCTTTTGGCCAGTGTTACGAATTTCTCACCTTACATACAGTGAAGAAGTACTTCCTTCCAATAATAGAAATGGTTCCACAGTTTCTAGAAAACCTAACAGATGAGGAACTGAAGAAAGAAGCAAAGAATGAAGCCAAAAATGATGCTCTATCTATGATAATTAAATCGCTGAAAAATTTAGCTTCACGTGTTCCTGGGCAGGAGGAGACAGTCAAAAGTTTAGAAATATTTAGGTTAAAAATGATATTAAGGTAACTAATATTTTGAAAAATAATCAAGTTGAAGTTACCATAAATTAGCTTTGTCGTAACTTAGCTTTGTTATTTGCAGATTGTTGCAAATTTCATCTTTCAATGGGAAGATGAATGCACTAAATGAAGTTAACAAGGTGATTTCTAGTGTGTCTTATTATACTCATCGCCATGGCAGTCCTGAAGAAGAAGAATGGTTGACAGCAGAGAGAATGGCAGTAAGTGGTAAAATTATTTCTGTATCCCAGCAATAAATATTAAAATTACCCTATTATCCTAGAAGATCTGATAAATGGCTATTGCTCAATTTTAAATATTTTCATGGATCATTTTGTAGCTGCTTGAGGATGTGTTATTCATTTAACTTAAGTGTTCAACTTTGGATGCAAATTTTCTGCCTCACAAAACTAAAGTTTGTGGCATAACTGTATTGCATAAGACTGATGATGCATTATTGGATTTGCAAGATAAAGGAGCAAAAACAATATTTTAACAACTTTTTATTCACAATTGATTGTCAAGGTCTTTAATAATTGGAGTTTATTTATAATTGTCTTTATGTTTATGTTTCTATGCATACTCAGAGGTATGGGAATTACTGGAAAAATATCTGAGGGATGGAATTGGTCTGAACTTGAAAAGACAGGGATAAGTTGAAAATAGTACAGTTTTGTTATGTGGAGATCCTGTCTGACCAATTTTTTGAAGCAGTAATGAAATGTATTCTGAGGATTGTGTGGTTTATGTAGTCTGCGTAGACTTGAGTAAGGCATTTGACAGAGACTGGTCCATAAGTTTAGAATCCATAAGATCCAGGATAAGATGCAAAATTTGCTAGATACAGGTTGAGTACCCTTCATCTGAAATCCAGAATCTTTTTTGAGCTCTGACATGACCTCACAAATAGCAAATTCCTCAAGGTGTTGAGAAAATGCCCAGGCAATATGTAGGTCTCTGAGCTCCAGAGGTACTTATGAGAAGAGACTTCATATATGTAATGAACAGAAGTTAATGTAAAATAGAAAAGCACCGCATTAACAAAAAATGAGTATTGAAAGAGCATCGAGTGAACATATGCCGCATAATTGTATGTTGATCATGAAACAAGCAAACATCTTTCACAACAAACTGAAAATTGAAGATAATTGTAAACAGTCAATATTGCATAAATTTAAGAAAAGGCACGACATTACATTGTTAAAGATTTGTAACAGTCAGCTGATCACAAAGCAGCAGAGAAATTCATGGATGTATTTGCAGAGATTGTCACAGATGAAAATTTAGCACATTAATGGCTGCATAAGACTTTTTACCGGTGGTGAACAAATTCAGAATTGGAAATGATGGTGATATCAAGCTATCTCATTGTATATTCCAAGATTCAAAAAAAATCCAAAACACTTCTGGCTTCCCCAAACATTTTGGATAAGGTGTACCCAAACTGTAATTGGAATCTGTGATTGTAGTGGTTGCTTTTATGATTGGATCAGGTGCAGTTTGTTGTATGCATTAACAATCTGGATATAAATTTCAGAAGTTAGCTTACTTGCAGGTGAGAAGAGCATTGGTAGTGAGGACGATGGTGGTAGGCTACAGAATAATAGTCATCAGTTGTTAGATGAACAAAGTAATGGTAGATGGAATTTAATCATTCCGAGTTCAAGGTGCTGCGCTTTGGGAGAACTTTTGAATAGCAGGGCGTTATGAAGATGAGGTCTTGTAAGTTGGAGAGGACCTGTATGCATAGTTATACATATGTCCACACCAACTATCAAGTACCTGGTGGACCAAATGGCCTGTTTCTATGTTATATGACTGACTCTATTACTTTAGTATTCAATTCTGTCCTTTGGGTCTATGAGCATCTCAACTCTTCTTCCACTGAGCAGCATGTGTTGTCTAACTATTCTCTAATATAGCTACTCTCTAATGTAATGGAGACTGAACTACAGGGACAGAGGAGTGAATGTGCTTTCCCTTCTGCCGTGATTGATGGAGTTAACTCTCAATCTTTGTTTCTCAATCTTTTCTCTCTCTGTTCCACTCACCCCTCCCCCAGAAGGACAGTGCTTCCCCCTAGTCTTTAACTTTCATTCAGTGAGTCACAACAGCCAGCATGTCATTCTTTGTCATATCTGCCATCTGCAATGAGATCCCACCACCTGGTACATCTTCTCGTTTCTACCTTTTTCTGCCTTCTGCAGGGATGACTCTGTAACTCCCTAATCAGCTTATCCCTCCCTGACCCCTGGCACTTTTCCCCTCCTCGCAGGAGGTGGTGTACTTGTCATTGCAGCTCCTTCTTCACCACCATCCAGCATCTAAAGTGCTCTTCCAGGTAAGATAAGATTCATGTGCACCTTCTCCAACCTTAAAAAAAATCTGCAGATGCTGGATGAAGAGTCCTACAGTTGAAATATCAACTGTTATTCCTTTCCATAGACGCTGCCTGATCTCCCGAGTTCCTCCAGCATTTTGTATGTGTTACTCCTCCAACCTTGTCTACTGCATTTGGGCGTCCTCTTATGTTAGCGAGTCCAAATGCAGATTGAGTGACTATTCTCAGAGCACTAGCACTTGGTCTACAATGGTCACCTCATGCCTCCTAGTTGCATGCCATTTTCAATTTTTTTTTCCATTTCCCATATGACCTGACCATCATTTGTCTTCTCTACTCACAGGATGAGGCCCAACATAAGCTAGAGGAACAACTCGCCATATTTAAACTGGGTAGCATACATTCCAATGCCATGAATATTGAGTTTTCTGATTTTGGGTAACCATCTCCTCCAGGAGTTATTTCTCTCATCTTTCTCCTCTGCACCCTCCCCACCAATCCTTGGTTCCTCCTATTTTTGTCCACTTTTCTTCGTGGCTCCCCCATGTCTCCCCTTCATCTATCTTTGTTGCACAAGCCACCCACCCTGTACACACACGAACAGTTCACCTACAGGTTCCCATCCTACACTCATCTGTCATTTTGCCACATTTCTTTATCAGAATCCAGCACTGCTACTTCTCTTATGTTGCTGCTTACCTCACTCAGGCAGCTGCCTCCAATTTTCATACTCCACTCACTCTACCTTGCTCCATCTGCTTCTCCATGCTTTTCTCTTTGACTCCATCTAACAGCAACCCTCAGTCACAGTCTCCCAATTCCACCTTTTCTTCTCTCCCCTACCTGGTACAACCTTCTTGTCAACTTATGTGTACCTTGTCGATCTGCCTCTCTACCAGAGGACTTGAGGTAAACAAACATAGTTTACTTAAGATTACATACTGTTTATTAGCAAGCTTGCATCTCAGTAGATACTACAAATCCTCCATTCATTGAGCCTGCAAAATCTGTAATTGTGAGCCCCGAGCACTGTCTGGGGCTGCTTGTTAAACATTCGTTATCACATATGTACTCTGATTAGTGTTTACGCATAGCAGCTGTCTCATGCATCAAGCACTCCTTTGTTCCTTGCATCTATCCCACGGTTAGCAGATTAGTTATCTTGCAACATTATTCACATAGCATGACTAGTCAAGCTGCAAATGTCAATCAGGTTTTAGCCCTTTTAATTCTGTATATAATTCCATATCCTCAGTCCACCAATGAACTTGGACTTCTTTCTGACTAGAACCACCCTCTTCATACTGACCATCTCACCACTCCATTTTATCCTTAAGCAGGCTTTTACTCCAAAATGCAGACAGTTTCTTTCCTCATACTTGTATTGCTCATCCCGCTGACTCCCTCAGCAGATTGTTTGATTCACTAATGAAATTTGATTTCAGCTTTGTTGTGAATAATATGTGAATTAATGCAGAACTTTCTCCGTTGTTACTTTCAATTCTGGTTGTTAGAAAACTGAAAGCTTGAAAATAATTAGTTAGTGATTGTTGGGAAAGCAAATTTGTTTCATCCTACAATTTAGGATTTTTCTCTGAATAACAGAAACAATTTATGTTAATATGTTTTTAATCTGACCTGATTTGATTTTGTAGGAGTGGATTCAGCAAAACAATATTCTGTCAATTGTGTTGCGTGACAGTCTACATCAACCTCAATATGTTGAAAAACTGGAGAAAATACTTCGCTTTGTAATAAAAGAGAAAGCACTCACCCTGCAAGATCTTGACAACATTTGGGCAGCACAGGTGAGGAAATAAGAACCATTCAAATTCATCCTTTTCTGATTCTGTTTGGTCAGAAATATGTGAATTTATTAAAGGATAATCTTAATTATTTCTTTGTCTTTTCTAGATTGAAACTGTGTAATTCCTACCCCCCAAATAAAAAAAACTAATTTTCAGAACTGTAAACCTTTGTATTTCTGAAGTATCACTTCAAATTGAATTTATTTCTCGCTTCTGTGCACATTACCTATGAGGAAGTACTTTAAAATAAATTGCAAGAGCTCAGTGTGCCACTTTTTAATCTCCTGATCAGTTTTACATCAGTGTGCACTGTCCTTGTTTAGGAATTCAGATGGCCATAAAGCCCTATGGCTTTAGTTGTCAATGCATCTAGAGTTGCTAGCTTCAGTCATTCATTGAACCTCTTGTGCATTTCAGAAATTTGTGATATGTATGGGATCATGAATATATTTTTGATTGTGTGTTACAATACTACAGATAAAGTTTCTGTTTGCATGCCTGGATAGACAGTAGATTTCAAAATCTGGTAAAACAGAAATTCATGTCTTTGCCTTTGACAGACTTGATGTGCAGTTGGTTCACATTTCCTTGACAACAGTGGTATTTCTTCAAAATTTATTGCTATTAAATAGTTTGAAAATGATAAATCTGAAAGGGTACAACATCTCCAAAGAGGAGAAGATGCTCTTCCTCAAGTTCTTAATATAACAATGTATTGGCCACAGAATTCAGAGTGGAATAGAGAATAGAAGTGGCAGGCAATTGGGAGCTCAGTCATCCGTGTGGTCTGAATGCAAGTGCTTTGTAAGTTGACCACCAACTTGTGTGTGGATTCTCCAGTGTAGAAGAGACCGTGTTTGTAAATACCGAATGTAGTAGAATAAAAGTGCAATTGAATCACTTCTTCACCTTGAAGGACTATTTGGGTTTTGGATGGCAGGAAAGGGTGAGGGCGAGTGCACTGAAAAGAAGAGTGGTTGGTGGGGATGGAAGAGCAGATCAGAGAGTGCCGAAGGGCGCAGACCCATTATAATGCTGAGATAGAAGAAGGTGTTGGGTGGTTGAATCTCTTCAAGTTGCTGGAATTTGCAAAGATTGTCCTGATGAATGCAGAGGATGAAAAGTGAAGGTCAGCAGAGTTCTATCTCCTGTTCAGGAGGAAGACAAATAGGAAGAACAAAACTGCAGGAAATGTGTGGAATATAGTCATGGTGCCTAGAAAGTCACAGTTAAGAAAGATAACTCACAAGCACCTGTGTGGAAAGACTTTATTTTGAAAAAAAAAGCACGATAGGGAGAGGAACCAGGGACCAGGGAAGTGAAATGGGGAACCTAGAGGAGGCAGGATGGGAGAAAGTGCAATCAAGAAGCTGTGGGAGTCTGTTGGATTGTAATGCATTTTTGGTATTAACTGATTCACTGATATAAAGATGGAGAGATCCAAGAAAGGAACATAATGAGTCAGAGATGGACCAATTGAAAGTGAGAGTGTAAATTGGCAGCAAAGTAATACATTTTTAAGCTCTGCTTGATGCAGGAAGCAGCACTAATACAGCCATTGATAGATTGTTCAAAGCAAAGTTATTATTAGAGTACATATGTGCCCTCTCGTGTTGGCCATTTCAGCCCTGGGAAAAAGCCTCTGACTATTCACACAATCAGTGCCTCTTATCATCTTGCACAACTCTATCAGGTGACATAGGTACATGGAGCTTAGAAGAATAGAGGGCTATGGGTAACCCTTGGTAATTTCTAAAGTAATTACATGTTCGGCACAGCATTGTGGGCCGAGGGGCCTGTATTGTGCTGTTGGTTTTCTATGTGTCACCATGTACAACCCCAAGAATTCATTTACTTCTGGCCATACTCAGTAAATCTATAGAATAATAACCATAACAGAATCAGTGAAAGACCACACTAACTTGGGTGTTCAGCCAGCATGCAAAAGACAACAATCTGTGCAAGTGCAAAAAGAAAGATAATGAGATGAGTAGACCTTGAAAGTGAGCCATTGGTTGTGGGAGTATTTCATTGATGGGATGAGTGAAGTTATCCCCTTTTGGTTCAAGAGCCTGATGGCTGAGTAGTAGTAATTGTTCCTGAACCTGGTGTTGTGACCCCTGAGGCTCTTGTACCACCTTCTTGATGGCAACAGTGAGAAGAGGTGTAAGTTCCTGATGAATGCTACTTTCCCGTGATGGGCTGAACATGTACACTACTTTCTGTAGGATTTTCTGTTCAAAGGCATTGAGGTGTCAATACCAGGATGTGATGTAGCCAATCAATATACTTTCCACTGCACATCTAGGGAAGTTTGTTAAAGTTTTAGATGTTGCGCTGAATATCCACAAACTCCTAAGGAAGTAGAGATGCTACTGTGCTGTCTTTGTAATTGACTTAGGTGCTGGGCCCAGGACAGGTCCTTACAGCACCGAGGAATTTAAAGTTACCAACCCCCTCTATTTCTGATCCTCCGATGAGGACTGGCTCAGGGATCTCTGGGTTCCTTCTACTAAAGTCAATCATATTGGACAACAATGTTTTTCAAAACTGTTGCTTCCTCAGAAATTATTTTTGTTCATGATAGACCACTTGAAGCCAAACACTAATATCATTTTAGATTACTTGTATCACATAGGATTTTGGAGAAACAAGGAATTAACTTTTATTCAATATGATAAGACCATAAGATATAGGAGCAGAATTAGACTATTTGACCCATCAAGTATGCTCCTCCATTTCATCATGGCTGATCAGTTTTCCTTCTCAGTTCGTCTCTTCCACATATCCTTTCATGCTCTGACTAATCAAGATTTTATGAATCTCTGTCTTAAATATTGCTGCCACAGACCACTCTCTGGCTAAAGAAATTCCTCCTCATCTCAGTTCTAAAAAGACCGGCCCTCTGAGTTTGTGTTCTCCCCCACCATAGGAAAATCCTTCCCGCATCTACTCTTTCGAAGTCTTTCACGTTCATTCGTTCTACTTATTTTTCTGAATTCCAGTGAGTACACGTTTAGAGTCATCAAACACTCTTTGTATGACAAGCATTTCAATCCTGGAATCCATTTTCGTGAACATTCTCTGAACTTTCTCTGATGTCAGCACATCCTTTCTTTAAAAAGGGGTCCAAAACTGTTCTCAATACTCCGAGTGAGGCTTCACCAGTGCTTTATAAAGCCTCAACATTACATCCTTGCTTTTCTATTCCAATCAACTTGAAATTAATGCTAATACCGCATTTGCCTTCCTCACCACTGACTCGACCTGAAAATTAAATGACTCCTGTGTGAGAACTTCCAAGTCCTTTTGCACCTCAGATTTTTGAATTTTCTCTCTGTTTAGAAAATAGTCTGTCCTTTTTTCTTCTTCTACTAAAGTGCATGACCATATAGTTCCTGCCACTGCATTCCATCTGCCACTTCTTTGCCCATTTTCCTAATCTGTCCAAAGTCCTGCGGCAGCCTCTCTACTTACTCAACCACCTGCCCCTTCACCTATCTTTGTATTGTCTGCAAACAGCCACAAAGCCATCAGTTCTGTCATCCAAATCATTGATACATAATGTAGAAAGAATCGGTCCCAACCTATGTTCCCTCTAAGCTGTGCGCGTGTGCGAGCGCGCACGTTTTTCAACCAGTGCACAAAGGAAATTAATATATGCACAAGAGGTTAGTTACCTAAAATAATGTAGTAATTAATAATAATACTTATTGAAAATAATCTTTGAGCTAAATGTTTCTGTTAACTAGTTAGTCGGTTTTTCAAATACCACAATGCGCGTCACTAATTTACGTCACCTCACCTTTCCTGTTCTGGTTTGTACAGCTGTATCATGGCGGCAGCCATCTTTGGCAGACAGTGTTCATATTGTAAACTTCACATTTGGTGATGAACAAGTTAATGCCTTATGTCTAAAATAGCTGAAAATACTGTAATAGTTAGAGAGTTTAATGATTTCAAATTTTCCGTGCAAGAAAAAATTAAATCCAAACTGATTTCAAACTTTGCTTAAATGGTGGTATTTGTACTTCAAAATTAACAATTTTGTGACCTTGCACAGTTGATAGACATTGGGGGAACCTTTTTTTCGTCTGGTGCACACTGTGAGTGATGATACCTCCATGTTTTGACGGTCAAAACGAGCGTAGAAAGCATCGAGCTCATCTGGAAGCAAAGCCTTGCTTTCATCTATGTTCGATTTAACTTTATAAGAGGTGATAGTATTCAAGCCCTGCCACAACTGTTAAGCATCATTCGTTGCCACTTTGCCCAAGAGATTCCTTTTTGGAGGTTGTACCTGGACTTCTTGTGACTCTCTTTGACACCAGACTTGAATGCCTCTGATCTGGTTCTCAGCAGATTGTAGATCTCATGGTTCATCCAGGGCTTCTGATTGGGGAAAACTCAGAATGATTTTGTTGGGATACACTCATCCACACCATGGTGTGTATTCATTCAGATCCAGAAATGAATCCTTGAACAGGCCCACTGCACTGACTCAGAGCAATCTAAAAGCCACTCTTCTGCGCCCATTGGCTGTCTTAGTCTCTGGGCTTTGCTCTTTAGCCTCTCCCTGTATGTTAGTAGAAGGACAGCCAGGTGATCTAATTAACAGAAATGTGGCCTGGGCATGGAGTTTAACAACATGTGTTGGGACCTCTGGTACTACTGCACACTTGCTAGCAAGATGCTGGGTGGAGGGTGTCTCATCTTTTTGCATTTGAGCCTTGCTTGGAGTTTCCAACCCCTGCCTTGCTTCTGGCCATGGCATTGCTTAAAGCTACCATACCTGCCTGTTATACCAAGATCTTTAGACGATCATAAAATCTGTAGATCACTAAGTTGATTTATTAGACAGAAATTATGTGCTGTAGATTGCAATGAGAGGTATATTTAGAAGTATTGCCCGCAGCCAACAATGTCACCGTGGTTCACTGACACCATCATGACATATATTGGATAAAGAGGGTACCCCAAGAATTCTAAACAAGAATTGTTACACATGTCCAACAAAAGGCAGGTGTAACTTGGGGCCATGAAAATGGTTTGTTCCATGTGAGAATTAATTCAGCGAGGCCTATAAGTGTGTTAATGGAAAAGGAACTTGTAGAGGCTTTATGCGAGGAAGAAGCGGAGGGTCCTTTCTGTGTGCTACAATCACAGATCAACTCACTAGGAGACATTGAGAAACTGTCAATGTAGTGAGCAGTTCAGCCTTATTAGGAATGAAGGAATATCAGGCAGAATGAAAGAAACACATGATAAACGGGAATCCATTCCTCTAGCTTCAATATGAGTGACAGCTTTTTGGAGATACTGATCTCAGCTTCTCATCATCAATGCTGTAAAGCTAACTTCCTTGACTAGATACACCTTCCAACAGTATGTACATTGGTTATTAGCATGCTGAATGGTAGTATCTATCTGGTCTGCAAGCTTCCTTGAACTGAGCAACTTAGTGTTAATTGTTTTGAAACAAGCAAATTTTGTAACCCATTGTTTTATGCTGCAACTCCTTGAGCAGCAATAAACCAGGTGCAGTTACTTTCTGCAGTCAGAGAGACTGCTATATACAGAGCTTATTTGGAAAGCTGCTATATAGACTGTACTTTTAACTTTAAACTGATTACTGCTTGCCATTTACATTTTAAGAACTGAAGACCATCTCCCATTTAAACAAACAAAGCATATAGTTGGAAGTTTTCTTATAACTGTTTGCTCTTACACGTGGCAGCTGCTATGTTTAGAAAACGAACTTGGCAAAACATGAGGCCCCCAGCCCAGGAAGTGAATATTCATCACAGTTGGCAGCAAGGAAGACGACCAAAGCTTGCAGTGGAATCTGGAACAACTTAACTAATAGAATGTGCAAGAGTAGATCTTGTATTGATGATTAAATAGTTTCTTAAATGGCCAACTATATATTCCTCCAAAGACTGATCTTAGCTGGAATAGTTGCAGGTTATGCTTGTATTCTATGCAGTTTCACCTCGTTAATCTTCAGTCTTTACTTGGTTAAGATCTAGGATACCACAGCCTTGTGTTTGTAAACATGTATGTAAATGTTGGCATTTCAGAGAGTGATAAAATTTCCCAAATGAAAGTGCACTTCATCTGAGTTAAGATGTATTATTGACCTGATGAGAAGCATTTTGGTGATATCCTCCCATAGTTCAATATCTGATTGTTGGAATTTTTTGCCCTCTAAGCCCTTTCAAACTGTTGATAGTAGAGCAGAGGCTACTAATATTTGAGCACTGAAACTGCAGCTAATAAGCAATAGTGGAAGCCTTACATTGCACAAAACTGACAAATTGGAGCATCCACCTATATTACCTGATAACTAGGTAATCTGATTAGGGTTTAACTACTAAAGACCAATTCTGTTCTACATTAGTTTGAGGGACTACATATAATCAAAACTTACATTGTGTTGCAGTTAATCATTAAATAATTGAATGCTTAATGTTTATCTGAATAAATGTACCTCTGATCATTTTTTCCTAGTTTTGCATCGAAGCAATGACTTAACTAGAGTGCTAAGTTTTCAGACAGGTTGGTTGGTCCTTATGATAACTTTGTGTGAGACTATTGCTGTTGTTTGAAGGATGACTTCATAGCTAATGAATCAATTTTGCACTGTATAGAGATTATATTTTTATTGTAGTTTTAGTGCTTGTATGTAATATTTTAAGGGGGAAGGGTACAAGAGTCCCAATTCTTGAAGGCCATTAACAAAATAAAATTGTGCCTGAATAATTGATTTTAATATCATCTTTCTTTCTTTGTGTAGGCAGGTAAACATGAGGCGATTGTGAAAAATGTCCATGATCTACTTGCAAAATTGGCATGGGATTTTTCTCCAGAACAGCTTGACCATCTTTTTGATTGCTTTAAGGTAGAATTAATTTAATAAGTTATCAACTGTTAACTCATTTAAAAAACATTTATTTAGTTTGTGTTTTAATTATTGACACATGTATCAAGATACAATGAAACACTTGTATATTATTCATACAGATCAGATCATTACACAGTGCATTGAGTTAGAACAAGATAAAACAATAACAATGTAGAATAATGTGTTAAAAGCTACAGAGAAAGTGCAGGTAAACAAAGTGCAAAGTCATAACAAGGTAAATTGAGGTCACAAATCCATTTTATTGCATTAGAGGTCCATTCATGTATCTGATAACTGCAGCATAGAAGCTGTCCTTGAGAAAATCTTTGGGGTGGGTGGGGTCTTAGATTACATTGCTCCTTTACTGAGGCAGCGGAAGAAGAGATAGAAGTTCATCGAGATGAGGCTGGGTTCCGTGATGTGTTGAGCTGTGTCCACAACTCTGCAGTGTCTTGTTAGATGCGGACCAGTTTCCATGCTAAGCTAGATAAAATACTTCCTATGCTGGGCAGTTTTTAAAAAAAAATATTGATAAGGATCAACAGGGTCATGCCAATTTCTATGGCCTTTTGAGATAAAGGCATTGAGAAGCTTTCTTGGCCATGACACCAACGTTTATTCAGTAACTTTTTAACTCGCAGGCAAGTTGGACAAATGCAAGTAAAAAGCAGCGTGAAAAGCTTCTGGAATTGATTCGTCGTCTTGCTGAGGATGACAAAGATGGGGTAATGGCACATAAAGTCCTAAATCTGCTGTGGAATTTAGCACATAGTGATGATGTACCTGTTGACATAATGGATCAAGCTTTAAGCGCACACATCAAAATCCTGGATTATAGTTGTTCTCAGGTAAGGAAAAGCAGAATCTTACAAAAGATAATCAGAAATGTTTCAGCTTTTTAAAGTTTTGCATTGTTTCTGACATATGAACAATATTGAATGGCTGCTTGATCTCCCCTGTGATAGGTGCCTTGTCTTCAGGGATTGTTATTTAATAACTTGGTACATAAATCTACCTGATTCATAACTAGCTTATCCTTAGCTATTGACTAGCTGCTAATCTAGAAGGAAGCAGCTTTTATAGTCAACTACATAATTATTAGAATGGAATATTGATGCACTGTCTTTGTGAAAGATGGGTGCAAAAGATTTGTTTGACTCTAATGGATATCTAATCATCCTAGTAATGAGTGTACTATTCTGCCAGGTTTGATCTTTTTGATAGCTGCAGATAATTTTCACTGGATACTTTGGGCTAAGCGTGGGGAAAAAATTGCTCAGGTATTCAAGTAGTGTATGAAATAATGCATGTGGGTGTCTTAATGTAGTTTTTTTTTAAAAGCTAGTATATTTTTGCTAACATTCAAAAGCTGGTAATCTAATGGGAAGCAAGCACTCTTTTCTGAAGTCAAGTACCAAAATAAGGATTTTTTTTACCTTCCCTTGCAAGCTCCTTAAGTGTTTTTATTTTAAATAAATTCATTTTGGGGGTTCCTGAAGTTCCTCCTGTAAATGGCAAATTCATAGTTTTTAATAGCATGATGAAGTATCCAATTGACTAAATAACATTCAAAACCTAGTTTTGTAAAATAAGTGATGAGGACGTACTTTATTTTATACTCTTGGTGTCAATAAGATAACCCTGTATTTCCATTTGTTTTGGGCACAAAAAAAATCAAAATTGTTACTGCAATGTGAACTGCAGACTTAGTTTTTGTTCCATTCATCTAACCCAGCAGTTCCCAAACTTTTGAGGTTACTGACCCCTTGGCTCCCAGACCACATCCCCAGTACACCCCTCTCACTTTTCATCCATTACATAAAAACAATAAAGAATTTTGATTTACGATGCACAGTGAAAGAAAATAGGAACTGCAAATTTAAAGCAGTGACAAATATTTTCAAAAATTATTTGAATCTATTTAAAGCTACAAATAAAATTATTTAAATACAGTAGAACAATTTTCATCAGCAATTTTAGGGCATACGTTAGGAGTCCAACTATTCACTACTTCACTGCTTTTTTCACCTCTCAATGAGTTTCTCAATATCAGGCTAAATGTCACACAGATGGAGTCTCTGATCACATATTCAGTAAGTTGCAGTCGGTTTCATTGTTTTGAAGGAAGCTCCACTAAGTATGTCAAAAATGCAATAAAGAACATACTGACGTTTTTCCACAGTGCAGGATAGCGTTCAGTAGTTTCTTTCTGCAACTGAAGGTCTTAATATGACTTTTTGAAACTCTACTTCGGCACAGTCATTTTGTAGAGAGATCGGTTCTTCCTCCATCCTTCCTGTTAATTCCTCATTACAAGTGTTCAGGAGTGGATTTATTACCCAATCTGGTATTTGGGTTGAGAGAGCATCCTGAAATCTCTCTAACGTGTCTTTATACATTTCACCCTTTTGGGCGCAGTATACTTGAAGGTCATTCTTCATCTGGTGTTCTTTCTCTGCCAACTTGGAGAGGCTTGGAAATTGGAAAAGGCTGCGTCAGCCAATATTGCACTTACATATCGGGTTAACTTGGACAAAATGTGAAGGTGACTGATTTGACTTTGATAAGATTCACACCATTTCCTTGTAGTTAATTTCATGAAAGTTTGTGAATAATTCTGACAAATAAACAACGTCATGCCTAATATTCTTGAGCTTATTACTGAATAAAATATTCGAGTCTTCAAAGAATTTTATCAGTTTCAAAAAGCACATTAAAAAAGTTTCAAGTAGTATTCTTTTGAGAGCCATCTAACTTCTGTGTGCAACAGCAAGCAACTTGTATACCGCTTTTCAAGCAAAAGTTAGTTGAAAGTGCTTTATATAGAGCAAGATAGAAAAGTTAAACATCAAATTGCAGGCAATATATAAGAGAATAAAATCACAAAAAAATAGATATGATAAATAGAAGTTACAATCTGAGTGATTCTAATTAAAAGCTACAAAAAAAGAAAAGTTTTAAGCCTTGATTTAAAAGAGCTTAAAGTTGGGTTGACTTCAGATCCTCTGGAAGGTTATTCCATATATGTGGAGCAGAGTAACTAAAAGCTGCTTCAGTTTTGACCCTCAGGACGGTAAGCAGACCCACCCCAGACGACCTGATCTCAGGAAGGTTCATAACGCAGCAAAAGATCAGCGATGTATTTTTGCCCTAGACCATTCAGTGCTTTATAAACCAGTAGTAATATTTTAAAGTCAATCCTCTGATGGACCGAAAGCCAGTGTAGCAGTCTGAGAACTGGAGTAATATGCTCTACTTTCTTGATCTTAGTGAGGACTTTAGCAGCATAGTTCTGAATGAGCTGCAGTTGTCTGAGGGACTTTTTACAGAGATCTGTGAAAATCCCATTACAGTACAGTGGGCCCTCCTTATCTGCGGATTTCATATGTGCGGATTCAACCAACCGCGGATCAGGAAAACCCGAAAGTTCTCTCTCCAGCACTCATTGCTTGAGCATACACAGACTTTTTTTTCTTGTCATTATTCCCTAAACAATACAGTATAACAACTATTTACATAGCATTTACATTGTATTAGGTATTATAAGTAATCTAGAAATTATTTTAAAGTACAGGCAGTCCCAGGGTTATGAATGAGTTCCATTCCTGAGTCCGTCTTTAAGTCAGATTTGAAGTCGGAAGAGGTATATCCAGTATTATTTAGCGTCAGTTAGTCAAACATTTTTCTTAGTATATAGTACATATTTTACCTTTCTATGCATATAAAACACTTAAGAAACATATGTATTTTAATAATTTAACCACTGCGTTGCTTAGTAATAATTGTAGCTTTCATTGGGGCAGGGCCTTTCACATTCTCCATTAAAGTTGTTCCGCTCGTTGACTGATTGTAGCCTAACGCCTTTCCAATGACAGATGGCGTTTCACCTCTTTCCGATCGCTTTATTACTTCCACCTTATTTTCAATCGTGATCGTGATTATTTTCGTGAACAGAAACACTGTGGATTCAGAACTGCACTGCCAGGTCCTAATGTCCATTGCACGGAGACATGTTAAGTAACGTCCGGGGTTCCGCTGGGTCCTGAAGACCACCACACTGATACATGTTAAATAAGGGACTTGAGCATCCGCGAATTTTGGTGTCCGCGGGGGGTCCTGGAACCAATCCCCCACAGATAAGGAGGTCCAACTGTAGTCAAGCCTACTAAAGATAAATGTTCAAATTGTTCATCATTCTCAATACAAAGCTCTGGAAATAGTCGAGAATTGAGAGCATGGGAGTTGATTTTATTTACTGCTGTGATGAAGTATTGAATAATTTGTGCAGTCAGTCACTTAGGTTTTTTGTGACAATGTATTGTCTGTGAATTGCACAGTGAATTGTAAATACGTTAGGTATAACTTTTCTAGTAAGTACTAACCCCGCAATGGTGTCCTGTAATTGATGGTGCCCCATTTGTTGCACAAACAAGAATGTTGGGGAGCAGAATGTCCTTCAATTTGAAAAATTGCGCAAAAACCCAAAATATTGTCTCCCATTTTATATCTGTTTCTTGTCCTCTTGGAAATAATGACTCTTGAACCATGCTTTCATCTTTTATGAAACAAAGATGACCAAGTAGCAAAAATTCGTTGCCTGGCAAAGTTGACTCATCTAACTGCAGAGCAAATTTTGATATCTGAAGCATGTTGCACGATGCATCTTACACATTCTCAGACATTTCACTCCTTTGTCTTTGAACAGAGTTGTTACTGAGTGGAATCACTTTTATTCAGTGGTCCCCAACCACTGGGCCGCAAAGCATGTGCTACTGGGCCACGAGGAAATGATATGATTTGGCGATATGAAACGATCTGAGTCAGCTGCACCTTTCCTGATTCCCTGTTGTCACACCCACTGTTGAACTTGAATGCATGCGAGGTGATTACCCACATGAGGTAATCAGTTGCTTTAGCACACCGAATGTTCATGGGGAACCCGGTGCTAATACATTTGCAGATGACCTAATTCGGCCTCAGGTTTCATAAGTAGCAGAGCAGCTACCTTGCTGCGATCTGCTGAAAGTCCTCCCTCGAGCCAAATTTCTGTTGGCCGATAGATGCTACCTACCTACACAGGGGGCGGGTGCACCCCCTGTCGCACTCCTTCTCATTCGGTCGGTCGCTCTCTCTGGACTGCGACCGCCGCGGCCCTGGCACAGGGACCTCCGGCCCTTACTTTGTCCTCTCACCCCACCCACGACCAGCCGCACCTGGCTAAGGCATCTGGCGGCGGGCGGGAGGCTGGAGTTCGGGCCCGGAAGCTGTCTAATGAGGCAATGAAATCCTCAAAACTGCTTCGGCACCTTGAGTCCAAGCACCCTGCACTTAAAGACAAACCAGTTTTTTGAGCGGAAAAAACATGAGCAAGCGGGACAGAAGCAAGTGCTGAGAGCCACGAAAACTAAATTGTGGAATAGATTGGACATAAGGAGCCCCCTTCAAGTATCGCTGTCTCCCATCACCCCTCGATAATACCGTGATGCTCCCACTGATTCAGCGATATTGGTGTGTTGGAATGATTTTATATGTTCATATGAGGAAAATATGCGCTGTGTGTTTAATATCCAAACGTTACTTAAAATGTTATGATGCTATTGACTTATAAGTGACTGATAATTGACATCACTATATTCATGCGAGGAAAATATGCGCTGTGTTTAATATTAAATTTGTTAGATAAACCCTTTTAGAATGAAATTGAGTGTATTAGCCACTTATAAGTGACTCATAGTTGACTTATCACCTATATTCCGGTCGTGATTAACACCCCCGGTCGGCTGGTCCGCAAGAATATTGTCAATATTAAACCGGTTGGCGGTGCAAAGAAGGTTGATGACCCCTGTTTTAATTATTCGGCCTGGTGACTTATGCAAAGCCATTCTCAGAACCTCCCTTACTGCTGGCAGAAACAGTTCTCCAATTGTATGGGGATTTCCAGAATTAGCAATGAAATATTGCACGAAGCACGCAAACCATTACTGTTTTGTTGTGATGTTCTGGCAAACAGGATTTGAAGTGTTTTTCATTTCTGGAAGTTTTTACTAAGTGACTGGAAATAAGCCAAGTTCTTATTTGCTTTATCAGAGTGTATTCTCTTCAAATGTTCAAGGATCGTTGCCTCACTTAAAAAACTTTTCACACAACAGACTCATTGGCTGCTGTTGCTTGCTTTTACTGGTATAAGTCCATATTTCAGATACTCCACACTCTACTGACCACTCTTTAGTTCGATCTACTTCTGCCATTTTTGTTGTGGATTAATGACAAGTTCAATCGCCTTTGGTTTAAGTCCAACTGACTCTGCCTGAGCTACATAAAGTGGGGCAGCGATATCTTGGTTGAGCTATGGGCTAGAGAAATATGGTCAAGATCATTTGGAAGGGCAGATTCTGAGCTTTACCCCACTGTACACCATATCCTAATTCACAGGAATTGTGTAACTGCGTGATTAGTGTCTGGGAATCGTGCTAGCTAACACTGTACTACAGTAGTAAATGGCAGTAATGTGCCTTCAAGGTTTGGAACTAAAACAATTTCTTCAGTCCAGATTTCTCATGATGTGCCAAATACAGAAGCGTCACATTGCTTTTCAACAACTTTCCTGCTCCTCGAGCAAAGTCTAAGAGACCAGTGGGTTAGCAAGAAATGAGGTGATTACGTGACCATCGAGGCATGGAGAATTAAATGATAATAATAAGTAATTAATTGCTTAAATTAAGCCTGTAATCCCTCAGAAGTACCCCCCTTCACCACCAAGTGCTACAGACCCCCCCCACCCATTTTATCTTTAGAGCCACCTTAAAAGCTCACTGCTCCTGGGTGGGGGTGGGGGGACGAGATATTGACCATTTTGGGAACCACTGAGCTAACTTTTAAGATAAATCAATAATTACTTACAGTTTGTTGATTATTTACATGCACAAAATTTTCCCAGGTTTCAAAATACATCATTTGGTTCAAAAACTGAGAATGTAAGAAAACATAAGTATATTTATGGGGATTTGGCATTATTAGTGCTTATTGATGGTGATTAGTTTAACTTTTGATAATTATAAAATTACTAATGAAAGTTGCTATTTAAATAGGATCGGGACACCCAAAAGATTCAGTGGATAGATCGTTTTGTAGAAGAACTCCGTACAAATGACAAATGGGTCATTCCTGCTTTGAAGCAAATTAGGGAAATCTGCAGTTTATTTGGAGAAGCACCGCAAAATTTAAGGTAAGAGTAAAGACTGGTTATAATTTGTGGTGGACAGGCTCAGAAGCAGTAAGCTCGCTCGGTGTCATTTATATTTTGCAAATAACATGTCCTTACTTGAAAAGGTTGTTTTCTGATTATATTCATGATTAAACTCCTGAAATAGTTTTCACATATAACACCTATAGCATTTTTAAAATTCTCATTTATCTGGTGTCGAATAGAAATTAACCTTATTTAGGTCTGAGGTCCTCGATTAATAACTTTACATTGCCTTAATTGCTGCTTTTATGTGCAGCAGTACATGCAGTCTTAAAATGCATTTTAGAGAGTTAATCTGGCATGGAGTTAAATAAACAACAGAAGAGCACAAAGATGTAATTTTACCTGTTGTGTTGGTATAAATGCATACATTTTAAATGGAAGGTTGTTTTTATAATATTACAGTTTCAGATTACTGATGTGCATTTTATCTGGTCAATTCATTGTTCAGCCTGTAACTACACAAATCAGAGTCAGGCTGATGCATAGCCATTTACTCTATACACAATTAGCCTCATTATACCAGCACTGTGCCTATGTGCTTATCATGATATTTAACAGAGCAGTGCATACTTTTGCAGATTTTCTAGCGTCATGTTTGAAATTTTGCCCACCGAGATACAATTACAATTCTGTCATGGACATTCCCAAGCCCGGCTGCAAAAGGAGGAGGGTAGGACAGTGAGTTAGCAACTCCATCCCGTAAAAACCCAGTCCCAAAGAAATGCCAGCAGAGGCTCTGGAGACCTCATCCTGGGAGAGGAAGGATATGCCAACAAAATGGGCTACACCCGGGAACAATTTTAAAGACTGGCCCAGGATAAAGGTCTCTGGCGAGCTACTGTTGGCTGTCTCTGCCCCAGTAATGGTGAAGGGCAGAAGAAGAAGAGATGCAAGTACAGCAGTGTCATAAATTTCATGGGAGAAATTGGTTGCCAAGAAATGGCTTTTATTTATAAATTGTGTTTGTATGCTTTATTTTGATGTTTTTAATAAGTTTAGAATGATTTTAAATGTTTGAATGTCAAATTACTTGCAAGCATTTCATGACCCTGATAGCTTTGGCAGCTTGAAGCCTGGATGAAGAAACAACACAAATCATATCATTCAGTTTATATTTCATAGCACACTATCAATTATTTTTCACGCCAAATTAAACCATTCAGGAGATTTGAGTGTGCCAATCTGCAGTATTCAGACATGGATATCTGCTTGCACAAAGCCTCTTGTATAATTTTGACGAAGCAAATCTAAATCTCTAACATTATTGTATGAGACCCATTTTCAGCTAGCTGTTTTTCTTTCCCAACCTGCCTCTCCCAATCCAATCAGTAATATTCTTAATTTTTACCACACACGAGGTTCAATTTCCCAGACCTCTGAACATTTAATTTCCTGTTTCTGTGCCATTTAAGAGATTTTTTTTGCATTGTTATTGAATGTCTTGCAATTTATTTATCATTGTGGTTGTAATCCCAGAGTTTAGCATCTGGTTTAAGGGAACTCAGGTTGATAAAGTAAATGTTGACAGTTGTATGGTAGTTCTCTTGTTTATCTGCTTGCACATTCAGCTCAAAAGAGATAAGAGTATCTAATGTAGGCTGGAACATATGTTATATTTTGGGTGATATTTTAAGTGAAACCTGTTGTCATGTGATATATTTCACATCCATACAATGTCATTACAGCAAAATACATTAGTTCGCTAGCCAACAATTATGCTTAAGTAACATTTAAAACGTCTGATCATTTATTTCATTATAATCTGTGGGAACTTGCTATGGACAAATAGGATGTATAACTTGATATGGTACCTTGTTTAGACCGCACTTGAGTTCATGTTATGGTTATGGTTTAAAAAGTGGCAGTACTGGGGAAAGTTCAAAAATAATTCACACAAATGATCATTGGAAAGAGTGGGAATATTTGAAATTGCTTGGATTTCTCTCTGGAAAGTGGTAAAGGAGGGTTTCTTCAGCGGAGTAAAACTACAAAAAGTTGGAAGATGTGGAGGCACATAGCAAGTTGATAGATTCTTGATTAGTCAAGGCATAATGGGATATGGGGAGAAGGCAGAAGATCGGGGCTGAGAAGTGTCAGTCATGATGAAATGGCAGGGTACATTCGACGGGGCCAAATGGCCTAATTCTGCTCCTCTATTGAATGGTATAGGCCTGCAAGGTGCAAATGATGTACTTGAGTCTAAGAAATATGTGAAATCATTTAAGGAGGAAATCAGGAAGGCTAAGAGAACACAGACTGACACGGTGAAGGAGAATATCAAGGGCTTCTGCAGATGTATTAAGAGCAAAAGGATAGCAAGGGTCGAAATTAGTCCTCTGGAAGATCAGAGTGGTCATCTTTTCATGGAGCCAAAAGAGAGGAGGAGAACTTAAAAAGAATTTTTGCATCTGTATTTACTTGGGAGACGGGCTTTGGAGGATAACTAATGTTCTCCTTAAGAAAAGCACTAGGAATAAACCAAGAAATTATAGACCACTGAGCCTGACATCAGTAGTGGTTAAGTTATTGGAAGGTATTTTAAGAGACTGGATGTACAAGTACAGTGAATTCCAGTTAATTGGGACACATTGGGACCAGCACATTTTGACCCAATTAAACTGCTGCTCCAATAAGCCAAAGTTTCATGGAAATTGTTAAAAAGGTATAAAAAGGGCAAATTGCCACTTTTTAATATAACAAATTGTGTATTTAAGTGAAATACAGAACAAATTTTCAATAACTGCCAATATCACTGCAGTACTATAAAACTCTTTTAGTTCTTGATAGTCATCAGCGAAGGAATTCATCCTCTGTATGCTGCCATGTGTGGGGTGTCCAGCAAAGTGTAGAACCTTGTGAAGGGCTTGTTTTTTCTATGCTGGTACAGCTTGCTCACCTTTGGTCCCCTTTAGACACTGACCTCTCACCCGTGGCTCCAAGTAGCTGTTTGCATGCCACAGTGGCCACACAGCAGTACACCACTTTGACAGGTGGGCTAAACCAGATGAGGATAGCCAGTGGGCCTCATACACTGGTGAAATTAGGGAGATGTCTGTCCTAACATGTGAAGTCAGCTCTGGTGGACTAGGCAGATGAAATCAACAGTGAGATCCAGTGATTTAAGACAGCTGTTCTGCAACACTGTGGAGGGTGAAGACATGATAGGACAGAAAAGAAGTCAACCAAACAAGACCCCAGTTTGTGACAATTACTCATACCAATGGACCTGAACTTGCAAGGTCAAGAGGGTGGAACTATCCCAGTGTAACGGCATTTTCACTTTTAAAAACTTTCCTGCACAGATTTCACTGTCATCATCAGCTACAATGGACAGCCAACACTCAGCTGTATTCTTTTGATAGACTGTAAATGAACAAATTTAGCACAGATACCTAATGTAGATAATGGACTGCTTTTGGTGCTTGCATCCTTCCAGTCTTCATTTTCATTGTAATATTCAAGATGATTATTGGTACCTTCAAATTCTTTGTAGGTCCTAACTTGTTGAAGTATTGAAATATCAAATTCACTCCTGGCTGTTTCTGGTATCTCCAAGCTTCAATGCTTGAAACCGCAGTAAGCAAAACAATTCTAAATTGTCTTACTGCTTATTTCTCACCAACTATCAGTGACAAAAATCACTGCCTTTTGAGCACAAGCACACACAAATGATGCTATTTAAAATCTGATCACTCTAAGCAAAGCATAGTGTTTAACCTCCACACACGCTCAAGCGACTGACGCTAGTTAGAAACTGACAGCAATCTGCTGTCACAACTAAATGGCATAGTGTCCAAATAAACAAAGGGAATCTCGACTATTTTCTTGATTAGTCTTTGTTTAGGAGTTGCCCCAAATAAAAGGCTGCCTAATTAACTGATGGACCAATTAACTGGAATCCACTGTATTTGGATACACAGGGATTGATTAGTGATAGCTGGCATAGTTTTTTATGTGATAGGTGTGCCTAACTGATCTTATAGAGTATATTGAAGTTATCAGGAAAGCTGATGAAGGCAAGTCAGTGGACATTGTCTACATGGACTTTAGCAAGGCTTTTGACAAGGTCCCATCTGGGAGGTTGGTCAAGAATGTTCCGTTGCTTGGCATTCAAAATGAGGTAGTAAAATTAATAAATAATTTGGCTTTGTAGAAGAAGACAGATAGTAATAGTAGGTGGTTGCCTCTCTTACTGAAGACCTGTGACTAGTGGTGTGTCTTAGGGATTGGTGCTGGGTCTGTGTTGTTTGTCATCTGTATCAACAATCTGGATGATAAAGTGTTAAGCTCCATCTGTAAATTTACAGATGGCGCCAAGACAAGTGTGAGATGTTGTAATTTGGGAGGACAAACCAAGGGAGGACTGACACAGTGAGTGAAAAGACATTGATGAGTGGAGTAGAACAGAGGGGTCTGGGAATACTGATCCATAATTCTTGAAAGTGACATCATAGGTAGATCAGGTTGTAACGAAAGCCTTTGGCACATTCACCTTCATAAATCAACATATTGAGTACAGGGGTTGGGGTGTTATGAAGTTGTATAAGATGTTGGTGAGGCTTACTTTGGAGTACTATATGTAGTTCTGTCACCTACCTGAGTTTAAGGGAAAGATTGAATAGGTAAGGACTTTATTCCCTTGAGCGTAGCTGAATGAGGGGAGATTTGATGGAGGTTTACAAAATTGGAGAGCATGCTGTGAAGACAACTTTGTGATTGTGGTTATGGATTGGGTGAAAATCTGGTTCAATCTAGGGAAGTCATGTACTTTGATTAAAAGTACTATGATCTAAATGGAGAGAGACTACCAGTGAGTAAAGTTTGAAAGAATATCGTGCATGAATCACAAAAGTTAGTAGGCAGGTCCAACAAGCAATTATATGGCATTGTGGCTCCCATTGTGAAGGGTTGGAGTTAAAGATCAGTGAAGTTTTGTTACAGTTGTATCCTAGAATACCATGCCAAGTTTTGATCCCGTCACCTTTTTTTTTCAAAAAGATAAAGTAGCATTGGAGACAGTTGAAAGGTAATTCACTGGGCTAATCTCTGGGATGCAAAGATTGCCCCAGCAATGTTCCTTGGGGCTTAAAAGAATTTCAGATCACCTTATTCAATCAAGCTGTTCAGCTTTCTTTAAAATGACTGGATAGAGGCCTCTTTCTTTTCCTTTATCTTCATAAAAGGCTATGTTGGGGAAAGAAAAATTTAAAAATCAAATTATAACTGGTAAAACATTGCTGCATACTATTATGCAGAGGGACTTAGAATTGCTTATTTATGAATCACAAAAGGTTGTTTTGCAGGTGAAACAAGTTATTAAGAAGGCAAATGGAATCTTCATTGGTGGAGGAATTGATTTTAAGAGCAAGAAGGTTATGCTGCAACTATACAGGCTACTGATGAGGCCATAACTGGAGTACTGCTTGCAGTTCTGGTCTCCTTACTTGAGGAAAAATGTTCTGGCTTTGGAGGCGATGCAGATGAGGTTCACCATGTTGATTCTGGATATATATTAGTAACTTGCTGTTTTTTAAAGTTATGTTTTGCAATATACTGCTGCCACAATACAACAAATTTCATGACTTGCCAGTGATAATAAACCTGATTCTGATTGACACTAAAACTAGGGGACATAGTCTCAAGGTTTGACAGAAATGAGGAAAAACTACTTTGTAAGTAGTGAATCTGTGGAATTCTCTTCCCAGGGAGCTAGCAGAGGCTGCCTCATTAAATATATGTTGGACACAGGTAGATTTTTGCATAGCAGGAGAATTGAGGGTTATGGGGAAAAGGCAGGTAGGTGGAGCTGAGTTCACAGCATGATCAGCCAGAATATTATTGAATGGTGGGGCAGAGTTGATGAGCGATGGCTTACTGCTCTTCCTATCTTTTATGTTCTTATTTAAGACCATGCAAGGGAGCTTGACAGCGTAGATATTGGGATGTTTTTACTAGTTGAAGAATTGCAAAAAAGGGGGCATTGTTAGTATATAGGGGGCCAGTCATTTAAAATTAATGTGCATAGAAATTGCTTCTCAGGGTGGTGAATGTCTTGAATTTTTGTGTGTACTACTTTCAGGATTTGACCCAAATAGTCAATTTTTGCATGTATAGGTACTGTACCCAGTTTTATACAAGTTTACCCAAAGTGCCACACCATTCTATCCTTCATGAATTTTTTTGAGGAAATGTGTCAGGAAAGTTATCTACCTTTTTTATGCAATCCTATTACTTTCATCTAGCAAAATAGTGGCAATTTCAGTATACTCAACATGTCTTTTACTGTTTTGCCTCTTCTTCTCCTCTCCCCCCCCCCCCCCCCCCCCACTGCCAAGTTTGTATCTACAGGAGCTAACCCCAAAACTCATGGGATTGCATTTGTAGCAACCAATGGACTCAGTTTCAAGAACTCTTCATCTTGTTCTCTGTATGGATAACTTATTTCTTTATTAGTATTATTTCTTTTTTCTTTTATATTTGCACATTTTGTTGTCTTTTGCCTATTGGTTTTCACCAATCCTACTGGGTGCAGTCTTTAATTGATTCTATTATGGTTCTTGGATTTACTGAGTACGCCCGTAAGAAAATGAATCTCAGGTTATATATGGTGACATACATATACTTGAACTTTATCACAATTTTCTATAAGCCGCATCATCTTTAATAAACACAAGTTGAGAAAAAAATTGTTTCTCATTTACTTTTTCCACCAGTTCTATGCGGGGGAAAAAAATTCTGCTCAAATTTTTGAGTAGTGGTTTCAAGTACTGTCAGAGTAAATTTGTTAACCAAATGGTTAGGATGTGGGGATCACCTGTGTATTTATATTGGAAATTACTTTATTGTCCATTACTACAGTGGATATATTTTTGAGTATTATCCAGTGGCGCTGATTAACTCGTGCCTTTTCTTTGTAGTCAGACCCAAAGAAGTCCTCATGTGTTCTATCGGCATGATTTGATTAACCAGCTTCAACATAATCACTCATTGGTCACCTTGGTAGCTGAAAACCTCTCTGCATATATGGAGAACATACGGCAGTTTCACAAAGGTAAAGACACTACTGTGTTTCGTGAAAAATAAAATATTTATCACAATCTTAGTTTAAAGTTCTCACTTGATTTAATGCATTTAGTTGTGAAGAACTGGATTCCCATAACAAAGATTGAAGTCTATAATTGAGAGCTGGTGTGGGTCCATTAGAAAACTAATACAATGGATTTTGGTTAGTTGAGCCGTTGGTTAATCAGGACAGCTGTTTATTTGGCACAACTCTTTAAAATACACAAACTAATCAAGAAAATAGCTGTGATTCCCTTTGTTCATTTTGGACACTAACCTCCTTAATTGGGACAGGAAACAAACAGTTTCTAACTAAATGTCAGTGGCATACACTTATGTGACATCTTGCTTAAAGCAGTTTTTAAATAGCATCAGTTTACAGACTGATGTTGTTTAAAAAAGTAGTGATTTTGTCACTGATAGTTAGGAAGAAATAAGAAGTGAGCCAGTTTAGCATTGCTTTGCTGGCTGTGGTTTCAGGCATTGAGACTTGGAGGTACAAGAAACGGCCAGGAATGAAAATGAAACTATTTCAGTACTTCAAGTTAGGAACTACGAAAACATGAAGGTAGTGACAATCATCTTTAATGTTACAATGAAAACAAAAATTTGGAAAAGGCTGTCAAAAGCATTGTAGGAAGACTGTCTGTAATGATTTGTTTTCATTTACAGTTACCGTAGATTCCGTACTACAGAGCGCACCTGATTAAAAGCCGCAGGCTCTAATTTTAGAAAGAAAATCAATTTTGTACTTGTACAAGCCGCACCGGATTTTAAGCCGCAGGTGTCCCACGTTGTAATATGAGATATTTACACAGAAAGATATTACACGTGAGGATTTTTTAACTTTTAATTAAATCCGTATGGTAACATAAACAAATACATATTGCAAATGCTTTTTTTCGAACCGTGCCTGTAACACGGCTACTTTTAAATATACATACGTATCGGTAACACACAAATTACATTGCGTATACTTTTTTACTGAACAGTGCACGAACAACATTCCAATATCTCCTAACGACTGGTAAAAAAATATATACTGCAGCCTACCAGGAAAAGTTATTGATCGCCTTTAACTTAAAAGCAGCGTTTTCGCTTGGGTCTAATGCGCTCCCCCCCCCCACCTTTCCGTTTATCGCAAACCGGTATTTTTCCACAAGACGCGGCGAAACCGGATGTGACGTCATAGCATCCCGGGATGTAGTACAGAAAACAAATATACTTAAAACACTTCTAACTTTAACTAGAAAATACTAACAAATGAATTACTAAGCGAAAATATTATAAACTAAATAACTGCCATAAAGGCAGCACAATGCTTTTCTTCGAGTGTTTTCCATGTTGATGAGGGTGAGTACAAATGACTGATTTACAATAATTTAATTGTGAAAGTGCGCTTGATTTATCGTACAATTTCATTGGACCTCTGTGAACTACTCATCAATTTTATTGGTCTACTGTTACGAGGCAAAATGTTTTTGGCGGCATGAAAAAAAAACATGCATTAGCCGCACCGTAGTAAAGGCCGCAGTGTTCAAAGCTGTTCAAAGCGTGGGAAAAAAGTAGCGGCTTATAATCCGGCATCTACGGTAATCAAAAGAACAGTTTACACTAGATGAATTCCTGAGTTGATAATTATCATGAACTAACACACAGTTTTATAGTACTGGAGGAGGAATGGCAGTGTTTTCTAATTTGTTCTGTATTTTATTTAAGCACATAATTTATTACTTAATTATAATGGTTATTTGTCTTTTTTTTAAATACCTTTTTAACTATTTCTATGAAACTTCCGCTAATTGGGGCAGCTGCTTAAATGTGCCAAAATGTACTTGTCCCAACATGTCTCAATTAACCAGAATCTACTGTACATATAATTCTATGATTACAAAGAGAAAAAAAACATGAGTGTAGACTCAATTACTTTGTATCTAACTGGAGATGGTTTTTTAAGTTTTGAATTCAGAAATCATCTGTGTTGCAACCTGAACTGCAAATACATTGGCAAAAGGAAGCAGTTAAGAGCTTGAACAAGGGGCGATGAGAAGAGCTACAAATACTGCTGTATTTTTAAAAATTATCCCAGAATTAGTTCATGCTGGAAGCTGCTGGTTTAACATTTAGCATGTACAAATAGTCATTTCCCAGAGTGCCGACTTACCTGCTACCATGTTCACCGTAGTTCTTCAGCATTAAATCTCTCAGCTTTATGATGACCAACCAAACCATCTATTTAGTCAGTTTTCTTGAGTTGTCGCCCTAATAAGTGATGTGCTAGTCATGGTGGCGGATGAACAAGTTTGTCGAGTGGAACAATGCCCATAACGGCCAATGTGAAAAATAGTGTTATACAATTCTACAAAATGAAAATAGGCCCTTTGGCCCTCTAAGCTAATGCTGATTTCCAAACAGCTATTTACAGTGATCATAAGAGTATCACGTTTTATACTCCCTGCATTCCCAATAACTGCTCCCAATTTCAACCACTGACCTGCACAACAGGTACAGTTCATAGTGTCCAACCTTCCTATCTACCTCTGTTGCTTCCTAATGAGAGAGAAACGGAGCATAGAAAAGAAAACAATGAAGTCATATGCAATTTGTGCAAGCTTCACTCATAGGCAAATTGTACAAGCTTCACTTAGAGGTTAAAATTTTATCTGTGTTTGACTTGATGCTATGAGTTTTGTCATTTTGGACTCCTGCAGTTTCTTCTTTATACCATTACGTTGAAATGCTGTAACCTCTCTGGGTCTGTGCCACTGATGTGCCCATATGCACTGTATGTACTGTGATAGTGATGTCTGGCATGTGATTTGTGTTATTCAAATAGAAAGCTTCCTTTATTGAAAGAAACTGAAGATGTTTTGTGTAACATGTAGCATATACTTATTCCCATGTTCTGATATATTGTCGTAAGACCACAAGGCATAGAAGCAAAATTAGGTCATTTAGTCTATTGAGTCTGCTCTGCCATTCTATCATAGCTGATCTCGGATTGCACTCAACCCCATACACCTGCCTTCTCACCATACCCTTGGATGCCTTGACTGATCAGGAAACTATCAACTTCCGCCTTATATATACCCACTGACTTGGTCTCCACCACGGTCTGTGGCAGGGCATTCCACAGATTCACTATCTCTGTTCTTAAAGGTCACCTTTCAATTTTGAGGCCATGCCCTCTAATTCTGGATAACCCCACCATAGGAAACATCCACCTTTTTTAGTGCTTTTAACATTCGGTAGGTTTCAATGAGAAGCCCCCCCCCCCCCCCCCCCCACATTCTTCTAAATTCAGTGAGTATGCGCCTAAAGCTGCCATGCGCTCCTTGTGTGTTAACCTCTTCATTCCCGGAATCATCTTCATGAACCTCCTCTAGACTCTATCCAAAGACCACTTATCCTTTCTGAGATAAGGGGCCCAGAACTGTTGACAACACTCCAAGTGTGGCCTGATCAGTGTCTTGTAAAGCCTCAGCATTATCCCCTTGCTTTTATATTCTGTTCCCTTTGAAATAAATGCCAACATTGCATTTGCCTTCTTTACCACAGACTCATCCTGTAAATTAATCTTCTGGGAGTCTTGCACAAGGACTCTTAAGTCCCTCTGCAGCTCTGATGTTTGACTTTTCTTCCCATTTAGATAATAGTATGCATCTTGTGAAATTGTTCCTTTTATCAAAATGCATTATCATATATTTCCCAACACTGAATTCCACCTGCCCCTTTTTTTTTGCCCATTCTTCCAATTTGTCTAAGTCCTACACATCTGTTTGGTGAGGCAACTGTGCCAGCACCTTATGTATGTTTGTAATCCATATAACTCTTTATTTGTTGTTTACTTAGTTGCTCATGAGTTATCTGTGCAGAAGAATATCTTATCCTTCTGTCATCTGCTATCTTTGTCAGCTTTCATGTAATTTTTGGATGCATTCAAATATATTGAATAAATCTCAGTCAATGTCTCTAAGCTTATAATCACTGCTTTACTATTTTGCTTAGAACTCCCACCATTTATGTTTGACATATTAATGCAAACATTGTTAACTGCACACATTGATCAGTACAATGAATTCTGTTAATCTCAAGAAGAAACTTAACAGGAAATTTAAAACACAATTTATTTAAATACTGTCAAGTCAGAACTTGAGCTTAGACTTCCAAGCACTGCATTGTTAGTCACTGTCACAAAACATGATCGGTGATTGTTCAAGTGATTGTAAGCTGTAATTTCTTTGTCCCATTCCCGAATGTTTTTGATAAGAGTATTTATGAGCGTATCGTTTCTTACATATTAGAACCATTCTTGGCCTTTTTAAAATAACTTCTACTTTGTGAAATTTTCTTTCACAGCATGTAAACTAAATATAACTTGAATGCTGTCACTGCCACTTCGTATTTGTATTATTTGTTTAATATGGTTTCATGTCTGGGATAAATACTATACATATGGTGAAACTGCTCTGCCCTATCTTATCAAGCTACAGTAACCTACGTTTAACTTATATCAAAACATTTCTTGTCTTGACCGGTGGTTGTTTTTTCCTTGTATATTAGCTATAAGTTATAGTTACTATATTTAAGCTAGAGTTTTGATGTAGTATTCTGAAGTCCATACTTGAATCCAAACATTGTTCTCTGAAGTATTTGAGTAAGTTGTTGAATGGTTGAACATGGAAGACAGTTAGCATTATTGTGGGGAAATTTGGGATGGTAAACAATTGGTGTTATTGCACATCTTTTTGCCATCCTGAGAGATTTTTATTTCAAAACTGCTTTGCCTGTTGTTTTCCTGAGTATAGCTTTACGAAAATATACATTTCAGTTATGTAATCACTAAATCTCACAATCTTTCTGTATTAAACCTATCAGAGGTTTTGTTCTTATGGCTTTACTGCAGCTATATTTTTACCCTGAAGGTATTAAATTACTGATCTTTTTTCTCCACCCTCTTTATTTTTCTCTGTCCCTCACCTATATGCCTCATCCTTGTCAAGTCATCAATTACCTTTTTTTTACCCCTGGTACTGTTGGAAGTTCTCTGAGATTAGTGTAAGTGCTGTTATTTGCAACACACCTTCTAGAAGATCACAGATTTTGTCTAATTAGCTTACACAAACATGCCAATAAGCATCTTATGCAAGTTAGATTGATGTGAAGCAAGGTTTTAAAGAACATCTTAGAAAGAGGGTATCTGACTTAATATTCTGTAAAGTATGCGACAGATGGAATAAGTACCATGGGAGACTTAAAAGAGATGACATGAGTGGATCAAGGGTTTTAAATCTTTGTTAGAATAAGTTAAGAACAAAATTAGAACATGGAGAAATCTGTGCATAAGTGTAAGATTTATAAATAGCAACATCCAGTGTTTGGTGATTACTTTTTTTTGTTGCCATTTTTTGATCCAACAGCTACATACATTAAAAATATGTGAGCAGTAGTCCGATTTAGGGTCTCCATAATATCTAGCTTGCAGAATGGTTCCATGTACCATTGTCGCCTCTGCAGCGTTTCATTCTGTCTATGTGCAGTACTTGCATTGGGCTATGCTTCTGATCTGTCCCCACATATGCTCATCCAAGTTCTAAAATGTGATAGGTTTCTATGATTAGAAAGGGGAATGGAGCAATTTTGCATCATTTGGATGTTCCATCTAAGGAGGCGCTTGTTCTGTGAAACCAGAGTGTAGTACACATCTCTAGGGGCTTCTCAATGTTCTTGGAGCTCCAATTTGAAAATATTTGATTGGGGTCCTTCATTATTTCTCTTGAGAGAGATTCAAGTGCTCTGAAAAAGGATGATTGAGGAAATTGTCAGAATTGGAATGGAAATAAGATAGGAGGAAGCTGTTATTTCATTGGTTTAGTTAAAATTCAGCTTGACTTGTAAAACTATTTCTAACTTAACAGTAGATTAATAAACTTATCGAATTTGTGTCTTTATAAAAGTGGTTGCAAGTATCAGTATTCAATCCCCCAATGATGGAAATAAAATGTTCTCTCATGAGTGGTTACAGAGTTCTCAACCTTGCTGCAAATAAATTGTGTATGTGTCATTGTACATTGTGATGACCAATCCCAGTATAGTGTTCGTGCAGTATAGATTTTCTCTTAATTGGTGTTAAAATGTTATCAAAATTTTGCTTACTCTTACATTGACATTTCCATGAATTAGAATAGATGACAGTATATTCTCCTGTGACATCTTTTTCATTGATATTCCAGTGAGTTTTCTGTGCATTAATGGACATTTGTACATCTTGCAGAGAACCCAGAGTATGATCCCCAAACAGTACGATCGGGAAGCCGCTATAGTCATGTACAAGAAGTTCAAGAAAGACTTAATTTCTTGAGGTGAGTTAGCGTATGTATGAAAATGTAAGAAATGACTGACAGTATAATAAGCATGACAATTAAGTTTTTTTACTGTTCATCCGCATAAGGAACAGTTTGTAAATTGACCTTACTTCAGCTATACATACTGTAGCTGAAGTATGGAAAATTTACAACAGAAAAAATTTCACTTTATATTTTCGTTTTTAAACTACATGACATTTTTTGATATTTCTGTAAGGGGAAATTTACATCTACTTTCTTTAGCCCTTCATTTTACAAAGGAGTAACATCTGTTTTCTATTATAATAGTAAATAATAGTTTCATCAAGCCTGAGATTATACTTGGAAGATAGGGTTAAAACCTATGTAGATGAATTTGAATTGTATACAAAAGAATGTTCCACTTTTAGATGGGCCATTTATTCCATGAGTAAAACTGTGATCTGAAAACTTAAAAAATGAAAATGAGAGGATTATTGGTTGAATTAAAAGCTATTTTGTGTGAAAATTATCTACTGTTCCTTGAAGTTAAATATTATTTATTAGCCTTACTACGATACTATTTTCTATTAGGGAAAAACAGATTTGTTTGGAGAATATTACATTTGTGTAACCTTTTGAGTTAACGGGTTCAAATTTTTCTCATCACAGTTCAGAGTATCCATGTGCAGGTGGGGTTCATGATGGTTCTTGGCCCCTGATGGTAAACTACTTTTTTGTTTCTAATGTTGTACTTATGATGGTAGATTAAGTGAGGAAAAACAAAAAGATGAAAAATAAATCAACATGACGAGTTCTGAATGTTTTTTCAAAATTGAGAGTTTTTGAGATGGGAAGCCAAACCTGTGCAGTTCTTGAGGTGCATTTCTTAGGACTAAGGCATAGAGAGTCATTAACATGTAATCTTGATCAATGCCATTATGTGAATTATCCTGGGCATAATCAGAAAATGTTACCAGGCGTATAATCTCAAAATTTGTTTTGTTGCTCAGGTTTTTATTAAAGGATGGTCAGCTATGGTTGTGTGCTCCTCAAGCCAAGCAGATCTGGAAATGTTTGGCTGAGAATGCCGTTTACCTTTGTGATCGTGAAGCCTGTTTTAAGTGGTTTTCAAAGTTAATGGGAGATGAGCCTGACTTAGACCCAGATATTAACAAGGACTTCTTTGAAAATAATGTTTTACAACTGGATCCATCTCTCTTAACGGAAAATGGAATGAAGTGCTTTGAACGCTTTTTCAAAGCTGTCAATTGTCGAGAAGGGAAGCTTGTAGCAAAACGGCGTGCTTATATGATGGATGACCTTGAGTTAATTGGACTGGAATATCTATGGAGGGTAAGGAGAAATACTGATTTTATTTTATTTTGATCATTGGATGACATTTTTAATTACTATAACAAGTTATGATTGTTGGTACATTAGCAAGGATACTGTTTTTCCTTAAATAGTCATAATAGCACACTTAAAGAATATTGTTTCTAATGCTTTTAAGAGAAAGTGTGAGATAGTGTTAAGTATGACTAATGTAGATAATTGAGAATTTTTTCAAAACAAAATGTGTCAACTGTTGATAAGTTTTGAATTCAGAAATTTCTGTTAAGCTAGAATAGAAAATTAACTTGAAACGTGGAAAATCCAAAAAAATCACAATTTAAGGAATCAAGTGTCTAATATAAATGTTTAATCTTAATGGAACCTTAAAGGTTGCTATTACTATTACATTTGAAATAGCTTACTGATTTTTTTGCTGGAGGTGTTGGTCACTAGGTTCTTGAGAACTTTTGCAATGCTTTTAATTTTGTTGGTTTGAGCAATGCTCGGCGTTCCTTTTGTGAAAACTTGCCCAGCCGTACTCCAAAATTAATTTCAATTTTGTGTTACGAACCCCGTAACTGGGTCACTTACCAGCAAAGATAGAGAGGTCCGTTGAAGTCTGATGGTACTATCTTTAACAGTACTTATTGGTAAAAATACACAAAAATAATATCAATGCAAACATACAGATAATATACTTTGTCAATACTAAATCTGAAAGTGCGGGTATAATAATAATCAATAAGAAATAGCTCTATCGTTGTCTAGGGGATAATGTATTGTCGGATGGAAATATAAAAGTCACTCAGTTCATGCAGTTCGTACAGGCTTCAGCCTTTGGGGACCGCTGGGTTTTCAACTGTTGGAGAGAGAGAGAGGATTTGAGAATAAAAACTTGCCAGCTTTCCTTTATCCGCTCTTGATCCGTATTCGTCCTTTAGCGAGGCCGTTCCGTGGAGGACTTATCATCCGGGCAAGGATGGACACACACACAAGCCTCCACCGGTCTCATACGTTTCTCCTGGTGCGTCTAAAGGGGTTGTTCCCCAGACCCTCTTTTATCCTTACTCACGGGGTCTCAGATGTCAATCAGGTTGGGATGATGCAATCCCTCAACCAGCCCACTCTGGTCATTTCCTGAGGGCTTCAATGAATAGTACAGTACTCAATACACAATTCCGTCTCCAAGAGACAATAGTTGTTATCAATGGTTCCGCCTTTCTGGAGCCAGGACACATTCCAAAACCTGTGTATTCTGGACGTCTCTCTCTCATTTCCTGGGTCCCAGACCCGAATTAATAGCGATCTTGCGATTCTCAAAAAGGAGGGGGGCTACTTTGTACCCTTTGGCCCCTCAGAGTTGGGGCACATTCGTAACATTTGTCAGTTCATGTGTCATTCTCAAGTATTTTTTTTTTACTTTTGCTCTTATTTTTGAATTAATTCATCTCCCACCACTCAACTTTCCGTAATACCTCTTCTGACTCCCATTTTCCCCAGAATAAACTCTAGCAATCTATCCACTCCCCACTTTTAAAGTAGAGATCAAATGAGAATAAAACATTGCATACAACTTTGACACAGTAATAATACGCTGTGCAGAAGATATGCCCACGATCATATTTGAGAGAGGTGAGATGCAGTGCAAACTGAGGAATCTCTTGCCTGTCATAATGATTAACTTCTGATGTCCTGTCATAAAGTTTAACTTCCTAGGCAACTTTATTCTTACAACACACACAAAATGCTGGTGGAACACAGCAGGCCAGGCAGCATCTATAGGAAGAAGCATTGTCGACGTTTTGGCCTGAAACATCAACAGTGCTTCTTCCTATAGATGCTGCCTGGCCTGCTGTGTTCCACCAGAATTTTCTGAGTGTTGCTTGAATTTCCAGCATCTGCAGATTTCCTTGTGATAACTTTATTCTTAGCTGTTTTGTCTCTGATCTGTGGCTGTCATGATTTTCTGATGTGGGTGGGTGGCATTCCCATCTATTTAATTCCACCGATACTCTCAATATATCATTCATTTTATCATTTTTAATGCTCCTGCTAGAGTATCAGTGCTTAAGTGTTTACGTGCACCAGTGATTTGTTAGCCATCTAACGTGTATCCGTCTCAGGTCTGGTGCATCTGTCCCTTTAGGTTTTGTACAGAACGCTATAATGCATCATGGTCTATCATGTTAGCTGTTTACCTAAGTAATGAACTGATAAGTACATAGAGGTACGTAGTGCCTTGTAAAAGAATTCAGCCCTCAATCTTTTGTTCACATAATTAAGTATTACATCCAGGAATCTTGATCATTTTAACTGAGAATTTTTATTCGTGAATCACACAATCCTCTTTTTTGCAATAGAGGCCAACAAAAGAGGAAAATTGTAAAACATGAAAAACTAAAAATTCATCTCTAGCTACTATTATAGCCAGTATTCTTTTTTAAATAAGACTTTATTAGCTTTGCACAATGTGATGGAGCAAGAATTGCCCATTCCTCCTTGCCAAGTTAGTTGGAGAGCAGCGGTGGACAACAATCTTGAGGTCTTGCTAGAGGTGTTCGATCATGTTAAGGTCAGGTCTCTGATTGGACCACTCAAGGACATCAGTTTTCTTCATTTGAAGCCACTCCGTGGATGCTCTGGCATTGTGCTTTGGGTTATTGTCATGCTGAAAGATGAACGTCCTCCCCAGTTTACGTCTGGCAGAGGCTAGCAGATTTTTATCCAGGAACTCTGTTTCATCTGACTACAAGACCTGGTTCAACATCTTAACAATATCTTCTAAGTGACTCTTTGCAAAGTCTTTACGGGCAAGGATATACTTTTTAACCAGGGCTTCTATGTTGCCACTCTTCCATAAATACTCTTTTTGTACGAGGCCTTAAAAATAGTGGAGCCATGAACTTCATCTCCAGTTGCAGCACTGATTTCTGCAGCTCCCTCAGAGTGTCTGCTGATCTTTATTTTGGTTTGGTGTGTTGAAAATCTACCATACTGTTGGACCTTACAGAGTGAAGGGGTGTGTACTCATTGAAAACAGACGGTCCTCCAATTTATTACATCAACAAATTGGGTGAGTTGGTAAGGTAATACAGTATATCTTGAGGAAAGTTAGCATAAGGGAATGAGTACTTTTTCAGCTTCTCAATTTTAGTTTTTAATTTTTAATAAATTGTTGACCGATTTTGATTTGACATGATCTACAATGTTGTAGATTTGCTCAAAAATTTAATATCAATATATTTCAAATTTGGAAAGTGAAACAGTGAAATGTGAAAATAGTTGTGGGGCTTAGTACTTTTTTCACGGCACTGTATTTCAAAAGCAAAGTTCTGCTGTCTGTTATTTTGCTACTTCTAATTACCTTGCACTACCAATAGGTAGTTGTATTAAATGCCTAGCTAAATAAGGTTCATTCCAAAGTGTTGCATACACTGTCACCAAGTTTACTGATGAGGGCTGTGCATTAAGGATAGTTTGCTCAGATATTATTATACAGGAGACTGATCTGAAAGTTTAAGGTCCATGTGGTCCAGGACAAATTGGCAAACTGGATACAAAATTGGCTCAGCAATAGGAGACAGGAGATTGTTTCAGTGATGGGGTAACTTGCTAGTAGTGTTCCTCAGGGATTGCTGCTAGAAACTGAAGATCTATCTTGGGCCCAACACATTGATGCATTTACAAAGAAGGCAAGCCAATTAGGTTCTAAGGAGGTTTTGTATGTCACTAAAGACATAGAAATTTCTACGGAAGTACTGTAGACAACATTCGAACTTGTTGCAGCACTATCTGGTATGGAGGGCCATTGCACAGAACCAAGAAGCTGCAGAGGGTTGCAAACTCAGCCAGCTCCATCATGAGCTCTAGCTTTCTCAGCATTGAGGACATCTTCAAAAGGAGATGCCTCAAAAAGGCGGATCAATCATTAAGGATCCCTATCACCCAGGATTTCCTATCTTATTAGTACCATTAGAGAGGGGGTACAGGAGCCTGATGACACGCACTCAGCATTTTAGGAGTTGTGACATAATATGATTGGCAGGAAAGATACTGAGGGGGTTTTCTCTGGCTGAAGTTCTTTTTACTCATACTTCTCTGAATAAGGGATGAGATATTTCCAGCAGATGAGGGGTGTGCAGTCAGTCAGTAAGTTCAATCTAACCGTTGTGGTTACATTTTTTGGACACTCAGGCAATTAAATATGAAAATCAGGCAGGAAAAATATTTGCCATCATCTTCAATAATAGAACAGGGTTGAGTTTTTATTATTTAGACTTGTACCTTTTTTTTGCTCCCAAGTGAAACTTATTTATTGCCTCTTGTATCCAGAGGCCAAGAGGCAATATTAGTGCTAATATTGAAGCCAGTAAAGAGAAGGTTCTACCCTTTGATTCAAGGATGAACATTTTCACTAATGCTTTATGGAGATGAGAAGAATGAGAATTATTGAAACATGGAAGCTAATTCACAGGCTTGACAGTACATGCTAAGAGGCCATTTCCCTGTGGACAAGCCATATCATGGCATAATTGCAGAATATTGGTTGTAGTTTAAAAAAATTAGGTTGGAAATCTAAGCTCTTCTGTGATCCAAAGGTTGATTCTGCCATGTTACTGCTGATATTGAAGAGTATACAATACACTTCACTGCATTCACTGTAACCTCACAAAGCATAGATCAATACAGCTGATGATGCAATATATCTATTTCTCATGTATGGTGAATACACCTTTGAGACTGAAAAAAAGCAATTCCAATTTGCAATATTGGAATTTTTTTTTAGGCTCAAAGGTGTTCATGCAATTTGTAAACCCTGTCTAAACAAGATCTCCCTTTTCATTTGAATAGGAAAAAGTATTTGAATGGGTAAAAATAGTTTTCTTTCTCCTCTTCATTTGGATGGGTATTAAGGATGTAATACTGAGGCTTTATAAAACATTGGTCAATCTGCACTTGGAGTTTAGAGAGCATTTTTAGAAAAGATCTGCTGGTATTGGAGAAGGTCCAGAGGAGGTTCATGAGAATGAGACTGAGAATGAAAGAGTTAACATATGAGGTGCATTTTATTGCTCTGGTCCTTTACTTGCTGAAGTTTAGAACAGTGGGGAGGGGGTTCTTAAAGAAACCTGTCAAATACTAAAAGGCCTAGATCAAGTGGATGTTTCATAAATTTGGGGAATCTAGGACCAGAGGGTGGTGAATCTGTACAATTCATTGCCATAGGCGATGTGGAAGCCAAGACATTGGGTATATTTAAAGCAAAGGTTGTTAAGTTTTTGATTAGCCAGGGTGTCAAAAGTTACAGGGTAAAGGAGGGAAAGTGGGAATGAAAGGGATGCTAAATCATACTTAATCAGCCATGGTCGAATGGCGGAGCAGACTTAATGGGCCAAATGCCCTATTTCTGCTCCTGTCTTCTGGTCTTATTAATCGTGATTATGAGTGTGATTAAACTGCATAGCAAAGGAAAATGAGTTTGTTAATTGGATTGTACTAGTAAAAGTTTGCAGCTCTGTGTGGAGAATTTTTCCAAAGTTTGTCTCTTTTTTTTTAATCCTAAGTTTTGCTTAAGATTTATCACTTTATTTCCTGTCTTCAATAGGTTGTAATTCAAGGAAGTGATGACATTGCCAGTCGAGCAATAGATCTGCTGAAGGAAATATACACAAATCTTGGGCCAAGGTTGCAGGTTAATCAAGTATGTATTTTGACTTGGAATTTTAGTGTGAAACTGATTTTACTTGCTGTTAATATCTTGCTGTTAATATGCATTATGCCAAGTTAAACTACTAGATTTTTAATGCTGGTATTTTCATTTTCTGCTTTAGTACTCAAGATATAGCTGCTGTGCCCAATAAACATTTGCAATATTCTGAAGATAATTCAATATTTAGGACTCAACTCTTTAAGGACATGAAAGAAATCTTGATGTATACTTGTCGTAATGTGATCCAAAGATAATCTTGTGAAGCAAAAAAAATTATAGATGCATTTCGGTAGTGCTGCAAAATTAGGAATTATCAAACTTGCGTATGTTTAGCTTATATAATGAAATTGGGATAAGTGGAGGGGGGAAAGCAAGCTGGCGAAAGAAATTGATGGAAGTTATTGTTTTAGCCAATTGAAGCTATTAAACCACATTTATTTGTAATGATCATCTTATCCTAATATTCACACATCTAGGTTGAGATTCATGAAGACTTTATTCAGTCATGTTTTGATCGATTGAAGGCTTCCTATGACACACTGTGTGTACTGGATGGCGATAAAGACAGTATTAATTGTGCAAGACAAGAGGCAATACGGATGGTACGCGTTTTGACAGTGCTTCGAGAATACATAAATGAATGTGACAGTGACTACCATGAAGAGCGAACAATTCTTCCCATGTCTAGGTTTGTATATTTGCAGGTCTGCTTTCAAGTAAAGGTAAATAGTAGATTATGTTCTGACTTGTCAATTAAAATACTTGCTTTATTGTTTCCCCAAATTTTTCCTATCTTAAGAAGGTTTTTAGAGTTGTATTTTTGACTATTGAACCTTTTTTGTCATTTTGAAATTATCAATATTGAAGTGATGGCAATTTCATGTTGCACAAAATAGCCTCAATGACCTGTAGCTGAAGATAGTATCAATTGTGCATGTCAGTTGATTTATCTTTCACTTTTATCAAATTTTTGAGGCACTTCTTTATTGAACATTTTATTTTGTCTGGATTTGCTTTTCATAGGCTGATCTTTTAATAAATGTGTAAATTTGCTGAAAAATGCAATTAAATGAGCTTAGTTCAATTTGTAGCAATTGTGAACAAAGCTTATGCCATCTCCCAATTCTGATTCAGAAGACCAAACGACACCTTCACTTTGGCCTTGTAGTGTAATTAAATGGAGCTTGTGACATAACAGATCAGTAAATTGCATTATTCTGAAATATGTCCACAGTTACTGGAGCAATCTTATGCAACAATAATATTACTGCGAGATGGCAAATTTGTAATGTGTTGTATATATAGAGACTTCTGATTTCCTCCATTTGGAATGGCTAGGATCATGGCGCTATTAATTTCATTGTTTTTTTTAAAACAGAGCTTTTCGTGGGAAGCATGTGTCACTGGTTGTACGATTTCCAAATCAAGGACGTCAAGTAGAAGATTTGGACATTTGGTCTCACACAAATGACTCCATTGGGTCTGTTAGGCGCTGCATCCTCAGTAGAATAAAGGCCAACAGTGCACATACAAAAGTTGAACTGTTTATTGGCGGTGAACTTGTAGATCCTGCTGATGATAGAAAATTGATTGGACAGTTGAACCTTAAAGATAAAACAGTAAGTACATTGTTAAAATATATGTGTAATATATTAAAGTCAGTCAAAGATTGATTGAAGTAGCCCATTCCTGGTTTAATATGTACCTTGTAGGTAGTCATGTGCTGTCTTTATAAACTTCATAGGTATTTGTCACATGATATTTATATTAATTTTACTGCAAATTCCTCCATTTGTTTCTATCAAGGAAGTTCACTTGTCAACAAAGTTATAAGCTATTGACTTTAAAAGAAGAAATTGCTTACAAGACAATAACATATTTTAATGTAGTCTTAGTTGAGAAGTTAATTAGGGTGGTATGTTGCTTGGTGATGGCAACAATAGCATTATCAGTTGAGTGTAGCGATGTACACACAGCGCTGAAATAACGACATGCAGTCAGTAAGTCGTTTCGAGATTAGTTTATTCAAACTTCGCGGCGCTGGCATTTAATCCCTAGCGCCCGCCCTCTCCGGGCGGAAGTGACATCAGAGGTGCATTACCAAAGTCTCCCCCCGCGTGCTGGCTATTTGTGAGCCAGTTCACCGGCGCAGAAAGTGGGTCGCCACATAACCCCCCCCCAGAACCGGCGATACACCCCCACCAATGTCCACAGTCTGGATCTGCCTCTGCACTGCGGTGCCTGAACCTCGACTGGCTGCGCCAAGCCCACGTGGGCTGGTTTGAGTCGGTCCACTGTGAAAACCTCCTCTTCCCCCCAATGTCCAGAATGTACGTGGACCCGTTGTTGTTGATCACCTTGAACGGCCCCTCGTATGGCCGCTGTAGCGGTGCCCGGTGTCCACCCCTTCGTACAAACACAAACTTACAGTTCTGTAGGTCTTTGGGTACATGGGTCGGGGTCCGTCCGTGCTGTGAAGTTGGTACGGGGGCCAGGTTGCCGAGCCTTTCGCGTAGTCTGTCCAGGACTGCTGCGGGTTCTTCCTCTTGTTGGGGCTGGTATGAACTCTCCTGGGACGGCTAGGGGTGTGCCGTACACCAACTCGGCCGACAAAGCATGCAGATCCTCTTTAGGCACTGTGCGAATTCCAAGCAGGACCCAGGGAAGCTCGTCCACCCAGTTAGGTCCTCTCAGGCGGGACATGAGAGCCGACTTCAAGTGACGGTGGAATCATTCCACTAGTCTGTTCAACTGTGGGTGGTAGGCAGTAGTGTGGTGTAGTTGCGTACCCAACAGGCTGGCCACAGCCGACCACAGGCTGGAGGTGAACAGGGCGCCTCTGTCGGAGGTAATGTGGGCTGGTACCCTGTAGTGTGCTACCCAGGTTGCGATCAGTGCTCGGGCGCAGGAATCGGCAGATGTGTCGGCGAGCGGGACCGCCTCTGGCCACCTCGTGAACCGGTCCACCATAGTTAGGAGGTACCGCGCTCCTCGGGACACTGGTAGGGGGCCCACGACATCCACGTGAATGTGGTCAAACCTCCGGTGGGTGGGTTCGAACTGCTGCGGCAGGGCTTTAGTGTGCCACTGCACCTTGGCTGTTTGGCACTGCGCGCACGTTCTGGCCCATTCACTGACCTGCTCGCGAAGTCCGTGCCACGTGAACTTGCTGGAGACCAGCCGGACGGTTGTCCTGATAGATGGATGCGCCAAACCGTGTATGGAGTCAAAAACTTGCCGCCTCCAGGCTGCCGGGACGATGGGGCGAGGTTGGCCGGTAGTCACGTCGCACAGGAGGGTTCTCTCACCTGGGCCTACGAGAAAGTCCTGCAGCTGCAAACCCGAAACTACAGCCCTGTAGCTGGGCATCTCGTCGTCTGCCTGCTGTGCCTCTACCAGTGCTGCATAGTCCACCCCCAAGGACAGGGCCTGGACAGCTGGTCTGGAGAGTGCGTCCGCCACGACGTGGTCCTTCCCTGAGACATGCTGGATGTCCGTCGTGTACTCGGAGATGTAGGACAGATGTCGCTGCTGGCGAACCAACCAGGGATCGGACACCTTCGTGAACGCGAAGATCAACGGTTTGTGGTCCGTGAACGCGGCGAACGGCCTGCCTTCTAAGAAGTACCTGAAATGCCGGATTGCCAGATACAGTGCCAACAGCTCCTGGTCGAAAGCACTGAACTTGAGTTCGGGTAGTGGTAGGTGCTTGCTGAAGAACGCCAGGGGTTACCAGCGCCCCTCGATGGCCTGTTCCAGCACCCCACCGACCGCTGTGTCAGATGCATCCACCGTGAGTGCAGTCGGAACGTCCGTTCTGGGGTGCACCAGCATCGCGGCATCTGCCAAGGCTTCCTTGGCTTTAACGAAAGCGGCCACGGCCTCCTCGTCCCAAGTAATGTCCTTGCCTTTACCCAACATCTGGGTGTACAAAGGGCGCATGATGTGGGCTGCTGAGGAGAGGAAACGGTGGTAGATGTTCACCATACCAACGAACTCCTGTAGGCCTTTGACCGTGTTGGGCCGGGCAAAGTGGCGGATCGCGTCTACCTTGGCGGGCAGAGGTGTTGCCCCGTCTTTGGTAATCCTGTGGCCCAGGAAGTCGACGGTATTGAGACCGAACTGGCATTTGGCCGGGTTGATCGTGAGGCCGAAATCACTCAAGCGGGAGTAAAGCTGGAGGAGGTGGGACAGATGCTCCTGGCGACTACTGCTGGCTATAAGGATGTCGTCCAAATAGATGAACGCAAAGTCCAGGTCGCATCCCACCGCATCCATTAGCCGCTGGAGCGTCTGTGCGGCATTCTTCAGGCCGAATGGCATTCAAAGGAACTCGAACAGGCCGAACGGGGTGATAAGTGCTGTTTTGGGGATGTCTTCAGGGTGCACCGGGATTTGATGGTATCCCCGGACGAGGTCTACTTTGGAAAATATTCTTGCCCCATGCAGGTTTGCTGCAAAGTTCTGTATGTGCAGCACGGGGTAGCGGTCTGGAGTTGTAGCCTCGTTCAGTCTGCGGTAGTCGCCGCATGTTCTCTAACCCCCAGCTGCTTTGGGCACCATGTGCAGAGGGGAGGCCCATGGGCTGTCGGACCTCCGCACGATCCCCAATTCCTCCATCCTCTTGAACTCCTCCTTCGCCAGGTGGAGCATTTCCAGGGGGAGCCTTCGTGTGCGGGCGTGGAGGGGTGGTCCCTTGGTCGGGATGTGGTGCTGAACCCCGTGTCTGGGCATGGCTGCCGTGAACTGCGGTGCCAGAATCGATGGAAAGTCCACCAGGATTCTGGTGAATTCGTTGTCCGACAGCGTGATGGAGTCCAGGTGTGGGGCCGGCAACTTGGCTTCACCCAGGGAGAACGTCTGGAAAGCCTCGGCATGTACCAGTCTTTTCCCTTGCAAGTCGACCAGCAGGCTGTGAGCTGGCAAGAAGTCCCCCCAGGAGTGGTTGGGCCACGGCGGCCAGTGTGAGGTCCCACGTGAACCGGCTGGCGCTGAACTGCAGCTGCACTGTGCGGGTGCTGTAGGTCCATATCGTGCTGCCGTTTGCGGCCCTCAGGGTGGGTCCTGGCTTCCTGTTGCGGGTGTCGTACCCCGTTGGGGGCAAGACACTGATTTCCACTCCGGTGTCGACCAAGAAGCAGCATCCCAAATGTTTGTCCCAGACGTACAAGGGGCTGTCGTGGTGGCCAGCTGCCATAGTATTAGCGACAGCTGGCCCTGGTCCTTGCAGGGCGGGCAACAACGGCGGGCTTTTGTGCCCCACCGCTGGTGGTAGAAACACCACTGTTCACTGGCCTCCTCACTCCTGCCTCTGCGTTGTGTGCACCCGCCTGCTGGGCCTGGTCTGGTCTGCTGTTGGGCGCGTGGCCTGGTAATCTGACCAACGAACGCCACGCTCTCCCTCTTGGCTTTCCACAGCACGTCTGCCCGGGCTGCCACCTTCCGGGGGTCGCTGAAATCTGTGTCGGCCAGCAGCAGATGTATGTCCCCTGGCAGTCGCTCTAGGAACGCTTGCTCGAACATGAGGCAGGGCTTGTGTCCGTCAGCCAGGGCCAGCATCTCATTCATTAGTGTCTGTCTCCCAAACCGTCCAGGTGAAGCAGGCAGGCACCCCGCACACGCCGTGAGAGGCCAAAGGTCCCAATGAGCAGTGCTTTGAATGCTTCATATTTGCCTTCTTCCGGGGGCGCAACTGTATGAAATCCGCAACCTGGGCGGCCGTCTCCTGGTCAAGGGCGCTCACCACGTGGTAGTAACGTGTGGAATCAGAGGATATCTGACGAATCTGGAACTGGGCTTTTGCTTGGCTAAACCACACGCGTGGTTGCAGCATCCAGAAAGTCAGCAGATTTAGCGAAACTGCGTGAACAGATGAATAGTCAGTCATCTTTGGTCCAAATCCCGTTTGGACCGTCGGGGTCACCAGTGTAGCGATGTGCTAATTAACGACACGCAGTCGGTAAGTCGTTTCGAGACTAGTTTATTCAAATTTCGCGGTGCTGGCATTTAATCCCTAGCACCCACCCTCTCCAGGTGGAAATGATGTTAGAGGTGCATTACCAAAGTCTCCCCCTGCGCACTGGCTATTTGTGAGCCGGTTTGCCTGCACAGAAAGTGGGTCGCCACATGAGATTATATTTCCAAGTTGAGGATTATCTTTTAAGTTGTACCCCTTTTCAATGAATTCACTCAAAATTTTGCACATTAGTTGATTATATCTGTAACAATTTCCACCTTGAAAACTGACAAATTTGAGGGGAGGTGTGTCAGAAAATATGTAAAGAATATTATAGTAAATAATTCTGACTCGAGTAAAAATAAGTATGTCATTTCACTTGACAGTTGTTCAGCATCAGTTCTATTGTCATTGGTACTAAGATTTGTGACCTAGGAAGTTGATTTATTTTAAAATTCAGCTTTGTGAATGCCTAGGATTAATCAAAGTTGGTTCAAACCATTTGGCCTACACTTAGCACTCAGGATACATTCCCAGAAATAAGAATAATGCAATTAGCACTAAAAAAAAAGGGTGAGTGTTTCTCTGGTGTGAACCTTGCCTCCCCAGATACTACTTATTGTTTTGTCAGGGATCTCGTGCTAAATGAGGAAAGACTGCCTGTGCAGATTGGTTTTGGCAGACCAAGGTAAGTGATCCAGTTGGTCAGAATTGAGATATAGGGATCACCCTGCCCAGCATGGTGATTGAAGGCCTTACTGAGCATTACTTACTACATGTGATGGCAGACTACCCAGATTCTACAGTCCCTCTTGTTACCTCTTGTTGAATGTAATGGAAGTAGCTCTCTCTGCCCTCTCCATGTTTAACTGCACAATTCTCCTTGCCCAAAGATAATTTTTCTTTGTATAAGTTCACATTGCTGGCCTTTGAGGTATGACTGCAGCTTCCATCCCATTGAACAGGTGGTGATATGTAAGATCAGGTCTTCTTTCAATGCATGGCCAACCCCCAGCAATAGCTAACACTTCGTGCTAGATAGGATACAGCAATAAGATGAGTGGGTGCTGGGCCTCTCATCCATATAACACCAGCCCTCGGAAGCTGTCTCTGCACACCAGTTTTTGGTCATTTTGTCAGAGCACCAGTGCAAGGCACAATAATGTGTTTATGGTTGTTCACGGTATAATATCAGTGCTTTCCTTCAAGCAATTAGAGAAATATATTTATTTTTCAGACCAGGAGCTAAGAATGCATTTAAAAAATAAAACTGCTTGTGGAGCATTACTGTGCAGGCTGTTAATGATCCCTGTTTAATGTTGTTTAAACCACTGCCATGTCTAACAGCTCACGGGTACTGAGAAGGAGATGTCTTGGATACCCTGCTCAGCGGTGAAGGGACTTCAGAGAATTGTGACCAGGAATGTCCCATTACTGGACATATTCCTCCACTGGTGGCAAGTGCTTACTAAATTTGCAGCTATATTGAAGGAATAAAACACAGAACTGAGCCTGCACCACAATTACCTATGCCAGCTCATGCCTCATTACAAGCACTCCATGGATAAGTTGAGATTTCAGTTGAATTTTTGTCCATGGAAGATATAGTCTGGAAGTTGGGCATTCCCTCAAAGGGAAAGAAAAACTCTCTGCTGTGTTATAGTCAAAGATGGTTGGCATGAAATTGCAGAAAAGATGGTGTGCTTTTTATGAATTGTTACTTCCCCGGGGGTGGGGAGAGAGAATGTTTTTCCAGATGATGTTCTCCTTTGCACAATCATGAAACTAAATTTTGACCCCATTTGAGAAGTTGCAGAACCTGGGCCTGTGTACCACTCTCTGCAATTGGATCCTCGACATCCTAACTGGAATATCACCATCTATGCAGATTGGTGATAACATCTCCTGTTTGCTGACGATCAACACTGCTGCACCTCAGGGCTGTGTGCTTAGCCCACTTCTCTACTCTCTCTATACCCGTGACAGTATGGCTAGGCATAGCTCAAATACCATCCATAAATTTGCAGACAATACAACCATTGTTGGTAGAATCTCAGGTGGTGACGAGAGGGCAAACAGGAGCAAGATATACCAACTAGTGGAGTGGTGTCACAGCAACAACCTGGCACTTGACGTCGGCAAGACGAAAGAGCTGATTGTGGACTTCAGGAAGGGTAAGATGAAGGGACACATAACAATCCTCACAGAGAGGTTAGAAGAGTAGAGAGTGAACAGTTTCAAGTTCCTGAGTGTCAAGATCTCTGAGGATCTAACCTGATCCCAACATATGGATGCCGCTATAAAGAAGGCAAGACAACGGCTATACTTCATTAGGAGTCTGAAGAGATTTAAGTATGTCAACAAATACACTCGAGCTTCTATAGATGTACCGTGGATAGCATTCTGACAGGCTGCATCACTGTCTGGCACGGAGGGGCTACCGCACAGAACCGAAATAAGCTGCAGAAGGTTGTAAATCTAGTCAGCTTCATCTTGGGTACTAGCCTACAAAGTACCCAGGACATCTTTAGGGAGTGGTGTCTCAGAAAGGCAGCGTCCCTTATTAAAGACCTCCAACCACCAGGGCATACCCTTTTCTCACTGTTACCATAAGGTAGGAGATACCGAAACCTGAAGGCACACACTGTGATTCAGGAACAGCTTCTTCCCCTCTGCCATCGGATTCCTAAATGGAGATTGAACCCTTGGACAGTACCTCACTTTTTTAATGTATATTTGTTTTTTGCACAATTTTAAATCTATTCCATATACATATACTGTAATTTGTTTATTTACTTTTTTTTCTTCTATATTATGTATTGTATTGGACTGCTGCTGCTGAGTTATCAAATTTCATGACACATGTCGGTGATAATAAACCTGATCCTGATTCTGATTTGAAATTGCTATGTAAGAAGCTTTGAGCACATCAAAAAGCTTCAAAGCACTTCCCAAAGAGTAGGAACACGTAATCAAGCTAGTTGAAAATTGTGCCCCTTCCTGCTGCCATTTTGCTTTCAGCCTTCATCTCCTGTGTCAGCAGCTGTTAGCCTAGGGAAAAAATCAACAGCTCCCCAGAGCTGTTTTTTTTTACACAAAAATAACAAATGGTGTGATTCAAAAAGGCAGTCCAGAAATCAGCTCTAAAATTTATTCAGCATAGAGGCAGAGAAAAGATAATCAATACAAGAGTTGTAAATTGTACTTTATATTAAACTTCTGAAATTACCTATTGCAGGAAAAAATGGTATTTCCTTGTGCTAATGAACAGTTCGTCTTTCTTAAGCTTATTACAGCCAAGCTAACACAGATAAGTTCAAATATGCCATCAAGTCCTGACAGTTCATCTGATTCTTCAACTGGCTCCCCTGGAAACCATGGTAACCACTACAGTGATGGGCCCAATCCTGAAGTAGAAAGCTGTTTACCTGGAGTGGTAAGCAAACTATAATCTTAATGTTCATTAATGTAAATGTATTTTTTAAAGATATTGCATAACATCAAATAAGGCACCGTTTGAACTGTTTCTGTGTGCTTCATAGAGTCCCAAAAAAAACTAGTGATAGGTAGGACACTTTGTGGCCTTGATCCATGCTCATTGGAAAAAAGAGTTGTCAGCCAAATCCTATTTTCCAGTACTTGGCCCTTAGCCTTGCTTGCATATAAATATGAATGTATATGTGTGCGTATATAAAATACCTATCGAAATAACTTATAAATCCAATTAAGGTTTTTGCTTTTGCCATCTGTAGCAACACATCCCATAAAAACCCTATCACAAATGTTCCCTTTGTTCATGATATCTCCTCCACAACCACATCTCCCAGCTGTAATGAAGTTTAACTCTGTTTCCCTTTCCACAGAAAGTGCTTGATCTGCTGAGTGTTTTCAACGTTATCAATTTTTATTTCTAATTTTCCGCATCTGGGCTACTGTAGATACTTGTTTAAAATGTTTTAACAATGGCTTGTTATTGTTGTACACGTGTTGTGATGACATGGTGACAAGGTAAATGCACACATAAATGGAACACCTTTCCACACCTTCCCTCTGCACCTCTTGAACCTTCTCCCCATTTAGATAATAGGCTGCACTGTTGTTCCTTTTACCAAGCTGCAATATCATACACTTCCCAACACTATATTCCATCTGCCACTTCTTTTGCCCATTCTTCCAATTTATCCAAGTCCTGCTGCAATTGTATTGCTTCCTTGGCACCACCTACCCCTCTACCTATCTTTGTATTGTCATGACCTCAGCCCCCTCCTTCAAGAGAATCGCAAGATCGCTATTAATTCGGGTCTTGGACCCAGGAAATGAGAGACAATGCCACGGAGTTGACCATTGTTCTTAGAGGCACCTGTGTGAATTGCAACTCTATAGTATGTGCCAGATATCAGGGACATGGACACCCTCGGGCAATGTGGTGTGGGGATGGCCTCACCCTACCTTGATTGACATTTACAAATCTTGCCAGCCATGATAAAAAGGAGACTGCTGGAAGCGGTACTCCAGCGACGCACCAGACGGAGACACCATCGCTCATCGCTCCCGTAAGGACGGGAAGCTGTTCGGGAGCCACGTGTGTTCTGGTTCCCCTAGCTAGGGAATTGAGTGGCTGATAACCCCGAAAAGGATTTCAGACTGACAACGAGGAACTCCCGTTCTCAATCTCACGCTTTGAGTCCAGAAGGCTGGCAAGTTTATTTTCTCTATCCAACCCGTGAACATGCAGCGGTCCCTCAAGCGGCAAAAAGCATCCATGAACTGGCGAGACTTTTATATTTCAATTGGACAAATCGTTCAACCCCTAGACAACGATAGAGCTCATTTTTGATTGATTATTACTACACCTATGCTTTAGATTGAGTTTTGACGATGTATATGATCTGAATGTTTTGTATTAACCATACGTTTGTGCCCCTTTATAAATAAAACGTTTGAAAATAGTAGCACCAGGCTCAGCGGACCCATCTATCTTTGCTGATAAGTTACCCGGTTACTGGGGAACGTAACAGTATCTTCTTCAAACTTTACCACAAACCCATCAATTCCATTATCCAAATCATTGACAAACAACATGAAAAGTAGCAGCCCCAATACTGACCCCTGAGACCACCACTAGTCACTGGTGACCACCCAGAAAAGGCCCCTTTTATTCCCACTTGCTGCCTCCTGCCTGTCAGCCATTCCTCTCTCCATGCCAGTATCTTTCCTGTAACACCATAGGGTTTTGTCTTGTTAAGCAGCCTCATGTGACACCTTATCAAATCTCCTCTGAAAATCCAGCCTCTTCTTTGTCCACTCTGCTTGTTACTTCCTTTAAGAATTCTCACAGATTTGTCCAGCAAGATTTCCCTTTACAGAAACCATGCTGACTTTGACTTATTTTATCATTAGTCTCCAAGTACCCCCAAACCTCAACCTTAATAATAGACTCTATAACTTCCCAACCACAGAGTTTAGGTTAACTGGCCTATAATTTTCTACCTTGTGCCTTCCTCCCTTCTTAATGAGTGGAGTGACATTTGCAATTTTCCACTCCTCCAGTGGCATGGAGGTGTGACTCTTGGAAGACATGACCAATGTCCATTGTCTATTCAGCCACCTCTCTCAGGACTCTGGGATGTAGTCTAGCTGGTCCAAGTGACATCCACCTGAAGATCTTGAGTTTTCCTTGCAATTTTTCCTTCGTAATAGCAATGACACTCACTCCTGCTCCCTGACACTCTCAGACCTCTGGCACACTGCTCACAAGACAGATGCAAAGTAACCATTAAGTTCATCTGCCATTTTCTTTGTCCCCCATTGCTACCTCACCAACATCATTTTCCAGTGGTTCAACATCAACTCTCACCTCCCTTTTACTCTTTATATAACTGAAAATAATTTTGGTATCCTGCTTTATACGGTTGGCTAGTTTTCTCTCATTTCATCTTTTCTCTTTATAGGTTTTTTAGTTGCCTTTTGTTGGAGCTTAAAAGCTTCTCAATCATTCAATTTCACACTCAGTTTTGCTACCTTATATGCACTTTTCATGACTTTTATGGAATCATTTACTTCCCTTGTCAGCCATGGCTGTCTACCCCTGCCACTTGAGAACTTATTCTGTGGGGCGTAAATATCCTGTGCCTTGTGAACTATTGCCAGTAACCTCAGCTATCTCTGCTGTGCCGTTATCCCTGCCAGTATCCTCCTCCAAATATATCTGGACAAGCTTCTGTCTCGTGCTGCCGTAGTTCCCTTTATTCCATTCTGATACTGATGCACGTGACTTGCGCTTCTCCCTCTCAAATTGCAGTATGAATTCAATCATACTATGATCACTGCCTCCTAAGGGTTCCTTTACGTTAAGCTCCCTAATAAGATCTAGGTTATTACACAAGGCACCATCTAAGGTGGGCTTTCCCTGAGTAGGCTCAAGCACAAGCTGCTCTAAAAAGCCAACTCGTGGGTATTTTAGGTATTCCAACACCAATCTGATTTTCCTAATCCTCTTGTATATTTAAGTCCCCTATTACAATTATGTCATTACCCTTATTACATGCCTTTTCCAGCTCCCGTTGCAAACTCAACCCCACATTTTGGTTACTATTTGGAAGCCTACATGTGATTCCCATAATGAATGGCTTTTTGCACCCTTTCAGTTTCTTAACTCCACTCACAAAGATACGCTTTCTCACCCTATATCACCTCTTTCTAAAGATGTAATTCAGTCTCTTGCCAACAGAACCACCGCCTATGCCTTCCTGCCTGTCCTTTTGATACAAAGTATATCCTTAACTCTGGCTTTCTTTCAGCCATGACTCAGTACTGTCCACAACATCATACTGACCTATCTCTAATTGTGCCATGAAATTGTCCACTTTATTCTGAATGCCTTGTTCATTTAAATACAGCACCTTCAGTCCTGCATTCTTCGCCCTTTTGAATTTTGCCTCTGTGGTACTTTTAACTCTTTGTTCTGTCTACATTTAAACTTCATCTTTGGCTTGTCCTTCCTTAGGTTCATGTTACATACATCATCTACTTGTTAACCTGCTGGCTTATCTTCTTCTCTATCATACTGGTTCCCATCCCCCTGCCATATTAGTTAAAAACCACTCCCAATAGCTCTAGTAAACTTGCTACACTGCCAAAGAAGCAGTGTCTGCGTTGCAGTTACTATTGTGATATTGGAGACAAAATAGCCAATTTGTGTGCAACATGTGCTAATAACTGAATGATCAATTTTAATGTTAATCAATGGAAAATATTAACCAAGACATTTGCTTCCATGCTGTGAAACCTTTTCACACCATGCCTGTGAGTGCAGGAAGATAACGTTTAATGTTTTATCCCAAAAATTATATCTCTGACAATGTAGCATGCACCTGGTTAATTGATGAGGTTTTCTCTGGAGTGGGACTTGAATGCAGAGTATTTTATCTCATCAGCTAAGGGTGCATAATAAAAGGGATGATTGATGTGGTACAGTTGTGATTTGGAACAAAATGGAGAAGTGGGACATGTTTGTCTTTCCAGACCTAATGTAATGTTACGAAATCTTTGTTGCAAAGTAAAATTCATCAAGTGTTAGTAATTGAAATGGGGGATGCCTTAACTTATGAGTCACCTCATTTCCATTCTGCTTTTTCTCTATTACATTGGTTCGTGTTTATGCATGGTTAGTAGAAGCTGTCATGGATATCCATAGAGGATGATAGTATGGCCCCAGAAAAGAGCTTAATCAAAGCAAACCTGCCATTTTCATGTTATTTTTCATGTGTTTAAAATGAGATAAAAGCTGGTATAACCTTATATTCTTTGTCTCTTAATAACAAGAGAAGTTAAAAATTTTCTGGGCAGCAATGCATATATGAATCGGGAACTTGAATGCCTCTTAGATGAGAAATTAATGAGAGGAGACTGTGTCATGTATTATGTCGAACCTAGTGTTATTAGTTGATGTGCTTATGAGTTTGAACAGTTAGCACTTTTTACTCACTGTGTCTGACCTGCCAAGGATTTCCAAGACTTTCTAACTCCAATTTCTAGTACCTCTGGTTTTTAATTTTTAATGTTAATCCCTTTATTGTCAATACCTGTAACTTTATTGATACCCATCAAGCATAACTGATTTAGGCCTAAAGTGTAATGTGTTGCAGATGAGGAAATAAGAAACTTTTTTGCTTAACTGACTTCATAAATTTAAAGTGATCAATTGGGTAAGAAAGGACATAATCTTTTTATATTCTGATCATGTTTGGAATCTGGGGCTCATTACTGAAAATATTTGTTGAGTTTGTAATGTCCATCCCTATGCATAATTACTTGACCAAGCTTTTGTAGTCCCTTAAGCAAAACTGCTGGTCAACAGCTGGCAAATGAGATTAGGCTGCCATCTCTATTCAGTTTCATCAGGTCAAATGAAGTATTTTATTGAAAGATGCAATATTATGTATAAAAACCAGCAAGTTCACGATCATTCTTTTGATTTTGTGTGTGTGTTGCAATCTACTATCATTGTAACATTGCACTTATTGCAAGCATATTATATAATTTTGAGAAGGTCTCTGTGGATAATGGTCTTAATATTTAATATCACTGCATAGGGTCCAGTTGTACTCTGCATTCTGGGCTAGTTAGAGGAAAATAGTTGATTTTAGAAATGTCTATCGATTGCTGCCTTGCCAAAAACAGATAAATTTTGAGCAATCAAATAGTTGAGAAAACAACTTCCTTTAAGTTTCAATTTTCATATCTTAAGGATATTCAGCACATTATTTATTTATAATCAGTTTCTTTGCTGATGTAATGATGGTCAGTTTTACCATATTGATGCCTTACCAGTTTATATGTTTAGCGTATCATTGTGTTGTAACTTGGATAATTTAGTTATTTTAAATTTGTTTCCTCTAGATAATGTCTTTGCATCCCCGATACATTTCCTTTCTCTGGCAAGTTGCTGACCTAGGCAGTAGTTTAAACATGCCACTTCTGAGAGATGGCGCTCGTGTTCTAATGAAACTCATGCCTCCTGGTAAGATATCTTTATAAAGGATAAAACTAGATTGTTGTCTCGTGACTTTGTTTGAGAGTATTGCCATTATGTTTTCAGTAGTATGGTCCATGAAGGCAAAAGGTAACCACTTCAGGCAGAGCCATACATATATATATATATTAAAAAAATTAAGTAACCTCTGTTATCATCAACATGTACATTGGGAAACAAGTCAATGATGGGCTGAATTGCCCGAGAAGGATTAGAAATATTCGTGTTTTTGGAAATATAATTGAAGTTGTCCTTTAGTAAATTATATGTTCAGTTCTCGAGTATCATAAGAATTTGCAGATTACATTGGTAGTATGGACTGAGGAAATGCTTGATTGAATTTGATATTGTAAGCTAGGGGTTGAAACTCACTTGTGCATAAATATCAATGAAGTTAGGTGGCGTAAATAATTAGATAAGAAACGGTCATGGTCACTGGTTTGCAACTCAGCTAAATTAAGACATTTTGGATCTAACAATCACGGACAAGGAAAAATCAACTTATTTTGAATTTGTTCCTTACCCAGGTTCAGATTTGTTTCAGTGCAACTCTGGGTATAATTGAGACAGCTGGCATTTTTTTTGTATATTTCTTGGACATATTCACATTTTGTGTGCTGCATGATGGTATATTCTGTTGTATTGATTACTTTTTTTCTCCATGATGTGCACAATATTAGACTGTTGCAGAGTGACTATCTTCCTCAACTGAGCTAATGCCATTTCTTTCAAAGGATAAACATGCTTGCTTACCAAAACAATTAAGGCCTGTTAGACACAATGAAAATGTCTTATTTAGTTTTGATTTTGTATTCCACTGAATGGAGTCAATGGCATTCATATTCCGAACTGTAGTTACTTGGTGTGAAATGTAATCTTTTAAGTTAAATCTTTGTTAGATAAGACAGCATGTTAAGTTTTGATCTCGCACTAGATTGTTGTCCAAATTGAATATTTTGATTTTCAGTTTCTGCTTTGAACACAAGATTGCATTGATTACAAATTCCATTCTCACGCTTCATAGACAATCGATTTCATTTTTTGTAAGAATGGAAAATGCTGGAAGTACTCAGCCAACCAGGAACCATCTGTAGAGGGAGAAATCAGTTAATGTTATGGGTCAGGGACCCTTTTTCAGTTCATTTCTGAGGAAGCGTCCCTAATCTGAAACTGATTTTTTTTTGCTGTTTCAACTGGCTAAGTTCTTCCAATATGTTCCTGGCCGCATGAAAAACTCGGGCAGCATTCCCACTTATCCTTTCCTGATGAGTTTAATATATTCTAAGCACATTTTGAACAGAAGGGGGTTGGAATGTCAGCACCCATCCTGCCAGTCTGCAATGCATTTGAACCACAGTCACTCACAGATGTTCCAAGTTCAGTCTTCCAGTCAGTGAACCCATGGAAAGCCTCTGGCCCGGGTGGTGTCCCTGGCCGTGTCCTTAGATCAACTGGTGGGAATATTAAACTACTTCCTACTTGAATTTGAGATTCCCATCTGCTTTAAGCAAACTATTATCATCCCAGTATCTAAGAAAAACAAGGTAATGTTCCTGAATGACTGCTGTTAAGTGGCTTTGACAAACTCCATCATGTAGTGCTTCAACAGGCTGTTCATTGCATCCATTACCTCCAGCCTCCTAGACAACCTTGACCCACTGGAATTTACCTTCTTCTGAAACAGATCTGTAGCAAACACCATCTTCCTGGCCATACTTTCATCTCAGAAACATCTGAAAGATTCAAATCAGTTTCCCATTTTTGTCTTGACTTATGAATTCCTTGTTTAATTGCCTGTTTTTGAATCAAACTATACATACAAGAAATAAATGTTTTCATTTTTCCTTTATGAATTAAAGTTTCTATTTCATTAGGTTTCGGCAATAACATTATTTGACCCAGTTTATCTCTTAAATAAGCCCTTAATTGGAAATAACAAAAAAGAGTGTTATTTGATATTTTGTATTTATTCTTTAATTGATCAAATGACATTAATATACCTCCTTCAAAACAGTCTCCTATATATCTAATCCCTTTTTGAAACCAGTTATATAAAAGTTGATTATCCATTGCAAAAGGAATAAGTTTATTTTGAATTAAAGGTCTCTTTGCTAATAAATATTTCTTTATCTCATCATCAACATTTATCTTATTCCATAAGTCAATCAAATGTTTCAATATAGGAGATTCTTTCTTTTCCCATATCCATTTAGATTCCCATTTATATATAAAATCTTCTGGTATATTTTCTCCTATTTTATCTAATTCTATTCTAATACATGCCAGTTTATCTTCATCAAAAAAAGATGCAATAAATCTAAGTTGATTTGCTTTGTAATAATTCTTAAAATTTGGTAATTGTAACCCTCCTAGGTCAAATTTCCATGTCAATTTTTCCAACGATATTCTTGACAGCTTACCTTTCCTCACACATTTATTTAACTCTTGAAAAAACTTCTGCGGTAATTGTAGACAGTATGACAAATACAACAAATGTCCATCTAAGATTAGTACAATACAATTTTTTACATCAATTATATATTACACCACAAAAAATAAGCAGATTAAACCCAAATTTATCTGATCAACGTTTTCGATGTGATCAAGAAATTGGTATTTTCTTACACTCTACTTGGTCTTGTTTTAAAATTCAACCTTTTTGGACAAATTTAAGAGTTTTACTGGAACAAATTATTGGAACACAACTTCCACACAACCCAATATTATTCTTACTAGGTGATATTGAAGGGATAAAACTGAAACCCAAATTGAACAAATATCAGAAAGAATTCATAAAAATTGCATTGGCAGTAGCCAAAAAGGCTATTGCAGTTACTTGGAAATCAGATTTATACTTAAGTATAGATCGTTGGAAGAATGAAATTTTCAGCTGCATTCTGCTTGAAAAAATTACTTATAATTTAAGAAATAATTATTATATATTTCTGAAAATTTGGTGCCCTTATTTACAAAAGATAGGATTTAATATATAGATGCTCCGAAGATAAAATTATTGGTCATCTGGGGAAATAAATAAATATATATATTTAAGCTATTTTGAACTCCATGGAGCATGTGGGGATCTTCCGATATCCAGGCACTCTTTCTTTCTTTCTTTCTTTCTTTTTCTTCTTTCTTTTTTTTCTTCCTCTTTTTCATATATGTAGGGATATGTTAGGGGGAGGGGGAGGGCTGATATATTCTTTCTATTCTGTAACCTATTTGAAAATTCAATTAAAAAAAATTTTTAAACAAGAAACATCTGAAAGAGAATTCACATTAGAAAATTGTTTATCGACCACACCTCCGTCTTATATATTATAATTCCAAGTAAGCACGTATCCAAGATCCTTGACCTGAGACTTGACACCTTCCTTTGCAACCCCCCTATGAATATCTTCAACACTAGTGCCCCACAGGATGGCATCCTGAGTTCCCACTCTGTTCCCTATGTATTGACAACGGTGTGGCCAGGTTCTGCTCTTTCTTGATCTACAAGTTTGCTGATCATACCACCATAGTAGCAGTATCTCAAATAATGCTGAGTTGGAGTGCAGGACATAGTTAGGGAGCCTAGTAATATGGTGATATGACATCCATTCCCTCATGTAAGCAAAGAAAATGAGTTGGTTATTGACTTTAGGAAGAGGGACTGTGCACATGCTCCTGGTTACATCAACAGTACTAAGGTTGAGAGCTCTGAGTTCCTCAGAGTGAACATCATCAACAGCCTGCCTTAGTCCAGTCACATTGGTGCCTGTATTTCCTAAGTAAGCTAAAGAAATTTGGCAGGTCCCCTTTGCCCCTCACCTGTTTCTAATGCATCCTTTCCAGATGCATCATGGCTTTGTATGGCAACTGCTCTGCTCGTGACTACAGAAAACTGCAAAAATACAGCTCAGCCAATCACAGAAACCAGCCTCCACTCCGTGGCTTCTGTGTACTCTATCTGCTGCCTCAATAAAGCAGGCAGTGTAATCAAAGACCCCACCAATTCTGGGCATTTTTCTCCTCTCCGCACTCCAATCAAGCAGAAGATACCAAAACCTAAATGAAAACATACCAGCAGGCCAAAGGACAGCTTCTATTATATTGTTCTAAAACTATTGAATGTCTCCCAAGTACAATAAGATGGCCTCTTGACTTTGGTACACATGAGAGTAATAAACCAATTTACCAAATTTGGTTTCAGATTCCAACATTTGCAGTTTTGTTTTTAATTTCACTCCAAATTAATTTAAAATTTACAACATTAGTCTTGTCATGTTAAGTGTCTCTTGATTTCATTTGAGTTCCAAGAAAAGTGTAAATCGGGCAGCATTTTGCTGTTATATACGTGGAATTGGCTCTCCCTAAAGTGGTGTGTTTCTGCCACTTATGTTAATAGTGATTTCCTTAATATCTGAGAAAAATTGACCTGTCTTAAACACACAATCCACTATTGACTGCCTGCTGCACAGAGAATTTTCATCTGAATGCCGCCTTAAATAGCTGATACCTTGTTCTTGGTTCTAGCTGAAACACCATTTGTATATCTGTCAAGCCCAGTTGGAATTGTAAATGTTACAGTTAGCTCATCCTCATTTTTCTAAATATAAGACTCATTCTGTTCTATGCCTTCTGATTGCATAATCCTCCATCCCAGGAATATTTTTGTTGAGCATTCTTTGCACTTCTGTAGCTATATCCTTCCTTGGGTAGGGGGAAACCAGAGCTGCATGCAGTCTGGGTACTAATTCAGCAATGCTTTAGTGATTTCTCTCATTCTCTCTATCTGAGCTGACTTTGAATAGTTAGTTAAGTAAATGGCCCTATAATTGAAATCTCCCAAAAGAAAAGGAAAAAACCTTCTAATAAATTGTTGCCAGGATCTTTGACCAAATTTTCTTCAGTTCCACAAGGAGCCTCATAATCTGCTTACTAATATGTGAAGCATGCATTTCCGAGACCATACTTTTTTCCTTGGAAAGACTCAAAAAGAAAATTAGCAGTTTGTTCACACTACACTTCTCTAGTATCAGTGATTAGCCACACCAGGAATTTAATCTTGCCACATCATTTGAGTTTGAATTGTTTATATTCTTGTTAAAAGTGGTGGGATGGAAGATTCCTTTTGAAAAGCTTTTGTACTATTCCTGGATATAAACATAATTTATATGCAGAAAACTAGTGAGAATGTATGTTGAATTGTGCATAGCATCCACCTTAATTATAATAATGGTATGTGCCTAATTGACAATTTATTAAATGGAAATATGTGCCTGTGTCAGAAGAAAGAAAATTTAAGATAAATGAATTAATAAAGTGGAAATATTCAAATATGAAAAATATATTCTGTCCAAAAGAAGTTGCTGGGTGAAGTTAGATGGTGGTAGGTTCAAAAATTGACAGAGCTGCGTTAGTTATAATTGACCTACAAGTTATGTTTTAAATTGGTTCAAAAATTGTTAATATGCAAATGAAAGTTGACAACTTTAACTGTAGTGCACTGTCCATATATTGAATTTAGTATCTGTGACATGATCAAATCTTGTCAAAGGACTGGAAGCCATAACCTTGTCATTTACAAGCATCAAATCGAATTGATACAAATAATGGGAAGAATGCACAGTGATTTGAAGAATCTAGAAAAGGTTAGAAGGTGTAATTTCAGTGAAATATGGAAATGCTGTGGAGAAACTGGGGGAAAAATATACCAGTGAAGCCATGGAAAATTGGTTACATTTTATAATACATGGGATTTATTAGAGAATAATGAAATATATTGTGAAACGTGTAAATTTGTTGTTTGTGTGTTGTAGGTGTGAAATTTTAGTTTGTTATTCATCCCCTCTTGCCCTTGAGGTAATTCTGTGCCAGTTCTGTGAACCCCATAAACCTATAGGTTTAGACTCGGTGACAGGAATTTGCCAAAGGCTTTGCCATTCAGAGTAAAAGTTAATCTGATCAGGTTTGCTGCTCGTTGCTGCAGTTGATTTGACAAGAATTTTCAAAGCAAGTAGAAACTAATTATATCTCCTTGTGATAATTGTTTGAACAATTTTCCTATTATTCTGACTTCCTCCTCATCTCCATAACCGTGCCAGTATATCAACACTGATTCTTGATGACTGAAATGTTATTTTGCAATACCTTTTGTTACCACTTGATTGTCTTTTATACAACCATCAAAGAAATACAGTTCTCCTACAGTTTATTAATATACTTTTAATGTCTATTAAATTGTCAAAATGTCTTCCCTACTGTATCTTGTATAGTTTTTTCCATATAATTTAATGAAAGTTATTTTGTGAAGTTGTCCCCTCCCATATCAATCTTATCTACTTGTAATGAGTTGTTTATTTTCTTATGGCTGTAAATGATAGTCAACAAGTTTTCATACTATTTTGAAATGCAGCAATTTGTTATGATTTTTGGAGTACTTCTGCAGCATTATGACTTAAATGTGTTTAAGGAAATGGAACAATGGAAACAGTAAATTCTCAAAGATGCTGTTTGTCTCTTTTATGGATAAGGATAGTTCTGGTCCTCAAGTTGAGGTTCTAAATTGGAGAAGGGCCAATTTTGTGGAAATGAGAGAGGATCTAGGAGGAGTGGATTGGGATATTGTCTTCTGGCAAGGATGTGTTCAAGTGGAAGGGCTTCAAAGGCAACAATTTGAGAGTGCAATATTTGCATGTTCCTGCCAGGATTAAAGGCAAAGTTAATAGGCATAGGGAACCTTGGTTTTCAAGGGATATTGGCGATCTGGTTAAGAAAAAGAGAGGTGTATAGCAGGTATAGGCAACAAGGAACAAATGAGATACTTGAAGAGTATAGAAAATGTAAGAAAATACTAAAGAAGGAAATTAGAAAGGCAAAAAAAAGACATGAGGTTGCTTTGGCAGATAATGTGAAGGTAAACCCGAAGGATAGTTAGGGACGAAATTGGTCCCCTAGAAGATCAAAGTGGTTGTCAATGTGTGGAGCCTCACGAGATGGGGGGGGGGGGATCTTAAACAGTTTTTTTGCATTAGTATTTACTCAGGAAACTGGCATAGCATTGTGTGCAGTTCTGGTCATCTAACTATAGGAAGCATATCAGTAATATTGAAAGAGTGCAGAGAAGATTTACTAGGATGTTGCTGGGTATTCAGGAGTTGAGATACAGGGAAGATTGAACAGGTTAGGACTTTATTCTTTACAGCGTAAAAGAATGAAGGAGGATTTGATAGAGGTTTACAAAATTATGAGGTGTATGGACAGAGTAAATGTGAGTAGGCTCTTTCTACTTAGAGATAAATATGAGAGAACATAGCTTTAGGGTGAAAGGGGAAAGGTTTAGGGGGAACTTCACACAGAGTGGTGGGAGTGTGGAACGAGCTGCCATCTGACATGGTAAATGCGGGTTCACTTAAGTTTTAAGAATAAATTGGATAAACCTATGGATAGGAGAAATATAGAGGGCTATGGGACTGGGTGTAGGTCAATGGGACTAACGGAATAAAGTTTTGGCATAGACTGGAAGGGCTGAATGGCCTGTTTTCTGTGCTGTAGTGTTCTGTGGTTCTTTTTGCAGTAATTTACAGATGTTGTAACCATAGTCATCCAAACCAATGTGTTTATTTTTGTTCCAGATAACACTACAGTAGAAAAAATTAGGGCTATTTGCTTGGATCATTCGAAGCTTGGTGAAAGCAGTCTCAGTCCAAACTTGGACTCACTCTTCTTTGCACAGTCTGCCTCACAGGTGTTATATCTAACTGAGGTACGTACACAATTGTTTTTCTTTTTATAAAAATACACTAGGATAGTAGCTTTCTTTCCTCATAGGAATAGAGGGAAGTGATGGGATTTGAGTGTCTGTGGTTGCCATGCTTTGATCTATTACTTTGTTCCTCAAATTGTCTATCAAACAATAGGCTCTGAGGTATGGGATAAAATGTTACGACATGACTAATTTTGCTTCCTCCACACCTGTTTTACATTTGATATGACTTTGAGACTTATGTAACTCATTCTGATGCCCAAGAAAAGCCGAGCTCTTCACAAAATTGACAAACTAGAACTCTGATGATCGTGGCCACTATTTTACTTCCAAATGCATGTTCCCTGTTCTTATTAATAATGTGGGCATACTAACTCATCTTTTTAAAAAAGTATGGAAGGATAGATAACATGTCTATCTCAAAAATGTTTCACTTTCCTTGTTGCCATATAATAAAATGCAAAAGTACAAATTTCACCTAATATGTCTGTGATAATAAATCTGATTCTCAATCTCCCTTGCTAAATCTTAAAGCTAAGCCCTCTTGGTTTTTTTTTTGCATCCCCTCCCAAGAAAATGATCATTCACACGGACCGCCACTATGATCTCTCCCACGTCACCCTTTTGCTCTTAATATAACTTTTAGAATCTCTTGGGATTTTGCCCCAAATTCAGAATTTCTGCCAAATTCCTCTCTCATTGTCTTTTTGTCCTCCTAACTCCAGTCTTATGTGCATTCCTACACTTGCAGTCATCAGGAGATTCACTAGTTACCAGTTGCTTATAGAAACATCGAAAGCCTACAGACAATACAGGCCAAACACGAGGAAATCTGCAGGTGCTGGAAATTCAAACAACACACTCAAAATGCTGGTGGAACACAGCAGGCCAGGCAGCATCTATAGGGAGAAGCACTGACGACGTTTTGGGCCGAGACCCTTGGTCAGACAATACAGGCCCTTTGGCCCACAAAGCTGTGCAGAACGTGTACTTTAGAAATTACCTAGGGTTACCCATTGCCTATCCTAGCTCCATGTACCTATCCAAGAGTCTCTTAAAAGACCCTATTGTATCCACCTCCACCACCGTCACCAGCAGCCCACTCCACGTACTCACCACTCTCTGCTTATGAATCATTGGGATCTCTTCTGGGGAATGCATGACCTATACAAAAGTGATGGGCTAAACCTGAACCTGAGGGGTCCAATGTCCTTGTGGGCAGGTTGGCTAGAATTGTTTGGCAGGGTTTAAACTAATTTGGTGGAGTGGTAGTGCTGAAGATGGTGCAGTTGGCTTCACTACCAGATGAATGCAACGCCTTCATTGCACGCTTTGAAAGGGCAAACGTAACTACAGCTGTGAAGATCCCCCGCTGCACCTGATGACTTTGTGATCTCTGTCTCAGAGGCCGATGTTAGGCTGCCTTTAAAGAACATAAACCCTCACGAGGCAGAAGGTCCCAATGAAGTACCTGATAAGGCTGTGAAAACCTGTGCCAACCAACTAGCAGGAGTATTCAAGGACATTTTCAACCGCTCACTGCTACCGGCAGAAGTTCCCACCTCCTTCAAAAAGGCAACAATTATACCAGTGCCTAAGAAGAATAATGTGGCCTGCCTTAATGACAGTCGTCCAGTAGCACTCACATTGACAGTGATGAAATGCTTTGAGAGGTTGGTCATGACTAGACTGAACTCTTGCCTGAACAAGGACCTGGACCCATTGCAATTTGTCTATCACCACAATAGGTCAATGGCAGACACAATCTCAATGGCTCCCCGCACGGCTTGAGACCACCTGGACAACACAAACACCTATGTCAGGATGCTGTTCATCAACTATAGCTCGGAATTTAATACCATCGTTCCCACAATCTTGATTGAGAAATTGCAGAACCTGGGCCTCTGTACCTCCCTCTGCAATTGGATCTTCGATTTCCTAACGGGAAGACCACAATCTGTTTGGGTTGGTGATAACATATCCTCGCTGTCGATCAACACTGATGCACTTCAGGGTTGTGTGCTTAGCCCACTGCTGTACTCTGTATACACATGACTGTGTGGCTAGGCATAGCTCAAATACCATCTATAAATTTGCTGACAATACAACCACTGTTGGTAGAATCTCAGGTGGTGACAAAAGGGTATAAAGGAGTGAGATATGCTAACTAGTGGAGTGGTGCTGCAGCAACAACCTGCCACTCAATGTCAGTAAGACGAAAGAGCTGATTGTGGACTTCAGGAAGGGTAAGACGAAGGAACATATACCAATCCTCATAGAGGGATCAGAAGTGGAGAGAGTGAGCAGCTTCAGTTTCCTGGGTGTCAAGATCTAACCTGGTCCCAACATATCGATGTAGTTATAAAGAAGGCAAGACAGCAGCTATACTTCATTAGGAGTTTGAAGAGATTTGGCATGTCAACAAATACATTCAAAAACTTCTATAGTTGTACCGTGGAGAGCATTCTGACAGGCTGCATCACTGTATGGCATGGAGGGGCTACTGCACAGGACCGAAAGAAGCTGCAGAAAGTTGTAAATCTAGTCAGCTCCATCTTTAGGGAGTAGTATCTCAGAAAGGCAGCGTCCCTTATTAAGGACCCCCAACCACCAGGGAATGCCCTTTTCTCACTGTTACCATCAGGAAGGAGATACAGAAGCCTGAAGGCACACATTCAGTGATTCAGGAACAGCTTCTTCCCCTCTGCCATCTGATTCCTAAATGGACATTGTATCTTTGGAGACTACCTCATTTTTTAAAATATACAGTATTTCTGTTTTTGTACATTTTTAAAATCTATTCAATATACGTAATTGATTTACTACTTTATTATTATTATTTTTTTCTCTGCTAGATTATGTATTGCATTGAACTGCTGCTGCTAAGTTAACAAATTTCACATCACATGCTGGTGATAATAAACCTGATTCTGAGTTGATTTTACAAACAGAGGCAATGTCTAGTTAGACTCCTAGTTAGCGAGAAGAGGTTGATCAATGATGATAGGGCAAAATTATTGTCAACAGAATGAGTTGTAATGTAAAAAACAGACCAAATCAAAAAAGGAGAATACAGGATTGAAGGTATTAGATTTGAATGCGTGTAGTAAATGCAATAAAGTTGATGAACTTTAGTGCAGTTACAGTTTGGCATGTATGATGTTGCAGGTATGACTGAATCATGGCTGAAAGAAGGCTATAGCTAGGAACTTAATGTTCAAGGATACACAGTGTATGGAAAGGACAGGCAGGATGTGCAATTTATGCCTCCCTCTCTTTCTTAACCACTTTCTAAACTTCCTTATCCAGTATGATGCATTCATTCTTTCTAAAATTGTAAAAGGTAATATTAAAAACATGATGCTATATTTTAGCAAGCCTATTGAAAAATTACTTCACTAAATACAATATATACGTGTTAAATTAATCACTAAGTTGCAGGAGAATAGTGACTTAATTTGTATTAAAAGATTTGTAAGAATTTGCTTTCCATCTTAAATTATTACATTTTTTTGCAGGTAGTATATGCTTTGTTGATGCCTGCCAGTGCACCTTTGGGAGAAGATGCAAGTGATTTTCAATACAACTTCTTAAAAAGTGGTGGTGTGTCCCTTGTTTTAGGGATGCTTACAAGGAATAATTTCCTGCTAAATGCTGATGTGGAGACACGAAGGGCTGCCTATCTCAATGCACTAAAAATAGCCAAATTATTGCTCACAGCTGTTGGTTATGGGCATGTTAGAGCTGTGGCAGAAGCATTTCAGCCAGTTGTGGAAGGATCAAGCACTGTTTCACCAGTATGTATCTTTCGTAATCTAAAATTTTGTTGAATTTGTGATAATTCTGTTCGTGGCAACAGAGTGATGGCTTTTCCTGAAGGACATGGAACACTGGCAGTGTGATGTTTCTATTAATTTTATTAGCCTAAGCAAAACATTGTATTCATGGAGATGCATTTGCTTAATTGTAAAGTGTCAGCAAAATGACTTTACTGTAGATTGGTCTCCTCTGAATTCTGAGGGAAGATGGGGAATGATCCTGACCCAAATCCTTTCCAGTCTGATTCTAAATGTATAGTTCTCAATATTACCAACACAATTTTTGCTGGTACACTTGAATTTGTATTTTCATTTTATTGAGGTTTGATTTGTGAAGCTAAGAATATTTTTGAAGACATAATTAAATTTAGTAGGTTAATAATGGAAGCATAATCTAAATTTTCTTGTGTAAATTTTGTATTGTTCAAGTACACCTTGTGCACCAAACTTTGATATTTTGATTTATTAACAGATAAACCATGCTACTCATAGCCAAGCTGTAGTTCTACAAAATGCTCTGCACAACATTCCTAATCCTACTTCAGACTGTATGTTGAGAAATGTAGCCATTCGCCTTGCCCAGCAGATTTCAGATGAGGTATGTTTTTCTCTTGTGATTTTGGTTAATACATGAAACAATGAATTTTTAATGCCTAAATATATTTAATATTAAATATAGTTATAATGCCAATGATCTCTCCATTGGCACTGCTTATTTTTTAATTATTGTCTTTTATTGTTTCAGAAGCTCCATAAATCTATATAAAACTTGAATTAATCATATGATCAGCAATTTTACTTTTTGGAGACTATATTTTGTGTGAATTAATACATAAATTACTTTAATAAAATGTTTTTAAATACTTATACATTTAAAATAAGATTACTTTTTTATAAAATTATGGAAAAAATTGTAACTATTGGTTAGATAACTACTATTGTTAAACTTTAATTATAAACAAGTTGATTTGTGGAAATAAAAACCAATATATGAATATACACATGATCTGCCTGTGAAACAGAGGAAACCCTTCTCTGTTCTTGATCAAACTGTGCCACGTATCAATTTGAAGATAAATGAAAGGGTAGAAAATGAAGTCTTTATTTTAAATTTGATTTTGGAATTCCATTAACAGCTTGGTAAACACGATACTGCTTTCACTCAACTGCTGAAAAATACTTGATCAAATATTAAAATTAGTATGAGGAAAAACTTGATTTGGCATCAACAACTTCTGTATGGGTTCTCAGTCAAATGATTGAATCTAGCTTTCATATATCAACACCTGATTGCAAGAATTTATTAGTGATGTCATTTCTTGATTGGGCACATACTGGTCAGTAGTTGGAAATGAAGAATCAATTTTGATTCCCATCTAAGTGCAGAATATCACCATTCAAAAAAAACACAATGGAAATAGCACACATTAAATTGTGCAACTCATAGAAATACTGCCTCACAGACCCAGAGACATTAGTTCAATCCAAATCTTAGGTGCTGTTTCTGCACAGTTTGTGCACTCTCTGTGAGTGCATGGGTTTACATTGGTAAATTAGTTTATTATTGTCATGTGTACCAAGTTAAAATGGAAAACCCTGTCTTGCATGCTATTCATACAGATCTGTTCATTACAGCAGTACATTGAGATAACACAAGGTAAAACAATAACAATGCAGAATAGTGTTAGGGCCACAGAATATGCTGTACAGATGGACAATAAGGTGCAAGGTCATAACAAGGTCATTTGTGAGGTCAAAGGTCCAACTAATTGTACTAGGGATCCATTCAATTGTCTTCTAAGAAAGGGATGGAAACTGTCCTTGAACCTAATGGTATGTATTTTCAGGTTTTTGTATCTGCTGACAGTGGCAGTACAGAATATTTGAGGTGGTTAGGATATTTAATTATGGCGGTTGCTTTACTGAAGGAGCAAAAAGTGTAGATAGTCCATGGATGGGGGGCTGGTTTCATGATGTGGACAGAGTTCCACACAATTTTCCACAGTTTTTGCAGTCGCACAGTTGCTATACCAAGCCAAGGTGCATCATTGAAAACTGGATGAGGCTCAAAGTGGACATGCTAATTTTTTTTGCCTTCTGAGGAAATAAAGGTGCTGGTGAGGTTCTTGACCATGGTCTCCAGTGTTTAGGTAAGCAATAGAATCTGGGGGAATTTGAGACCAAGAATGGGATTAATGTAGTAGTGTAAATGGCTGTTGATGGTTGCCATTGACTGAATGGCTTTTTCCATGCTACACCTCTTTTCTTTTATGGCAATCATGGTGTTTTCTTTACAGTGCAAACTTGGGTGCTGCATTTTATGTAAAGAACAGTTAACTAAGGCATGTGTAACATACTTAGCATTCCAGTGGTTTCAGTAAACACTTCCATCAACTGATCTGCAGACCTGAAGAAAAAATGTATTTTTCTTTAGGTGGTTGATTATGGGAGACTAATGGAGAAAATAGCTTAATTTTTTGGAATGGTTGGGCTGGACTGATTTAGTTGACCAGAAGAAGTAGTAGCTTTCACAAGACGGAATAGTTTTCGTTTAGGGAATTCTTTTTCCATCTGGTTTACTGTTCCAAAATAGATGCAGCTATTTAAATGATGTCATGTTTTAAATGACAGCTATGGAACTCAATTCTCGTAATATTATTGTAAGATAATATTTGTAAAAGTTGTGTAAAAATTTGTAAATATTTATTTGTTTTTCTCAGTAAGTGCTGCTGCTAAGATATGTTTGTGATGCTGCTGCAAGCTTTTCATTGCACCTGTGCAAACATGACCTTTTGAATATGACATTAAACTCAGCTTTGACCTCAATCTTTTAGTTTTGAATCACTGCCCATTTGCCGCCAGAATGCCTCTTTGTTTATTTACAGCTGGGAAGAGGTACATTATCAGTTTATGAATGTACAAATTAGAAGCAAGAGGAGGCCTGTACTGTGATTAAATGAAACACTGCCCTATCTGGTTGTTAATTCAACTCCACATTTAATTGTACCTTTAGAAATGTGAGCCCATGCTATATGGTCGTACTGTGGCGACCCACTTCCTAGCGCACTCAAACCAGCTCGCAAATAGCCAGCGCGCAGGCACAAAGGCCAGGTCCGCAACAAAGGGAAAAAGCCTGCGGGGGTTTGTGAGTACGTGTCCCTTACAGCATCCGCGCCCGGGGAGGGCGGGATGAGGGAGGCTTTAAAGCAAGGCTGTGAAGTTCGAATAAAATCATCTTTAATTGCAGTTTACCGACTCCGTGTCATTATTTTAGCGCTGCATGTAGCACACCGCTACAATTGGTGACCCCGACGGTCCAAACGATTTTTGGACCGGAGATGACCAACGCCGCATCTGTTCATGCGGTTTCGTTGAAACTGCCAAGCTTCTGGACGCTGCGACCTCACCTATGATTCCAGCAAGCAGAAGCCCAATTCCACGTTCGGCAGATAACCTCAGAGGACACACGTTACTACTACATGGTGAGCTCCCTCGACCAGGACACAGCGGCCCAGGTTGCGGAGTTCGTACAGTCTCCCCCGGCGGACGGCAAGTACATGGAATTCAAAGCCCTGCTCCTAAGGACTTTCGGACTCTCACGGCGCGAGCGAGCTGCCCGCTTACTGCACCTGGATAGCTTGGGAGACAGACCTCCATCGGCTTTAATGAATGAGATGTTGTCTTTGGCCGGCGGACACACACCCTGCCTCATGTTTGAGCAGGCATTCCTGGAGCAGCTGCCCGAGGACATACGCCTGCTGCTGTCCGACGCGGATTTCAGCAACCCCCGGAAGGTGGCAACCCGGGCGGACTTGCTGTGGAACGCCAAGAAGGTGAGTGGGGCGTCCATCGCACAGATCACCAGGCCACGCTCCCAGCAGCAAACCAGTCCAGGCCCGGCTGCAGAGCCCGCTAGCCCCAGAGGCAGGGTTGGGGAGCCCAACGAACACTGGTGTTTCTACCACCAGCGGTGGGGCGCAGAAGCCCGCCGTTGTCGCCCGCCCTGCCAGTTCCTGGGAAACGCCAGGGCCAGCCGCCGCTGATGGCTATGGCGGCTGGCCGTCGGGATAGCCTCCTGTATGTGTGGGACAAGAAGTTGGGACCGGTGCCGAGATCAGCGTCTTACCTCCGACGAGTTACGACACCCGCAACAGGGCACCGGGTCCCCCCCCTTGAGGGCCGTGAACGGCAGCACGGTAAGGACCTACGGCACCCGTACGGTGCAGCTAAGTTCGGCTCCAGCCGGTTCACGTGGGACTTCACACTGGCCGCCGTAGCCCAACCGCTTCTGGGCGCGGAGTTTTTGCAGGCTCACAGCCTGCTGGTCGACCTGCCGAGGCAGAGGCTGGTCCACGCCGAGACCTTTCAGACATTCTTCCTTGGAGAAGCCCAGTTGCCAGCCCCACACCTCAGCTCCATCACACTGTCCGGCAACGACTTCACCAGAGTCCTGGCGGATTTCCCATCGGTTCTAGCACCGCAGTTCACGGCAGCCATGCCCCGATACAGCGTACAGCACCACATCCCGGCACAAGGACCACCCCTCCACGCCCGTGCTCGGCGGCTTCCCCCGGACAAGCTCCGACTGGTGAAGGAGGAGTTCAAGAGGATGGAGGAATTGGGGATCATCCGGCAGTCCGACAGCCCATGGGCCTCCCCCCTGCACATGGTGCCCAAAGCGACAGGGGGCTGGAGACCGTGCGGCGACTACCGCAGGCTGGACGAGGCTACCACACCGGACCGCTACCCTGTGCCGCACATTCAGGACTTTGCAGCAAACCTGCATGGCGCACGGATCTTCTCCAAGGTAGACCTCGTCCGAGGATACCATCAAATCCCAATGCATCCGGACAACGTCCCCAAAACGGCTCTCATCACCCCGTTTGGCCTTTTCGAGTTCCTCCGCATGCCGTTTGGCCTGAAGAATGCCGCACAGACGCTCCAGCGGTTAATGGACGCGGTGGGACGCGACCTGGACTTGGCATTCATCTATTTGGACGACATCCTCACAGCCAGCAGCAGTCGTCAGGAGCATCTGTCACACCTCCGTCAACTCTACACCCGACTGAGTGAATACGGTCTAACAATCAACCCGGCCAAATGCCAGTTCAGGCTCGACACCATTGACTTCCTGGGCCACAGAATTACTAAAGACGGGGCAACCCCTCTGCCCGCTAAGGTAGACGTGGTCCGCCATTTCCCCCGACCCACCAATATCAAAGGCCTTCAGGAATTCGTAGGTATGGTCAATTTCTACCACCGCTTCCTCCCTTATAGCTGCCCGAATCATGCGCCCCCTGTTCGCCCTGCTGTCGGGTCCGGGCAAAGACATTACCTGGGACGAGGAGTCCGCCGCCGCTTTCATTGAAACGAAGGTAGCCTTGGCGAACGCCGCAATGCTAGTGCACCCCAGAATGGACGTCCCTACCGCCCTCACAGTGGACGCATCTAACACGGCAGTCGGTGGGGTGCTGGAACAACTCATCGAGGGGCACTGGCAACCCCTGGCGTTTTTCAGCAAACACCTGCGGCCACCCGAGCTCAAATACAGTGCTTTCGACCGGGAACTGTTGGCGCTATACCTGGCAATCCGGCATTTCAGGTACTTCTTAGAAGGTAGGCACTTCACAGCGTTCATGGACCACAAGCCGCTTACCTTTACGTTCACGAAGGTGTCCGATCCCTGATTGTCCTGCCAGCAGCGCCATCTGTCCTACATCTCTGAATACACGACGGATGTCCGGCACGTCTCGGGTAAGGACAATGTCGTGGTGGACGCGTTCTCTCGCCCTAACATTCATGCCCTTTCCCAAGGGATAGACTTTGAGGCACTGGCAGAGGCGCAGCAGGCAGACGAGGAAATCCTGAGTTACAGAACCGCAGTCTCCAGCTTGCAGCTCCAGGACCTCCCCGTAGGCCCAGGTGAGAGGACCCTACTCTGTGACGTCGCCACCGGCCAGCCCCGTCCCGTCGTCCCGGCAAACTGGCGGCGCCGTGTTTTTGACTCCATTCATAACTTAGCGCACCCCTCCATCAGGACAACTGTCCAGATGGTAGCCAACCGGTTCGTTTGGCACGGACTCCACAAGCAGGTCAGTGAATGGGCCAGAACGTGCATGCACTGCCAGACGGCCAAGGTGCAGCGACGCACCAAAGCTCTGCCGCAGCAGTTCCACCCCACCCACCGGCGTTCTAACCACATTCATGTGGATATAGTGGGCCCTTTGCCAGTGTCGCGCGGTACCTCCTGACTATCGTGGACCGGTTCACAAGATGGCCAGAGGCGATCCCGCTCACGGACACCACCTCCGAATCTTGCGCCCGGGCACTGATCGCCACCTGGGTGTCCCGCTTTGGTGTACCGGCCCACATTACCTCCGACAGAGGCACCCAGTTCACCTCCAGCCTGTGGTCAGCTATGGCCAGCCTTTTGGGGACACAGCTGCACCACACCACTGCCGACCACCCACAGTCGAACGGACTAGTGGAGCGTTTCCACCGTCACCTAAAGTCGGCTCTCATGGCCCGCCTGCGAGGAGCTAACTGGGCAGACGAGCTTCCCTGGGTCCTGCTCGGCATCCGCACGGCGCCCAAAGACGATCTGCGTGCCTCGTCGGCCGAGTTGGTGTACGGCGCACCCCTGGTCGTCCCCGGGGAGTTCATACCAGCCCCAAGGGGGCAAGAGGAAGAACCCGCAGCAGTCCTGGGCAGACTACGTGAGAGGCTCGGTGACCTGGCCCCCATACCCACTTCGCAGCATGGACAGAACCCGACCTGTGTACCCAAAGACCTGCAGAACTGTAAGTTTGTGTTTGTACGACAGGGCGGGCATCGGCCACCGCTGCAACAGCCCTACGAGGGGCCATTCATGGTGCTCAGGAACAACGGGTCCACGTTCGTGCTGGACGTTGGGGGGAGAGAGGAGGTTTTCATGGTGGACCGACTCAAACCTGCCCATATGGACCTGGCGCAACCGGTCGAGTTTCCGGCACCGTGGCGCAGAGGCCGACCTCCCAAACAGGGTCCGGCCCAGAGTGTGGACATTGGGGGGTGTATCGCCGGTTCGGGGGGGGGGGGGGGGTTATGTGGCGACCCACTTCCTAGCGCACTCGAACCGGCTCACAAATAGCCAGCACGCAAGCACAAAGGCCAGGTCCGCAACAAAGGGAAAAAGCCTGCGGGGGTTTGTGAGTACGTGTCCCTTACAGCATCTGCGCCCGGGGAGGGCGGGATGAGGGAGGCTTTAAAGCAAGGCTGTGAAGTTCGAATAAAATCATCTTTAATTGCAGTTTACCGACTCCGTGTCGTTATTTTAGCGCTGCATGTAGCACACCGCTACAGTACCAGCTTTCTTGTAATCAATTTGATGTTTTCACAGTAAACCTGCTAACATGTCAGGGTAGTCAGAGCCCAGGAGAATGTTTGTCGTTAGAATGATGTGGCTGATGTAAAATTTTATCTGTATGTTTACTCTTGTGGCAGGCACATTAGACGGTCTAGTTTGTTTATCCAATAAAGATGTTTTGTTAGGTTGTGAAGAAGATAGATGTCTTTTATGCTCAGCTTCATTGATTACACCTTCATTGTGCTGTTGTATCTAAAGCTGGCTGGCATCTGAATGGTGTGGCATTTTCTCGCCATGATTAATATTTTACCATTGACTTTAAGTGGATCTAGCTATTATGCATAATTGCTAGATCTTCTATTTACAAGCATGGTCACATAGCTACTCCCTGACATTTCCAGCAATTTGGGTTAAAACCTGACCTTTGATGCTGTCCGTACTGAGCTTGTATGTTATCCCTATGAATGGACAGATTTCTTTCAAATTATCCAGTTTCCTCTCCTATCTCAAAGCCAAATGGGCTGCTAGGTATGGAAATGAATGCCAAAATCTGTGTTTATGGTGGGGTTGGGGGTAGGTAATTGATAAAAATGTGGAGAGAAGGTTGCAGGAAAAATCATTGGGAGAATTGAATTTCTCTGAATGGGTCAGATGTTCTAAGGAAATATGAAATTGTGCTCCAAAGTTTTAGTATCGAAAATAAAGGATTAAATTGACACTAGTTTTTAAATTGCAATTTATCATTTGGCACGATCTTTCTATAGGAATCTTAAGACTTATCTGGCTAATACTGCCAGCTTGAAGTTTTGTCAAATTCTTTTTGGTCTCTGATAGTTCTGAGCATTGTAAATGACTGTAGTTTATAGCTGTAATGCCAATTGCTGACTTTTTCAATTGTTTCAGAGGCCCATGTCCATATAAAACTTGAGTTAATCATATTAATTAATCGCTGCCTTTTATGATTAATCATTGATCATGAAAGACACTAGTATCTTTTGGAACCTATATATTTCTGTAACTTAAATATTGGAGAGTAATTTACTGTAAAATAAATAAGTATTTATGAATCAAGTTCAGTTTATTGTCATTTAACCATACACATATATACTGCCAAATGAAACAACATTCCTCCAAATCAAGGTGCTCAACACAGTACATAAAACTCTCACACTCAACACATAAAGTAATATTACTACAAATAAATTAAAATAACAAGGTGCATTTATGACAGAAGTTACAAAGTAATTAGAATAACACTACTGGCACTTCATATGTGGTAATACCTGGGTGGTGCAAGGAGTTTAGTAGTCTTACAGCCTGAGGGAAGAAGCTATTTCCCATCCAAACAGTTCTTGTCCTAATATTACGCTACCTCCTACCTAATGGTAGCGTGTCAAAGAGATTGTTATACAGATGGGAGGGATAATTGACAATGCTAAGAGCTTGCATACGAGGTGCTCCTGGTAAATATCTCTGGATTTAAGGAAGACCCCAGTGATCCTCTCGGATTCTCACAATCCATTTTACAGACTTGCAGTCAGATACCTTAGAATTTCTGTACCAGATGGTAATGCAGCTGGTCAGTACACTCTCTATGGTGCTCCTGTAAAAATGAGTTAGTGTGGGTGGGGTGGGGTAGAGGGGCCCCTCACTCACTTTAATCTTCTCAGAATAGAGAGATGCTGCTGTGTTTGTTTAACCAAAGAGATGGTGTTGATTGACCAGGACATTTGTTCAGACTTGTTTCTCCAAACTCTCCATGGAGGAGATATTTATGTACAGTGAGGAGTGGTCACCTTCCTAAAGTCCATAATCATCTATTTGGTCTTGTTACACCATTCTACCAACTACTCTACCTCCTCTCTGTATGTTGTCTTGTCTTTGTTGTTGATGAGACCAACCACTGTTGTGTCACCAGAGAACTTTATGGTTCAGCTTGAACTGAATCTGAAATTTGATTCACTGGTTTGACTGTAGATAAGCTGCATCCCTAGTGTAATTCTTCAGTTAGACTGCTACTGAATTGTTCTAGTTGGATTGGTTTAGTTATTTGATACTGATATAGCTGCCTGACTGTTAAATCAGATTCATACAATTAGCTTGAAAATTATGATACACTCTATTTCTTATGTGATGAAAGCAAGTATGGAACCTACTATGACAGGAGGTGTCTGGTGAGTCGGTGAATGGGTAGTTTGTGGTGCACTTGCTTGCCTTGTATATGCTGGGCTTCTGTATACTTCTGGTGCAAAGTCTCGAGCTTTTCAGTGATCCCAAAAATGCTCCTCCATTATTAGAGCCAACACAGATCAGGGACTCTCAGGTAATTATGGATGCTGCAGTTTTCAAGCAGCTTTGAAAACTTTGAGTCTCTCAGTTGTTCCCCTGATAACTTTTTGCCATGACAGAACTCTATAGGTTGTGACGGTTTCAGAAGTTTGGTGTTAGGTAGATAAATGATGTGACCTATCCAATGGACCAGTAAGTCTATTTATTCAGGACCTCAGCATGACAACTGTTGGCCAAAGTGAGAATTTGGAAGAGTTTGCTTGGAAGTTTTGCTGCATAATAATAATAATAACTTTATTTATATAGCGCCCTACATCTATTAAGATGCAAACTCAAAGTGCTTTACATAGATTGTAAAGATAAATCAAAATGGTCATAAAAATAGAAGACAATAGTAGAAATCGTAAGTGAAAACAAACATTATACAGAATAAAATGTAATTGAATATACCAAATTATATAAATGTTATCAACATCAACAAGCTTTAAATAATCTTATAAGTGGGCCAAATTTTTAAATAGTAGGCTTTTAGATGTGTTTTGAAACGGTCCATAGTTCCAGCATGGCAGACCTCAATTGGTACAGTCTTCCAGATTTTTAGTGTAAGAGCAGAAGGCTGCATCTTCAGTTCTTGTATGCTTGGCTCTAGGAACACTAACCAAACCAATATTCGCTGATCTAAGATTACGATAAGGGATGTAAGGGGATAGACACTCCACTATATAGGGAGGAGCTAGATTATTCAGAGTCTTGTATACAATTAAAAGTATTTAAAAATCGATCCTAAAGGACGCTGGCCGCGTGTGCAATGATACTAAAACAGGTGAAATGTGCTCAGATTTTTTTTTCTTTGGTTAAAGTTCCTGCTGCTGCGTTTTGAACAAGCTGCGGCTGATTTATATATATCTTTATTAGGCAGCCTTGAAAAGAATACATAACAGTAGTCTAATAGGCTAAAAGCAAAAGTGTATATCAATCTTTCTGGATCTTGAGTTGTTATAAGAATACATATGGTCCAACAGTTGGAAGCATATCAAAGACCAAAGTTTCCTGGAAAAGCTGAGAAAGTACTTATTTGTAAAAGTCAAAGATAAAATTCTTGCTAATGACTGATTGAAACTAATTGAGGAATTTGAAGGTATCAGCAATCATCAGTGTTACAATGAAAATCAAGGTTTGGAGGATGCAATTGTTGCAACCATTGTATGAAGGCAGACCGTTGCCTGCACTAGATGTGCTAATTTTATTCATAGTCATAGAAAAGTACAGCACTGAAACAGGTCCTTGGACCTATCCAGTCTATGCCAAAACAATTTAGGCTGCCTTCTTCCATTAACCTGTACCAGGACCATAATCCTCCATACCCCTACCATCCATGTACCTATCCAAACTTCTCTTAAACGTTGAAATTGAGCTTGCATGCACCACATGCACCGGCAGCTCATTCCACATTTGTGCAACCCTCTTGGTGAAGTTACCCTCATGTTCCCCTTAAACATATCACCTCTCACACTTAACCATGACCTCTTTTTATAGTCCCACCCAACTTCAGCAGAAAAAGCCTGCTTGCATTTACACTGTCTGTACCCCTCTTAATTTTGTATACCTCTGTCAAACTTCCTCTCAATTTTCTACGTTCCAAGGAATAAAGTCCTAACCTATTCAGTCTTTCTATGGTCCTCCAGACCCGGCAACATCCTTGGAAATTTCCTTTGTACCCTTACAACCTTATTTACATTGTTCCTTTAGGTAGATGACCAAAACTGCACACAATACTTCAAATTAGACCTCAACAATGTCTTGTACAACTTCAGTATAACATCCCATCGCCTGTACTCATTTCTTTGATTTATAAAGGCCATATGTGCCAAAACTTTCTTTACGACACTATCTTCTTGTGACGCTAGTAGATTCATTTACAATCAAAAGAACAAGGCAGGGTGCTGGCTGTGTATGCGATGATGACAGTAAAACCTGTGACAGGAGTTTTTTTTTTGAAGTGGAGAAGCCTTTACACTGGGACATTGCACCCGCAACCTCAGAAGTCTGGGTCCAGTGGTATGAGTAGCCCTCACAACCAAGGGATCTTCGTTGAGTGCAGTGGATAGTCATGATGACTTTTGTTCCTTATTGTGTCCTTCACTGTCAACGAAGTGTTGCAGAACCACCTTGGCTGTTGGATCTCACTGTTGATCTCATTGCCGAGTCCACTGTCGTTGACTTCACATACTAGGACAGGCATGTCCCTATTTCGCAGAAGTATGAGGCCGGTCAGCTACCCTCATCTGTTTTTAGCCCACCTGTCAAAGCTGTTTTCCGGGGTGGGCAACTATCACATACTATAACAGCTACTTAGAGCCACAGGTGAGAGCTGAGTGTCTCTTAGAGACCAGTGGTGAGTGAGCTGCCCCAGACTGGACATACAAGCCCCTTCACTAGAGGTGCTACGCTTCTCTGGATGCCCTATGCATGTCAGCTTACAGGGGATGAATTCCTACATCGATAACTTGGGAACTAATAGAGAGTTTTATAGTACCACTGTAGTATTGGTTGTGTTCTAATTTGATCTGTATTTCATTAAAATACTGAATTTGTTACTCAGCTAACATGGTAGTTTGTCTTTTTTTATATACCTTTTTAATAATTTCCATGAAATTTCACCTCTTTCGGGCGGCCACTTAATTGGGCTAAAATTTACTGGTCCTCATGTCCTAATTAACTGGAATCCACTGTGTATGTGTGTGCACGCACGCATACAGTCGGCCCTCTTTATCCGCGGGGGATTGGTTCCGGGACACTCCACAGATACCAAAAAACACGGATGCTCGAGTCCTCTATTTAACCTGTCTCAGTGTGGGTCTTTAGGACCTGGGGGAGCTCCGGACCCACCGCCCACAGCTGCTGCTGAATCAGCAGTGTTTCTGTTTTGTTGACGAAAAATGATCCCAATTGAAAATAAAATGGAAATAATAACACGATCGGAAAGAGGTGAAACACCATCGGTCATTGGAAAAGCGCTAGGCTACAGTCAGTCAACGATCAGAACTATTTTAAAGGATAAAGTGAGAATAATGGAGCATGTGAAAGGCCCTGCCCCAATGAAAGCTACAATTATTACTAAGCAACGCAGTGGTTTAATTATTGAAATACGTATGTTTCTTAAGTACTTTATATGCATAGAAAGGTGAAATATATACTAAGACAAACGTTTGACTAACTGACACTAAGTAATACCGGATGCACCTGTTCCGACTTACGTACAAATCTGACTAAAAGACTGCCTGTATTTTAAATCATCTCTAGATTACTAATAGTACCTAATACAATGTAAATACTATGTAAATAGTTGTTATACTGTATTGTTTAGGGAATAATAATAAGAAAAAAAAGTCTACATGCGCAAACAACGAGTGTTGGAGAGAGAACTTCCAGTTTTTTTTTCCGATCCCAATCCGCGGTAACCTACACATATCCTCGTGTATACTTTAAATCATTTCCAGATTACTTATAATACCTAATACAATGTAAATGCTATGTCAATAGTTGTTATACTGTATTGTTTAAGGAATAATGACCAAGAAAAAAAAGTCTGTACATGCTTAAATGACGAGTGCTGGAGAGAAAACTTCCAGGTTTTCCCGATCCATGGTTGGTTGAATCCACACGTGCAAAACCTGCAGATGAGGAGGGCCAACTGTACATATGTATGACGTGTGTGTCTGTAGCACACATGCACACTATTATACTTGCCACAGTATCACAGACATAGCATTTGAAATACGACATTCATAGCAAAAACATAAATTAAGCAGAAATGATAAACTATAGAAGAAAGAACACAATTAGAATAAAAAAGAAGTCAATTGTAGTGCAAAGTGGTCATGGTGTTACTACAGTGAGGTAGTAATTAGGGTTGTACAGCATAAACTTTCCTGAATTTGGTCCAAATTTCCATTGTAACTCAAGCCACAGAGGATGTTTGGTAAAAGAAATGGAGAAAAATCACTGTTTTTGGGCTGTTTTCCAAAGTTGATACAGGGAAAAAGGATTTTTATTGTGCATCTATTATAAGATAACTCATAAGGAGTACGAAGGAAATTTTGAGGAGAAAGAGGGAATGAAGCTAAGATTGAAATATTTTAGAATAGGTACAAGTAGAACAGGATTCCAGTGGCATACTGCAATCAGTTGACATTAGTACATGATTGCTAGTTTCAGGTTAAGTGATTGTATAATTTCTGTGTTTGACTGAACATAGCTGTTAGCCAAATTACATCTTCAATAAATCAAATTAACAACTAGTGGTGAAAGAGACAAATTAAACTGTTAGGAACATAAATGGCAATAACAAAAAAATTCCAGGGGGAAAAACCCAGAAGTTAGTTCATTGAAAGAAAGAGAACATGGAATAAATGTGGTTTTCATTGTTCATGTTGGTTAGGTAAGTTATTGAAGGAGGAGTAGGGAGACTTTGGAGGATAAACACAAGCTGAAATCTGTTGCTTTGATTGGAGAAACACAACAGAGGCTAATGTCATTATATGGCTTGTTCTATATATATATATATATTCAAGTTGCTGGCTGGTGGCGTAGTGGCATCAGCACTGCACTTCGGGGCGAGAGGTCCCAAGTTCGAATTCAGCCAGCTCCCTTGCACGTTCTCCATCCGTGCCTGGATTGAGTGTCAAGCTAGCAACTCGACCTCGTTTTAAAAAAAAAGACCTGGAGAGGGAGGGGCCCTGCCAGGCTTCAGATGCCCAAGATACGCCGTACGATGAACAATCACCAAAAGATCGGTGCAAAAAACTTGTCATGACGTCGCCCCGATGACTCCACCAGGAGTTAAGGGCGTACGCGTGCACACACGCACACACAAGTGGTATATTTTACAAATGTGGTTTCTTAGTATTTACCATTTAATAGTCATATTTCTTCGATCCAGTATGTTTATTTTACATCTTATCTAGATTAGAACTCAAATGTGTAACTGCAAGAATGTTGCAATGTAAACTGCTTTAAAATAGATTAATAATCAAATAAAAGCCAACAACTGTTAAGCCGTAGGGTTTGATTTTAAACAAATGTATGGTTATTCATCTCAAAAGTTTGTGGGATGATGCTGTGTCCTGTTTGCTACCTGATTTGTCTAATGGAAATATTGGTTCATAATTCAATTATGTTAAGCAATTTTGTATTTTAAGTACAATGTGAATTCAAACATTATGACTAATTTGGTTATTACAAATCAAAGCAAAAGTTTTTACTTTATTTGACCACACTGTGTATTTTGGCCATTTGTGCACATAATTTACTTTAAAAAATGTTCATAATGTGTGAACCTGATGTAGCTTTGATATATCGTTACTGTGGTAGTTTAAAGCTGGTCAAAAAAATTATCTGATTAAGATTAATTGATGCTGTTCAAGTGCTGTTACTGAGATTTTAATTGCTTTTTTCCCTCCAATTTTTTTCATTCTTCCTCTCCTGTAGGCACTAACTCATGCTGAGGTACGGTTCCATGGGTTCTGGACATTTTGTAATCTTGCTTAAGTGCTCATTCTTGACATGGGCCTAGGTAGTGCTGTCAGGCTGTTTGACATTGGAGGGCAACTCAACTGACTGTGCCTGTCCTCCTCCTATATATCCTTTGCATGTTTTCCAGCAAATGATGGCTATGGGTAGCAAATAGAAGCAGGAAGCTTTAAGTTCTCTTCCTCCATTAAACTGGGGTGCTGAGATTAACTGTGGTGTCCTTTATGCCCCTGTTCATCAGCTAACTCAGCATAAACTGGGGCTTCAGATTTGTTTGGATGAATGGAATTACAAGGTAGTGTATTTAGAAATAATTTTAACTTTGACAATATTGATAGCAAACTTTTAAAAAAAAAGTCTTGGTGTGATTACTGAGCTAGGCTGACCAAAAGGGTCCTAAATTTGATTCCTGGTCTGTGCTAAGTTAGCTGATCCCAACTAGAGCAGTTGAGATGCTATCATT